>NC_135721.1:53249310-53586185 GCF_964656455.1 Halichoerus grypus | reverse complement strand
AATTCAGGCCGAGAAAGCAAGAAAATCTTCACAAAGAGACAGCATTTGGTCTAAGCCTTGAAAGAATGTGGAAATTAGAGGAAATGATGTGGTCAAAGTATCAAGCTGCAGGTCTGCTGTGTTCCAGGCATCTCTAAACTGTGTTTCCCAGATTACGTAAAAGCCTCTGTTCCTCAGAAAAACGGGATATTGGCAAATGCTGAAGAGTGCAAGGACTGAGTCACAGCATGTGGGGGAGGTAGAAAGACTGGAGGTGAGTAAAAATGAGGCTGTAAATGCGGGTTTGAACCTGAAGGCAGCATGGTGAAACACGTGGACCTTGGAATGACCCATTATGCATCCCAGCTCTGCCGCTCAGAATCATATGGGCTTGGCAGATTGCTTAACCTCTCTGTGCTTCAGTTTCCTCATTTATAACATGCGAGTAATAAGTGTCTACTTCATAGGGTGCTTGTGACAATTACATGAGTTACTACCTATAAAGCATCTAGACCAGTATCTGAAATAGAGTTTGGTCATTGTTAGATCATCATCACTGTCATTATCACTACCACCATCATCATCATCATTAGCACAGGGGCTATTTAGATACCATATTGGAGACTGAAGATCTACAGATAATCATCTAAAGATGCATCCTGGTCAAAGCACTACTTTATGAAAATGACTCTGGTAGACTGCATACACTTAGTGATTTGATATAAAAATTGTATATGACTCTTGATTATCACTAGAAATATGGAAAATCTGGGTTTCAGAAAAGAAAGATCAATTTTCCTGGTAAATTGAAGAGCTATATTACAGTCCAATACAAATTTTGTTCGCATTGTTTGTTTTTTTTTAACTATATAAGCAGTAGACAAATGCATTTTGGTTATAAAAATACAACCACTATAGGAGTATATAAACAGGGAAAGTTCCTTCTAATCTCCAGTCTCGAAACTCCCAGGATCACCCCTGAGAGTGACTTCTGACTTTAAGGATTTAGACTGGGATTCCAAGCTTGTTTCTATACAATTACAAGTATACATAACCTTTAAACTTTTTAAAAATGTACATTTTTCAATTTTCCTTTAATTAAACACTATGTTTAAAGATCTTTACAGGTAATATAATATATCTATCTTATCCCTTTCAACTGCTGCATAGTATTCCAAATATTGCTATTTCTTCCCTTACTTCATTAATCATTCTGTTCATGAACATTCAGGTTACTTCCTGTTTAGTACTTTTATAAACAAGGTTACATTGGGCTATCTACATATATTATTGTGCACATACATGCTTAAATATCTCTGTAGGACAGATACTCATAAGGGAAATTCCTGATTCAAATTTTTAAATTCTTAAATTTTGAGAGATTCTAACATATTGGTCTCTGAAAAGTTAGTACCAATTTACATAACCATCACAAATGAGTGAGAGTTCTTTAATAACTCATGTTTTAAAAGAAATAATCAAGTTTATATATAATATATTATATATAATAATCAAATCCCAGACTAATGGCATAATTGATTTATTATTCTAGATCAATGATTCTTAAATTTTTTGGAGTCACACATCTCTTTGAGGATCTGATAAAAGTTACAGATTTGCTCCAGAGAAAAGAGTGTGCAGACACAAATATACTGAACTTTTATATTTCAATGGATGTTTCATAATCTCCAGAAGTTCAACCCAAGATTAAGAACTTCTATTCTGGATAAATCCAAAGTTACGCATTTGTGGGTGTGATGAGTGAGCGCTGGCACCCACCCAGCCTTGGATATCTACATGTACCTTGCTAAGGACCTTTCTTTAGACTCTTGATTTGCTACCTAAAATAGGTGGCATGAGACTGGGTAAAAGAGTTGTCCCTTTACTGTACCTCCATCTGACAGTGAAAAATCTACGTTCATGTTCATCTTATTCAAGTGGTTTCGTTCTTCAGCCTTCAGTGAGCATGTGTTTTGTATCTGCGCATGTATGTGTATATTTGCCCATGTACCTTTGCTCATGTTGATTCTTTGCAGCAAGTTAACATGGAAACAGGCTGAGTGGGTTCAAACCTCTGATTCTGATACTAACTAGCTGTGTGACCTCGGAGAAGGCATTTAACCACAGGCCACCTCTAGCCAATAGAACTTACTGTGATGACTGAAATGTTCTATAACTTGTGCTGTCCGATACATTCATCCCTAGCAGTATGCGACTATTGATCACTTTAAAAGTTGACTACCATTGGGGCGCCTGGGTGGCTCAGTCATTAAGCGTCTGCCTTCGGCTCAGGTCATGATCCCAGGGTCCTGGGATCGAGCCCCGCATGGGGCTCCCTGCTCGGCGGGAAGCCTGCTTCTCCCTCTCCCACTCCCCCTGCTTGTGTTCCCTCTCTCGCTGTGTCTCTCTCTGTCAAATAAATAAAATCTTTAAAAAAAAAAAAAAAGTTGACTACCATTATTGAGGAATAAAACTATTAGACAGTACAATGTAGTGCCTTTGTGTTCTTGTCTGCCAAAGGGGGATAATAATAGTTTCTACCATGTAGGAATATTGTGAGGAATAAATAAACATATAAAGTACTTGGGGCAGCACCTGGCATACAGCAAGTGCTACATAAGTATCTGCAGTTACTATTATTGAGTACCAGTTATGTGTAAGGTGCCATATTAACGTTATTGGGAGAAAAACAGATGTGGCTCTCACCCTCAAGAAATTTAAAATCTCACTTAAGAGACAACACGTTCGTACATGTGTGTGGGGGCAGCGGGTGGGGAGAGAGACAGTAATACAAATGTTAAGTGATATTTCAAGTCAAATACCTGTGCAATGTGTGCCAAAACAGTACTGAAGTAAGAGATAATAACCTGAATCCCTGTGTGGAAGCACTGTGAATTGAACTAGTGAACTGAACTTTGAATATATAGGAGTTTTAGTCAGAAAGTGAGGAACAAAGTTTGAAAAACTAAAGCTGGAAGGGGAAATGAAAAAGGGTCATCAGAAGATGCAGAGGGGGCCTGTGTGGCAGGAAGGTTAATGAAGACATCTAATGAGCATTAAAACGGGGTGGTATAATTGGAGTCAGATGACCAGAGGTCTTCGATGGCAGAGTAAAGAGATTAAAGTTCATTCATTAGACACAAGGAAAGCATTTGAAGGTTTGAGGGTAGGCACAGTAGAAGGTTCTGGAATCAACAAGCAGGAGAAAGGAGAGGCAGACTTCAGACAACTAGAGGACATGTCAGAGAAGCAGGGTCAGGCAACAGGAGGGCCAGGGGCTGGCAACTGGTGTTTGCTTGCCGTGAGGATCACCCCCAAATTTCTTTCCATATTAGTCTTTCCTCATTCCCCCTGTCAGATATAAAACCCTTCCTACCAACCCCATCCTCAATCATCCTTCAAACCCTTCCAAAGGCCTTGCCCTATTCTTTCATCTCTGCTCTCAGGTATAGATCTTTTTAATGTTTTTTTAATTCCTACTGTTGTTCTGTTGTTCTTATTATCAAAATAATAAGTACTCACTATAGAAAATTTTTGAAGTACCGAAAATGTTAAAAATGCAGAAAATATACATATTCCCACCACCAACACCAATTACATTTTTGATCGATCTTTTCATGATTTATGAAATTCTTCTTGCATTTCTAAAGCATTTCTTTCCCAAAATGCTGCGACCAGGACTGTGCCTTTTACAACATGCCCCAAATGGTACTTTACATATGACACAAGTTTATTAAGTGTTCCTTTAATGAATAAAGAATAAGTGGAAAATTACTGGGAATTTTATATGCCACGACTTACTTAAAAGTATGGTAATTCCACTCTATGATGAATCACTCTGAGAAATCTATACCTATAGCAAACTATTTATCATTTCTTCCCTAATGTCTAAATTATGCCAAAACTTTGGCAAATAAATACATAAAAGTAGGTGAGTGAGGATACCCACACCCTTTTATTCATACTTTATTCATGCCAACTAATCAAGCCAGCATCTAAGTGACTTACAGGATACCTGAGTATTGACAAACATACCGTCTCTGTGGATAGTTCGACATCCTCTGCAGAGTTTGACTGTTGATGGCTATTAAAAATCACCCAACTAGACAAGTCTGCCAAAACAAGGAAGATCATTTATAGCTATAGACCCATGGCACTAAACTCAAACCCAAGATTTTGCCTGTTTCATTCAGGTCAAAAACACTAGAGGAGTAGGTCCTGCATTCTTGGTCACAAATTCAAGGTTACAAGTTTGGTTCAGCCCACAGGTTTCAGTCACCCCATAAAAGTGGAATGGATTTGGAAGCACTTTGCCCTATCAGAGATTTCAATCAGCAGGACTATCTATACCTGCAATAATTTTGTGATGACTCCCAAGAGGGCAGCTAATAAACAAGATAAAATCTTCCTTTTGTAATATTCAATGGATAATATAGTTGAAACATGGTGTTGCATATTAATAAAAGAGAGCCATTTCATTCATTATACAGATACACCAGATTGTCACAGCAAACATTAAATATGATAAAATCAATAAATTGAAGGATTTTATTTAATCATTTTTTTTGCAGTGAGCTTGAACATCTGTAATTTAAAAAAATTTTTAATAGCTCTTGAATAGGCAGAAGAACACAGTTTATGTTTCTAATTCAAACAAAAGAGGTAATGTGACTGAATTTAGTGCATTACTACATTATTATATGGAATCACATATATATCTCTCACAAGTTATATATATATATATATATAACTTATATGTATACACGCACACATACGTATAAAATTGTAGAATATACTTAACTTACTTAGATTGGCCTTATTCTATTTAAAGAGGTTTTGTTGCTTTTGCATTGTAATTCTATTTTCATTTCTGACATTTTGTAGCTTCTCTTTCTTCTACTTTCAACTTATTGAACCTACAGTGATTCCCTATTTCTCCATGTGCAACCCTTTATAACATTTTTCTGAATGATTCTTAAGGCCCCCACGTAACCTAACTTACAACTCTATTTCCAAACTGATTTTTCATTTTTCCCAAATTGCAACCTGCTGCAGTCAAGGCTCTCTTACCTTTCACCTTTCTGGCCTCTTTAGGACATAGGAGTTTTCTCTTGTCAAAACTCCCATTTCCCGTAGACACATCCTTACCCCGGTAATTGCTTCATAGGCTTTCATTTTCTTGTTTTGCTTTTTTTGAGATATAATTCACATACCAAACAATTTGGTGGTTTTTACTATATTCACAAAAGTTGTACAACCATCATCACTATTAATTCCAGGACATTTTTGTCATTCCATAAAGAATCTCCATACTTATGAGCAGTCACTCCTCAATCTGCCCTCCTCCCTGCCTCTGAACCATTACTCCACTTTCTGCCTCTAGGGATTTGCCTATTTGGGAGACTTAATATGAATGCAATCATATAATATGTCACCTTTTGTGTCTGGCTTCTTTTACTTAGCATGTTTTCAAGGTTCACCCATGTTAATGGCATAAATCAGTACTTCAGTCCTTTTATGGCTGAATAATATTCCACTGTATAGAAATACCACATTTTGTTTATCCATTCATCAGGTAATGGACATTTGGGTTGCTCCCATTTTTTGACTATTATGAATAATGCATCAACATTCACAAAGAAGATACTGTAGAGACATATGTTTCAATTCTTTTTGACATATACATGGGAGTGGAATTGATGCATTACATGGTAATTTAAACATAGTTACTTTCTAAGGAACTACCAAACTGTTTTCCAAAGAGGCTGAACTATTTTATACTCCCACCAGCAATGTACGAAGGTTCCAATTCTCTACATACTTGTCAACACATATTAATGTTTATCTTTCTGCTTATAGCTATCCTAGTGGGTATGAAGGAGTATTTCATTGTGGTTTTGATTTTCATTTCCCTAATGACTAATCACGTTGAGTATCTTTTGATATGCTTATTTAAACATTTACACAACATCTTTGGGAAAATGTCTATTCAATATTTTGCCCATTTTTAAATTGGGCTATCTTTCTTCTTATTGTTCAGCTATAAGAGTTCTTATGTTTTCTGTACACTAAACTCTTATCATATATATGTTTTATAAATATTTTCTCCCATTCTGTGGGCTGTTTCTCGCTTTCTTGATAGTGTCTTTTGAAAAGTGTTTAATTTGATGAAGTGCAATTTATCTATTTTTTCTTTGGTTGCTTATGCTTTTGGTATTTTATCTAAGAAACAGTGGCTTAATCCAGGGCAACAAACATTTACACCTCTATTTTTCTAAGAATTTTATAGTTTTGGCTGTTAAATTTAGGGCTTTCATTTATTTTGAACTAATTCTTATATATGGTGTGAGGTTGCAGTCCAACTTTATTCCTTTGTATGTGGACCCAGTTGTCCTAGTACCATTTGTTTAAAAACAAACAAACAAAACTATTTTTCCCTCATTGAACTGTCCTGTCATTCTTGTAGAAAATCAATTGACCATAAATGTTTATTTTTGTACTCTCAATTCTGTTTCACTGGATCTATTTGTTTATTCTTATGCCAATATCACACAGTCTTGATTATTGTGAGATTTGCAGTAAGTTTTTAAATTGTGAATATTAGTCTTCCAACTCTGGCTCTTTTAACCCCATCTTTGGCTATTTAGTTCTAAACTGCAAGTATAAGTCTTACAACAAATTTTTTTTGGCTATTCTGGATCTTTTATATTTCCATATAAATTTTAGGATCAGTTCATCAGTTTCTTCAAAAATGCCAATTGGGATTTTGATAGGGACTGAATCTGTAGATCAATTTGAAGATTACTGCCATCTTATTAAGTCTTACAACCCATGAAACATGAGTGTATTCCCATTTATTTAGGTCCTTTTTAATTTCTTTCAGCAATGTTTTGTAGTTTTTAATATACAAGTCTTATATTTCTTTTTAAAAAATTATCATGGACTTTAATTTTGAATCTATAATTCACGTTTAAGCTTTTCCATGGCAAGAACCATGATCTTCTATTCCTTCTAAACCCATTGCACAATCATTAGTTCTTACATTGATTTTTTTTTAAATTCAGGATAAATACAGTCCATCAAAATTAACAGCTTCTTTCTAAAAGATGACATTCCATATCCTGAACTTCATATGCTTTCCTATTTTCATGTCTTTGCTTACTCTTCTTCCTATTTAAAATGACTTGTCTCTTCATCTTGTCTAACCATCTTTCTACTTCCATATCTTAACCTATTACTTCCAAATTAAAATTGTTCAACTTGTCTATTGTATAAATCTGAATGAGATTCTAATGTCTGATCATAGATCAGTAGTAAATCAGTTCTTTTTTTAAAGTTTTAACTTTTATTTTACTTTATGCATGTTATTCAAAAATAGGTGAAAGACCGCTAACTATAATTTTAAAGTTGCTTCCCCTCCCCCATGAACATATCTATTATATATATTTGGCAAATAGCTCAGAGCAGGGGTTGGCAGATTTTTTTTTTTCTACAAAGGACCAGGTAGCAAATATTTTAGCCTTTGTGGACTATATGATCTCTTTTGTATCCACTCAACTCTGTCATTCTAGCTGTACTCTAATCTGTCAAGTAGACGATATGTAATTGAATGTCTGTAGCTATGGCCCAAAAAAACTTTATTTACAAAACACACGACAGGCAAGATTTCACTCTGGGGCTGTACTTTGTCAACCTCTGGGTTAAACCATGAAGAACTCTGCCCCAGCACATTACTGACGTGTATTAGGACTTTTATATAACTGTGTTATTGATGTATTATTTCCCCCTATAGAGTAGTGAGAGCAGAGTTATAAACCCTGTCATGGAAAATATGTTCAAGTAAAATTTCTAGTAGATTTTTTTTTTTAGAAATAGGACAGGAATGTTACAGAACACAACAGAAAATAAAAATGCTTAAGTTGCTTATTAGACCAATATGTTCCATTTGGGATATAAACCAGGAACACAAAAAGTAAGAACGAGAGCTCTTAGCTCTGTTTTCCATTTGGCAGAACAATACAAATGACTCAGCCAGTATGTCAGCAATGTTGTAGCATGCTTTACTAAGGTCATCCCCCTTCTTTGGAAAGAAAGATTAATACCAAGAACTCATTTTAATATCAATTTTTATAACTTGATATAAAAATTATTCTGAGATGTTGTGATATTTTATTATTTTGTTTTGTGTTTTTTAAAGGGCTGGTTTTTGTTCATAAATTTTCTTTTTCAAAATGGCGATTTCCATGTCCCCAAGCAATGGATGGCAGATAAGTTTTCACCAGTTCACAGGATTTAGTGGCTAAGGGTGAGACACTCAAACTGATTCAGGCAGGAATAGGACACTGGAGAGGAAATCTATGGGATGACTGGCAGGCCCTAAACCAATGATCCTGACAAATAAATGCTTTATAGGGAACTCAACAAGACATAGGCCATCAAGGGCAGGGCCCCCACATCTATGTCATTCCATGTCCCTGCATGTAGCATAGCGCAGTAAGCACCCTATGCATGCTTGGTAAACTAGACCAAACCCCAATTTTTACATTTAGTATGTCAACACATATTGAAGCTCTCCTAAATAAAAAGCTCTCTTCAAGGCCTGGTGAAAGAATAAAAAGGAAATGTTTTTAGCCAAAGGAAATTACAATCAAAGAGTACAGAAGAGAACAACACAGGAAAACACTTCGTACTACTAAATAAATGTATTGGCTTTCCTAACAATAATTATAAATTCTGAATGATTCTTTTGTAGATTTTGTAGATTCAGAATGCACTGATGCATTCAGTTCTTTATGTTCCCAAGAAACTATGAAAAAGGTCTGATATTACTGAATCCATGGGATACATTAATTCCAAAGCTAGGATAAGAATTTGTATGCCTTTTTTTTTTTTTTTTTTTTTTTTTTTTTGTGGCTGGCCCTTGGTTGACTGTTACAAGTTCTGCTAGTTTAAATAGTCAAGACTTACTTTTCCCACCTAAACAAATACTCTCTAATTTTATGTGTTCTAGTTCAAATAATTATTCTATTCCTTGACATGAATGTTTAGATCCAGGAATGGGGGGTATATGGAAGAGGTTACAGAAATGTTTTCAGACTATCTCATAAATGATGTACCTAGCTCCTTGCTCTGAAAGCCCTCCGTTCTCCATCAAACTAAGTCACCTGGCATGTACCTACTATCACAAATTCACTCTAGATTATGAGATGGACTTTGTTTCTCCATAGGATAAATCTGAACCCTAGGTCCTAAGCAATAAATCATCAAATCCATGGTCTCTGGTTCTCCTTGCCTTCAAATTGCTCTTTTTATAATACAGGTCTTGGATAATTTGAACAATGTCCACCTACACTGACTCCAAGGAGTAGTATAACATAGTTGTTTTAAACATGAATTCAGGAGCCAGATCAGCTGAGTTTCAATTCTGGTGCCAGCACTTATTATCTAACTGACCAAGTTTCTTGACCTCTCTGAGCCTCAGATTCTTCATCTGTAAAATGAAAATAATAATAACACCAACCTCACAGAGGTAGGTGAGGATTAAATAAGTTACTATATATAAAGTGCTTAAAATAGTACCTGGCATAGAATAAATCCTTTCTATATATTTGCTATTATTAGCAATTCTATATTTGCTTGCCAGTCATGTTTTATGAAGACTTCGTCAAATTTTTGAGATCAATCAGAAACAAGTTCATCCACATTACCTACATCAAGAATGACAGGCAAATTTAAGTTCCCACTAAGAAAAAAAGGGCATTCAAATTTTCATACAAGGATTGAAACTTTAATATATGACTTTTGTTCTTAAATAAACCATTCACAACACGTTCCATTTTCCATTTCCCCTCAGGTCCACATAGATGTCACATATATTTTAAGATTTAATTTTAACTTCCTTAAAATACAATTGTCAGGGATACTAATGAAGAAGACTGTTGGGCACACTTTCACAATTTTCCTTCAAGTATTTTATCACATTAGCATTTTTTTCTTTTTACTTCTGGGAAGACGTCACATGGATATAGATTTTGGAAAATTGAGTCCATCTCTGTGGTTCCACTGAATTTATGCGACAATTTTTGTTAGTAACTATTTCCTTCCTTAATTTTTCCACTTATGCTCACTGTGTACTGGGAGCAGAAGCACTATTTCTCCTTAGAATCCTTTTCTTTTTTCAGGCTTGTGCTGAATCACATGATGAAGGGAAGGGAATCGTGCCACAGAAAATACATATGGCTTGCAACAGTGTGGTAGTATTTTCATTAGCAACTGTAATTGCAGGAAAATCTTTAAATCTTTTTTGAGATGACATTATTATTTTA
Organism: Halichoerus grypus; assembly: GCF_964656455.1. Lineage (NCBI taxonomy): Eukaryota > Metazoa > Chordata > Mammalia > Carnivora > Phocidae > Halichoerus > Halichoerus grypus. Next base: position 53,575,881 of record NC_135721.1, on the reverse strand, counting down.
AAAGGAAGTCAAAGAAAAGCTTGGTGATTTTATTAAAATTTTCATCCCAGTCCTTTATATCTACCCTATAAATTTTTATATTATTTATAATAAAATACATGATATACTTCCTTTTCTAGACATGCTACTCAATCTGGTGTCAGAAAGCTTCAGCAGGACTTAATTTCTCAAGTCAAAGCTTATAGGATATGCCAGCAATTTCCAGTGACCTGATAATACCAAAAAAAAAAAAAAAAAACCCAGCATAAATGCGTGTCTTGAAGGTAAGTGGATGCTAGTGTAGGCCTTGTAAGTTAAAAGCAACATTTTATAATCTCGGCAAGATGTAATGGGTAGTCAAAGTAATGAAACTAACCCAGGCGTAATGATTAATCTCTGTGTGAGTCACGACCCCGGCAGCTGCATTCTAAATGAACTGTAATCTATATAATGCACTCTCAGGAAGACCAGACAACGAGGAGTTGCATTAGTCCATGGTGCAGATGGCCAGACTGCGTGTAGAAGTATATGCGGTTCTGGCCTACAAGAGAAGAGGTCTAAATTGAGCAATATTCATAAAAGGAAGTGAAATATCATGGGTATTTACTGGCTCCAGTTTATCAAAACAGAGTAGCATCGGGTAAATAGCTATAAGCTGGGATATTTAATAAAGGCTCCATGGGAGAAGTAAAACTGAGCAGGACCTTGTAAGATGGGTTAGAAGCAGAAAGACTATTCCAGGTAAAAGATACAACATGAACAAAGCTATAGTGATAGGAATTCACAAGGTGTTTTTGAGGCAAAGTGACCATCCCTGACCGGTGGGATGACCATCCCTGACCGGTAAAAGATTAGAATAGATGTTGTGAATGGTGAATAATAAAAATGTAAAATTTAGCCCATAAGTAAAACATTTTGACAATCCTCTTTTAGAAAGGTTGGCAAAGCCTGTTGTAACTAACCAGTGGTGTGATGGTTGGCATTATCTTTTGGAAGGGACTGGGTGTTGGCATTGAGCCCCACCATCTTGACAGATAGTTTTCAGGATACACAGATGGATAATCTGGAGAGTGATTCAAGAAACTTACAAGAGAGGAAATTTTTCAGATGGAGAATAGAACGGCCTCCTAATAATGACTGGATTGAATCTGCTTTGTGACAAAGACTGAAAGTTAGCATGGTGTCATGGAATGGGCACACACTGATGACAAGAACCATGGAAGTTAGTCCTGGTGCTGCCAATACTGGTTATATGACCCACTTCTCTGGGCTGTAGTTATCTGTAAAAGGAGAACATGGAGCCAGGCGATTCCTGTGAACTCACCTTTGAACAACATTTACACATGATACTTTATCTCAAGGATTTTATTAAGTGATCCTGTGCCTTTGTTGTCCGTCAGAGGCAATCAGTCTAACAAACACACATGAAAAATGCTCTCATTGAAAAAAAAATAAAGTGCTTTCTCATTCTGAGAAAAGGAAAAAAGAAATGCTCTCATTACCTATACACATTTATACACTTTTTATTTTCTAAGTACATATAACTGCAAAATAACACACAGCCTCAGCATGCAAGTCTCACAGCCTGCTTGGGAAGTTGCATACAGTGGTAGTAACCAAGGACTCTGTAAGTAGTGACTCAATCCCTCCCATCCTACAGAAGAAGCAGCTGAGGCAGAGAAAGGTTATATAATTTGCCTAAAATTGCACAGCTAATTAATGACAGAGCTGGGTTTAGAAGGTGGGCAGCAGGCTCTGGGTTCTGCACTCTTGTACCCTTCTGCAGGTACTACCTCTCTAAACAGAAGTTGGTCATTATAACCTGATAATGAATGACATACATGGTGGAGCTATGCTCAGGCAAGTATAACAACCCAGAGATAAGGTCTTGGGTAAAGCTCTCTATTCAAGGAAACTGGTGGTAAGAAGCCTTGGTCCCAATGAGTAGCTGTAGCCATTGTTACGAAGTTCTCTCCAGAAGTTGTTCAAGGCCATAACTTGATAGAAATATGCTTGCATATGAGGGGCCTGACTTTGATTTAGAACCGTATTAACTCCAGGCCCATTAGTCTGTACAGATTTTCCCCTTTGGCCCCTCCAAGTATTAATGGCCAATGTCAACAAACACACTCTATCTCTTCATTTCCCACCTTCATACCCTCCCTTGGTATCTGCCCCAGCAAAGCTTGGGAAGGGAAATGAACAAGTATATGCAGCTAGTCTGCCTGCTAAAATCAAACCTAACACATCTGGGTTTTGCTTTCATTGAAAAGATAAGAGTTCTTTGGTTTCCAATACATTTCACCTTGAAGATCCAGGAAAGAAGAATCAAGAGTGACTGATCATGGACCATAATCTCAACCAAGGACTCCTCCCAAAAATATTAATTCATTCTAATGCTTGCACAACACTCTAAGTTCATTCCTAAGACATGTCAGCTGTTCCTCAAGCTGACTGAAGTATGTGTCATTAGAGACTCAGTTAAAAGCCCCAAGTACTTCTCACTCTGACCAGGGTGTCAGAGGTAAAAAGTCCATGAAGGTTTTATAGTTGATCCAGCCAAGCCTCCCCACACCCGACACACCCTCCAGATGGCAAGTTGTCTGCATTTAAGTCACTGTTAGGAGATGTTCAAATGCTTATTGCAAAGATGACATACTTTCCTTGCAGCTCATTTTACTAAATTAAAAACATTAAACATAAGTGTCTCTTGAGGTGCTTTTTTTTCCCCTTCAAAAATTATTTCTCTGAATTAAAATGTGTTTATACAATTTCAGATCAGAATTAAGCAATCCCTTCTTTTTTCACCTGCCAGTGGATGTCTGAGTGCACAGACAGCCTTTCTGAGAGCAGGAGGTCCCCAGGGTTACTAGTGTAATTCTTTTTACTCTGGGGTGCTCAAGCACAGAATTGCCTACAATCAATTTGCTTTCACATCCTGGCATTAAACTCACTGTATATAAAAGTATCACAAGTATTTTCAACATAAGTCTAAGTAGCAGTGATTTAAAAGGCTTTTTATTGTAATGAAAAAAATTACAAGGCATAGTAAAAGCTGCACAGGCTGTTTGACTGAATCCAATCAAACACATGGAAGATTCCCCATAACCTCAAAATGGGTGAAAATGACTTAAAAATTAAGAAGGACAACGTGATAGGAGTCATTTTCATGTCTGACAGATGAAGCAATTGTGCCTGAACAATATTTCAACCTCTGGTTTCTAAAAATATAGAATGAATTATAATTTAACTTAGTGCTATGGGGATACCGGTTCTTTTCAACGATACAGCTATAGATACAAAAATATAGGTACTTATGTAACATAATCTTCCAAGTATACAGCTGTTTTTTAAAGGCAAAACCAAAAGACTTCCAATAAAATATGTATCCTTAGTTATCATGAGTGCTCTTAATGTCTATCACTGATGTTCGATTAGACGGCAAGAACCATGACTTAGGCATCTACAGCCGTTGCTATTCAAAATTACCACCATTAAAATCTGGTACACACAATACCTTGAACCAGAACAAAAGTATAACATAAATACACAAATATTGTTATAACTGCCACAAAGTTCCTGACACATAGGAGGCCTTCAATAAATACTTGTTGAATGGATGAAAAAATGAATAATGAGTATAAACATATCCAGATGCGATCTGTTTTTCTGTACTATTTTAAGTCATTTTCATTTTTTCCTCTAAGAAAAATGAGTAAAGCAAGTCAGAAAATTGAGTTACAAACTGTAGCTTGATGACTATTTGATATTTTTAGCCATTCTAGAATACCAAAACCATCTCTTCTGACTTAGTCCTTAACCTTTGGTTCAGAGTCCTCCTTATGCAGAGTCCCTGTCCACCACCACCAAATGGCATGTTACTGAATCCCTTAAGAGTTGACAGAAGCAGCACTGAGTTTGTTATTTTATTCACTAAAGAGGTGGAAGAAATAGAGTTGCCAGATAAATTATAGGAAGCGCATTCAATTGATTTTGATAAACCATGAGTAATATTTTAGTATAAGTATGCCCCAAATACTGTATGAGACATACTTAACACTAAAAATTATTCATGGTTTATCTGAACCTCTGGATGCCAGGTATTTTTACTTGCTAAACCTGGCAACCCCAGAAGAAAAGCAAATGTTCTGACTAAATACCAAGTGTTTCCATGTATGCAGCCTCTAGTAGAGTAAGTGAACCTTTGAGCGGGAAACAATAGCAGAATTATCTTAACGCATTATTCAGTAATGGCCAACTTTTCATAGTTCCCTAAAATGATATTTGTAAAGAGTCTTGATCTTACAGTCATGCTGCATGCTGAATGCTTACAAAGACAATGAGAGTATTACACGTAGACAAAGAAAGATTACAGAAAGTGAAGAAAGCAAAGACCAGGGAGTTGTCAAGAGGCAGAATAACCATTTTTGACATTAACAGTCCCTTTTAAGAGGATATTGGTATACATATATGTTTCTATAGACATACACTCAGATCAAAGATAAAAACGACTCCTTCAAAAATTCTCGAATTTCAATAAAATGTCAACTGTGTTTTTATACCGTGAAAGAAATCTAGTGCTTATGAAAGGTGGCAGATTGATTGATTGAATAATTATTAATATTTATTACATACCAGCAAGAAGCTAGAGGCTATTCGAACACACAGGCCAGGTCTCTATAGCCTCAGGAGGAAGTGACCTGTCTTGGAGCAGTGCGTGACAAGGTCTTAAAGGGCAAGATGACACATGTTGTTGCCGAGTAGTGGGTTGAGGTATTTGTTCAAATGAGATCTGACAATCCATAAAAGATAGCTAGAAAATTCTTAAAATCCACAATGTTCATAATCTAAAAACTGAAATCATGCCTTTTCCTCCTATTTCAAGGATCTTTTTGATATCCAACCATCAAGCTAAGCCCGGACAAGAAGAGTAAGTTCCCCTGTATTCAGTTTCAGGCCTGGCAGGGGTGGTAAAAGGGCTGCCTGATGATACAAACACTCAAGCTTGATCAGGGCCTCAGAATTTCTTTTCCAGTAAAGTGCCAGACTATGAAAGCAGGATTTCCAAAGCCTATTTAAGGGAGAATAGGGAACATTTTCAACCAGATCTATTATAAATACAATCAAGGGGAGAGAGGAAAGTAACATTTCTTGAATCATCATAGGTCAGACCTGTGCTAGGTGTCTTATGTATATGTTATTTTATTTTCACAGTTCTCATAATAAAAGTGTACGACTGGCCTTATTTTTCTTATTTGCCAATGAAAATCTGCTGACCCTAATAGAATTTAACTAGGTACCCAAGATTATAGGCCCAAATATTGGTGATTCTAAGACTCTAAGTCAGGCCTATCTGACTAACATTGAAACGTAATACTTCTAAAACTCTGGAACAATCTTCTTCATCATTTGATAAAATACCAGAATCTTGAGCTAGTCAAAGAAAAGGCTAAATAAATAAATAAATAAAAAGGAAAGACAAACAAGATAACTGAATATTTCTTCTTTCAATGATATTTTCTCAGGTGAATTAGGAAATGGTGATTCTAAGGCAAAAAAAAAATTGCTTACCATCATGAAACTCTCTCCGTTTATTTTTGGTGTATGATATTTCCCAAAATAAATTACGAGAAACACAAAACTTGAAGTTTAAGTACTGTTTAACACCAAAATTAGAAGCAAGAAAGTCAATCTCTGGGGAAAAAAAAACCAACAACAATGCTGTTAACTTTAATTTCAACTCCTGAAAGTTACTACTAAATAAAAAGAAACTACAAAATACAAACTTTAGGTCACAGCACAAAATAAACTTCAAATCAGAGAGTCACAGGCTGTGAAAACTTGGCTCCCAGATATGTATACCTGTATTAGAATCACAACCTCACTTCTTACCAACTGTGTAATCTTTGGCAAATTACTCAGCCCTTCCACAGTTTCCTCGCCTATAAAGTAAATATAGTAACAGAACCTACCTCACAGGGTTGTCGTAAAGATTAAATAAGATATTCCATGTAACCTGCTTGGCATGTAACAGGTAGTCAATAAATACCTGCTCCTATTTTTATCCCCATTAAAATGTTTTCTTAAAAATGGATATGCTGATGTAAAATGAGGGTTTTGCATTTATCTCTGCATTTTTCAAAGCCAAGATTACTGGACATCAAAAATGCCAGTGTTCTCTAAATTGATATCAAAGTGTTCCTGGCAATAACTGCTTCTTAAATAACTTATTTTCCTAAACTGAAACACAGAATTCAAAATCCCAGGCTGAGCTCATTTATACCGCTCTGTTGTATTAAGATGCTGCACACAATAGAAATCATTTGGCTTGCAGATAGCTGAATCCAGAAAGAAATCCTCAAACTCTTTGTCACCTGAAAGCTCCCACAGCCACACGGCTGAGTTTAAACCACTCAGGATTTATCAATGTTATTCGGAAATGGAACCTTCAAGCATAATGTGTGTGTGTGTTTTCAGGAAGAATGACAACAATCTAGAGAGGTAAACATAATGCCTAAGACTGGGTGCATCAACACCCCATTGCGGTTAGGTGAGTTGTGTGGTGGCCCCAAAGGCAAGTGCTGTTGTCACCTGGTACAGCCTCTAGTGATGCCACTGAGTGAGTCACAAGGCATAAGGCCCAGGCACGCTGCATTTTTATTCCTCCTAAAGAAATTTACAGGCCATTTTCTCACCCTTCCCCCTGAGCTAGGATATTGAGGTTAAAATGTACCTACTGAGCAGGTAATGTATTTGGTATTAAGGATCCATCATATGCGTATGTCTTCTGAGCATAATGGTTCCTTTGGAGCTATTATAGATATGCTGTGAATAGATATTAGGAATAATACACAGAGTGGCTGAAGGAGGTCTCATATTAACTACTGTCAGACTTTTAACATTATTTGAAACTAGGCTTTTTAAAAAAAAAAAATTCCTGGGGTTTAATACCTCTATACCTTGTAAACTGAGTGCTTTTCAAAGAAAGCTCCAAATTCCTACAGAGCTGTCTTTAGGTGAGCTTTGATCTTTGCAGAGCACCTATCTTGTGTTTCTGTAATTGCTCTGGTTTAACAAGGCTCCTTAGCACGTGAAAGGGGAAAATCCTTTTATTAAGGCTATAAACCTAACTGACCACAGTGATGGAATGTGCAACTTGGGGGTAGCCCTTAGCTCCCCAGGAAAGACAAAAAATGGGAAACTGGGGAAGTCTTCATGTTAAAACAAAATGAAATATTTATTAAACATGTTTCTCGTGTCCCAGGTGGTTAAGAGTCTGCGCTGTGTTCCGCTGAAAGGTTTGATCTTTGTTAAGCATTGTGAATGCTGATTTCAATAATGGGGTGAAAGCTGAGGAAGTTATGGCTGAAATTTTGGCTAAAGATGACAGCTCCAGGTTTCAAGTTGCACAAAGCAGTCTGAGGGATTAAACCAACAATGCCCGCTCAAAAGTATTGAGTTTCTGAAAGTGTAATCTTCCTATCTGTGATTCACACTCCTAGGATGGGGAGGATTCCTCATTTACTTTGACTTTGCCATATTAATCTTACTTTACAAATACATGCGGTGATTTATATCATGTTTAATTAACTGATTGAGGGCTCCAGTGGTAAAAATGGCATCGCATTAAGCTCTGTCCGTATGGCAAATTCGAATCACATCTTTAGCCTTGCAAGAACAAAATATCCCGAGAGTCACTGATGACAGGATGTAGGAATTGAAATCAGGTCCCTCCTGTTGTTTGAGAATCCAGGGAGGGTGCCTGCCATATGCCCGTCACTTCCAGGGGGGGAAATGACAGGATAAAAGAAAGGAAGGCTATAGTTCTTCCAATATGTTCAAATCTCAGATGAAAATGATTGTGCAGCAGGGCTGTACAGAGGCCAAGATTCACATGAAAGTGCATATCCCAAACTTTGCAGAGAGATTAATGAGAGGGTTTTGTGCTGTTTTGATTTGTTTTTTTTTTATTTTGCTTTATTTTTTTCTGAAATGGCTGCCCAGGGTTTTTGAGAACTGATAGATGAAAATGCTGTGGTTTGGAGTCGAATACAATAAGGAGGGAAATAAAAAAATAAAATAAAAAAAGGAATTCTTATCTAATAAAATATATGTGCACTGTGATTCAACAAAAAGCAAATTAGGTTTGACTGCTGAAAACCACACACTGGGATACCAGTTTCAAAGTTAGCATTTTTGGAAGTGGAAGTTGTCTAATTTTTCTCCTCAAAAATCTGTGGTGATTATTTATGACATCTAAAGAAAAAAATGTAAATTAACTACTGATTTCCCCCAAATAATTTCTTTGAAATTTTAAAATGCATTTTAAATTATCTCGGTAAGACAGCATAATAAAAGTTTGAAAAGGGGCCAAAAAATCAGTTTCATTCCTTAATATGATGATTCACATTTTTGTCCATCCTCTTTTAGTGTTTCATTATTTGCATGTCTTAAAATTATTATAATCATTTTATACCTCAATCTTATACACTGAATTTTTTTCACTTAATATTTTACTACACATTTCCCCTACTGCTATGTACCCATAATTTTTTTTAAGATTTATTTATTTATTTGAGAGAGAGAGCACGCACGAGAGAGAGCACAAGCAGGGGGAGTGGCAGAGGGAGAAGTATAAGCAGGTTCCTGATTGAGCAGGGAGCCCGACGTGGGGCTTGATCCCAGGACTCTGGGATCATGACCTGAGCTGAAGGCAGCCGCTTAACTGACTGAGCCACCCAGGCACCCCGTACCCATAATTTTTATTGGCTGCATAATATTTCACCAAATTAATGTTATAGTTTTTCTAACCATGCTTCTATTGTTAGATCGTAAAACATCTTCTGATGTCTGTTATTATAAACAACATTAGAAAGACAATTTTATACATATGGCTCTCTTTTTACATTTTGAATTATTTCCTTATGATAGTTTCCCTATCTATCTATAGGTAGATTCCCTATCTATACATTTCTTTAAACAATGTATAAGAAATTTTTCTTCCAAGGGGAAGTGGAAAGTAAAACATTCTGTGAGGTATCACTATATAGAATATCCTCCCTCTATGTGGAATCTACAAAAAAAATAAATTCAAACTCATAGAAACAGAGAATGAAAAGTGTTTGCCCCAGGCTGCAGGAAGGGGAAAATAGGGAGAGGTCGGTAAAAAGGTACAAACTTTCAGCTATAAGATGAATAAGGTCTGACAATCTAATGTAAAACATCGGGACTACAGTTGTTGACACTGTATTGTATAATTGAAATTTGCTGAGAAAGTAGAACTTAAATGTTCTCACAAAATAAATAAATGAACGAATGAATAAAGGAAGGAATAAGTGAAGGGATGAATGTGTTAATTAAGGAGATGAGGGAAGTCCTTTACAACAAACATGTATATCAAATCCTCATGATATACACTTTAAGTATCTTACAATTATATTCGTTAATTATACTTCAATAAAGCTAAAATTAAAAAAGAAGAAGAAGAAATGAAAATCTTACCTGAAGTTAGCAGGCAATCCAAGGGTGATGGCTTCGCTCCTATAGCAAAGTACTGGCAACATTCAGAAAGGGTTTCATGTCCATGTTGTGACCTTCCCTGCTCTGTAAAAGAAGGGTACAATAACAATGAACCAAAATCAGAATTTCCTATTTTGTTTTACTCATCATTTGTCATTTCTCTCTAGAAATAAAAGTGTCCCTTTAAGTATAATTAAAGTTTTGAAAATGTATAAGTTTCCTAGGAAGTGGCACAAATAGACGATTAGACCAGGACACGGTTCACTTTTTCAAATGACCATTATTTTAGTTATACCTGAAGTGTGGTCCTAATAATTAATAATCCTAGATGTTTTCATGGCCTTAATTCAGAATATGATGAATTGGGTAAGTTAGGCAATATATTTTAACTAAAACCACTTTGGATTTTGACAAGGAATTCAAACTTTTCAACTGTGGTCTGTAACTGCACAGGCAACTTGTAAAAAGAATAATCACCTCAACTTTTTCAACTTCCTGAAATCACTCAAAATAGAGTAGTTCAAGATTGTTTCATTTGGAAGTAATAAGTTTTAAAACACAGTGTGCTGCAGTTTAATTATTGGTTTCAATTCCCAATGCTCTAGATTTTCTTAACCATCCTTTATATATTTGTTTCCAAAATATATATAAACCCTTAGTTTTTATTTACAGCCTTTTATCAAAAAGTTATCTGATTGATTTAATTTGGTCTACGATTTCATGAAACACCCTCAAATTCAATTGAAGTCTGTATTAGGATTCAAATGACATATTTTTTAAAAATTTGGAGGCCAGAAGTGCATCTCTCTTTAGACGGCTTGTTCCGGTTGATATTATTATTGGTCAAATAAAAGAACATCTTTTGTTTTCCAAGTTTATTGTTTTCAGTGAAATCTATTTCTTTTGTACAGTTTGAAAACAAAAGACAAACATTTCCTATGAGGCACTGGAAGGAGAGGCAATTAATGTGAATTTGATAAAACATAATGTAGTGGACTGACAGCAAAAAGGCTATGCTTCTTTGATTGTTGACTAGTTTTGTCTTTAAATAATGGTCTTCTTTTGGCATTTAATGTATATTTGTTCGCAATAAACATAATTTATGAATATTTTAACACATGTGTACTCAGTGGGGTGGATTATCATACTGATATAAATAGAATTAATGAGCAGTCAACCTGCCACATGTCATGACATATGACAGGACAGCTAGAGCACAGAAATAATTCTTGTAGTTTCATAATAGGGCTTTTTTCTTAGTTTGACTTTTTAAAACTACTAACAATCTTTATTTTCCCTTTATTTTGGAATATAGTTCACCAACTAGGAAACAGGGTTCAGGTTTTACTGCAAGAGTCTACTTTTTAACATTCAAAAAACCATTTTCTTGCCCTCTTTAGAGCATAAAAATACATTCGAACAAATTAGCCCTATTCAGCCAAATTTCAGAGAATAGGTCATAGATTGACAATCATTTTGCCTATTTCAACTAAAAGAAAAAAGTCCATATATTCGTTTCTTCTTTTCATTTTGTGGCAACAGTATGATCATGCCCAACTGCTGATACCAGATCTTCACAAGAACAAAAATTTTCTAAATGCTCCTAAATTCTGAAACAAATCTGATGGGCATATCGCCTGGATAAAATTATCCTGAAGAAAACATCTTCTTAGCCAGTTATTTGCTCTCCTTGCTCACAAAGCAATAATCTGTTAAGTGTGCCTAATAAGATTTTTTTTTTAAGGAATAAACCCAGTGGTATAAAGGCACCTCTTCAAACAGTAAATTTAGGGGTGAATATAGGCATGCAAAATCTTCAGTTTCACCATACTTCATTTGACAAAGAACTGTTTTCATGAGGAGGCAAACTGAAATTTAAGATTAACCTTTATTTTCCTTTATTATTTTTATAGCTTGATTATGGGTAAAAATGGGAAAAATTAAACGAGCATGTGAAATGCATTGTCTGGATGATATGGCAGAAGGAAAGTCTTGGCAAAGATAGTAAACCATGACTTTTTAGAGACACAGATGGCAGGGTTACAGCCTTTATTCCTCTTATCTTTTCTTTTCAAAGGGAATATTCAAAGCTTTTTGCCACTACTAACCCTCCACTCCTACCTTCACATTTAAAACCACTGACTTCCAAAACCAAAACTCTGTCCTAAAACTGGCAAGCCCCAGGATACTTTAGGGAAATGACTGAACGTGATGCCATGCTCCTGGTCATCTGTCAGAAGAGGGGACCGCACTGTGAGGGGCTGGGGGCTGATCAACTTCCCTGGAGTGACTCCCTTGGGGAAATCCAGCTCTTTCACCGGCAAAGAAAATGGGCACCACCTAGTGCTTTTTTGATGCAAAGACTGTTTGTGCTGGAGTGGATGTGAGTGGGCATGCCTTGGGTGGCTGACCTTTCATAGAAAAAAGAAAGGAGTTAGGTGGCTTCAACCTCTATGTGGAAAGGAAAGGAAAGGAAAGGAAAGGAAAGGAAAGGAAAGGAAAGGAAAGGAAAGGAAAGGAAAGGAAAGGAAAGGAAAGGGATAATCTTAAGACAAATGAATTCAGTGGAAAGGAAAGGAAAGCAAAGGAAAGGAAAGGAAAGGAAAGGAAAGGAAAGGAAAGGAAAGGAAAGGAAAGGAAAGGAAAGGAAAGGGACAGTCGTAAGACAAATGAATTCAGTGCTTCCAAATCAGGGATTTCCTAGGGCTGTTTTCTTTTTTTCCTTTTAAATAATTGTTGATCTGTTCAAGAAAAATAACATTTTTATTTACTAAGATGCTAATTTCCCCTATATAATTTTTGTCTCTTCATTTCTTCTGCTGGTAACTTGTAAGAATTTCTAAGAATTTTCATTTCACCCTAAGTGACAAGGCACAGCAAGTCACACCCCGCCCCCCCGCCCCCCCCCCCCCCCCCCCCGGCCAAATGTATTCTAACAAGGAGCCTGTCTGGAGTTCTCCTAACACAACAAATAGCTTTTATGAAAAATGGTTTGTAGCACAAAATCTTTTGCAATGCAATAAGATCAAGTTAACCCTCGTGCCTCTAGGAAAAAGCCTGGGAAGTTTTATCTGATTGGCAAAATGGACCCAGATATGAGTTCAAGGATTGAGTACACTTTGATGAAATTTCACAGCAATGAAGTCTGATTATCTGAATGACTGCTTAAGCCCTTTAAAAAATAACTCAGGGAAGCACTGTATTTTTTTGTGGGGAAAACAGATGGTCCTGTAGGGAATAGTAGCTCTTCCATATAATAATAGCTATTCCATACTGTTTGCTTTTTCTACAACACCTTGCTTACCACTGTTGCTTTAAAAAAAAAAAAAAAGATAATTTCTCTGTTGCTAAAGGTGAATTGTTCTGCAATAAAATTAGAAACCTTAGTGCAGGCAGGAGGATGGTAGATATAGGAAAAATGAGTAACCTGCTACACATAACTGGATTAACAGGGCCTGCTACACATCCAGGAACTAACTAGCTGACTTTGAACTCATTAGGGATCTGCTTATCTGATATGCTGCACAACAGAATCCAGACAGAAAACAGACTTCGAAGAAACAGACAAAAATGATTATAATTGCTCTCGGGTAAGAGCTCAGTGTCTGTGCTAAGCAACCTGGGTATAAAGGAATGAAGGAAGCAAAACCCAAGATGCTGAACTTTTCTCCTTTGCCTTCAGCAAAATTTCCCTGTTATAAGATGGTGATAACATTACTTAGATACAGCACTTAGAAACTGTATTATGAACTAAGTTAAAAAATCTAAAGCACTGTCATATCTTTGGCCATTTTATTGCTATAATTTGAGATATTACATAAGTGATTTATTTAAATAAATTTTAAAATTTATACCAAAGAGAAAAAAAAATCTTAAACTGTGTTTTTTTTTTCTACAAGCAGCAAGAAAAAATAAAATGAACTGATCTCTTTGGGATTTCTCTGGTACTAAAATACACATCTTGAGGTTTATAACTAAATAGAAGATCTTGTCTTGACAGGTTTAAGATGCACATGGATTGATCAGCTGAAGCCATGGGTGTGGCTGAGCCTAAAAGCCTAATTTTATTGCGGAACAATTCACCTTTAGCAACAGAGAAACAGTGTGGATAAAAGAAGAAGGTGGCTGTCTTAATCACCTTTTAAATGAAAGTAGTATGATGTTTTGCATTTGAGTTGAATTCCTCTACTATCAATATCATCATCATTCTGGTCAGCCTCATAAACAAACAAACAAAATCTTGCTTTTTATTTCCTTCCCTTTCTGCTCATCTGGCCTCCCCTTTTCCCTCCTGCCTGCTTTCTCTGAATGCTGTAGTTCACAGTGAAACCCTCTGGTAATGACAGCCCTGAAGTGATAATGTACTTTCCTGCCTTCCTGTTAACAGTACCACTTGATCCCGCCAAGGGTGCCAGCTCAATGGCAGAAGGATGCTTTCGTATTTTCTAGAGGTAAAAGGGACCCGTTCGATTTACTGCCTTGACTAACTCAGCAGTTTCACTAAGTTCATGCACCAAGATAGATGTTTTATTAAAGAAGAAGAAAAGGAAAGAGGAGAGGGAGGAGGAGGAAGAGGAAAAGAAAGGAAGGAAGAGAGGAGGAAGGGCAAGAGGAGAATCAGTCCCTTGTTTTGTTCAATACTGTCAGCAAAACCAAATATGTTTGTTTGTTTGTTTGTTTTTCTTCTCCCTGAACTCACAGGAGCATACCACACAGTAAATAAGGAGTTAAGGTGAGTAATACCAAATAAAAGCATGGGACGTGGAGAAAATAAAACAAAGGATCTGCTCCTGTGATAATGTGGGCTCTGTGGAATAGTGATGGTCATCATGAGATAATGCATGCATCCTCTCACTCCCCCTCCTTCACCTCTGATAGGAGCCTATGGCCTTGGCACACCTGGTCTGGTGACATCTGGGTACTCAGTCAGTCCAGGTGCTCAGTGTGCCAGAGTGGCCCTCTGTCCTCACACTTCCCTTTTTAATGGAGAGTGTGTCATTCTGCTGAGGTAACCAAACTGAAAACAATCAATAGTTCTAGCCAAATATCTGATATTTTAAGAATAGACCAGAGTGATTTCTTAGCTGTGAGGAACACATGAGAAAACTATTTGTTGTGGTTTAAATATAATCGATCGTCTCTGTTTCAGGACTCATATCACTCAATGTGCTCCTGGTGTTTCAAGCTTGGATGAATATATAATACATGAAACAGTGATATCCGTTTGTTTGAAGACACTTTGCTAATGTCTGTGCTGCTTTACTCTACGGTGTCATAAGCTTAAGTCTACCTGGGGAAGAGGAGGAGGAAGCCTGTGGACAGAGGCAAGAAAGAAGGGACGTTGCTTTGAGTTCCTGTTACGTTGTAGGCATGGTTCCATGCTTTTTTCCATATGAGAGCCAATAGGTTAGATATTTGAAGCCAAATCTGTCTTGCTACAGAGCCCGTGTTTTTCTGCCATACCAATGACCAAAACTCACAGTGAGAAATATATTCTATAATATAACCCAACATACACACATATGCTACTGAAACAGTTTCATGAAATAAAACTTACCTTTATACATGCAGTTTACTCTGATTTTAGTCATCCTATTTGATTATAGTTCAATTCTTTAAAATTCTGGTTGCAATTCCACTAAATCAATCTCACAACCTTGTACTGTAGCCCAACCAGAATTTGATAAATGCCACACTGCATCATGCTGCCCTTCAAAATTTTAAATTTTATTATGTTGGACTTGGTATCAGTATAGTGACCAAAAGTGTACTTGTAGGCGGAAAGTTCTGTCTATAAGATTGAAGTTTTCAAGTTTTTCATCTAAGAACAGAGAGTTATTTAGTCCCTAAAACTCTTATGAAATTGAATTCATTGGTAGTGGTCATTTGCTTCTCAAAGAATCTGTTATTTAGAATAAAAACAATTTAAAATTGAGATGGTAAGTTTGTTAGCAATAAATGCCATAAAAAGGAATAATTATTATTATTATTGCTATTGTTAACGATCACTGTGAACTCACCTCCTGCCAGCCCCTGTTCTATGAGCTTTAAATATGGTAACACATTTAATCCTCACTATCATTTATGAAGTAGGCAAATATCATCACCTCCACTTTGAGCCAGAATTCCTTCATCTTCTTTATCACAAGTCTCCCTTTCTAAAATGTTATTATAAATCTCAGAAGGTGAATGAAATGGCGACTATGACTCAAGGAAACTGCATTTCTATGGTTTGTTTAAGTGAAATAAAAAAGCCTATATATCATCTGGTTGGTTTGATGAATGAACTGGCTTTTGAATAATAAATCATGGAATTAAAAAAAAATTGTAATAAACTTCCAGGATATATAATAATAGGTTAGCATATATTTGCCTTCAAGTAACACAGATTCAGAATCATTAGGCAATTTTAGTTCCAGGACTGACTGATTCAGCAGCTCATAGGTGTCATCAAGTACCTAGAGTCGTTCAGTCTTTCCATAGCCCTATCCTTCACCAGCTTTGCACTTCCAGGTTTCATACCCAGACTCCACAGTAAAGAAGCAAAATCTCTCTTTCTCAGGAGTAAATTAAATGCCCCTTAAATCCTAATCAGTATTTTTCTTTGGCTACAAATGAGCTCCATGTTAATTCCTAAACCCAGTCACTGGCAAGGAAAATGGGATCACCATGATGGGATTAGGAAAACCACTCCTCTGGAAGTAGGGATGAGGTTGCCTGCCCTGGAACACTTGGGTCTGTGGATAAGGAAGGTAGTCTTGTGAGAAAATATATACTGAATAAGAAGTGTCTGAGGCAAAGGGGTAAAAATGTTTTGAAGAAAAGATTTGGTGAAATAGAATAGAAAGTAGAAACTATTCCCAATCATTTAATACATTTAATGTTTCATAAGAATTAGCAAATCTAACAAGAAGGAAACATATCTATAAAGAATCCACTATGTATTTCTTACTCTGAAATTAACAGGACCCAGTGTTTTCACTACCAAAAAGAAGAAAAGTAGGTAGGCTAATAAAACAAACATCTGAAAAGTATCAGTGCTCATGAAAATAAACGTATACCATCATATTTAATACACTGAAGGTATCCTGGCATTTGACAACTACAAGGTGAAATGTTACAGAAATGACTACTTCCTACTTTCTGGTTGGATTTGTTCTAATTCATTGAATATAATTTCCTGAATGAAAATTTAGTTGTGGTTTTGAAGAATATCCATATGAAAATACATAGACTAATAGTGTTTACTAAGTTTTAATAGGACCTACAATCTCCTATAAACGATTGGGGTTTTTTTTCTTCTTATCTTATTGCTTCTGAGCAACTGTTCCCTTGTCAAAAACATGCAAAGTGGTTTTTATTCTTTTCTTTTAATTTTTAATTTTGACATAATTTCAGACTCACAGAAAAGAGTTGCAAGAATGGCTCAAATAATTCCTGTATAAAAAATTAATTAATTAATTAAAAAACAATTCCTGTATAGACTTCATCCACATTCCCCAAATGTTAGTATTTTACCACATGTGCTTTATCTGTTTTCTGTGCATGTAAACACAAGTGTGGGCATACACTCATATGTATATGCCTTACACGTACATATATGTGATGTGTGTAGGCATACAAACATGTTTTCTCAATCATTTTGAGAATAAGTTACAGATGTGATCCTCCTTTAGCCCTAAATACTGTGTGTATTCCTAATAAAGAAGGACATCCTCTTACAAAACTATATACAATTACCAGAATCAGAAAATTAACATGAATACAATATTATTATCTAATTTATAGATTTCATTCAGAGTTTACTGAGTATCACAACAGTGTTTTCATGGCGCAAAATATCATGGATCATGCATTGCATTCGGTTGTCATTTCTCTTACCCTCCTTCATTCTAAAATAATTCCCTAGTCTTTTTCTTGGCAAACTGCTTTTAATATTGATCTTTAGAAAAAGTAATTAAGAAAGCAAACATCATTCCAAAACCAATGGATTTGTATGAATGGTTGTTTAGGATTTGTGCTGCATTTGAGGCTTTCCTTCAGCAGAGATGGTTCGTGTGAGTATATGTCCATTATTCTCTGAGAAATCTGTACCTGTACCACAGAATATGAAGAGCATACTAGGCAACCAGGTGATCCATTAGCTTGTTACTAATCAATTCATCTATTGCCCATAAATAGCTACAAGAACATCCCAAAACACCTGAAACCTTTCTAAGTTTTATAAAAGAAAAAACTGAAGACATTAAAAAAAAAAAAAAAACCTTACAAAAACATTCATTTCAATAACTACATGCCTAGATGCAATCCTTAGAAGTACCTCAATCTAAATAATTAGAATAGGGGTGTTTATAATTGGTTAAAGGTTCAATATTTCTGAACTAATGTGCAGAATTTGGTTTATAAGAATAAAGACATTCAGGTCAATTCTCTTATCTTTTTTATTAACATTTGAATTAGCTTACAAAAAAAATTCACATATTTAAAAGTCCACTAAAGCCTAAGAAGCTCATTTTCTTTCACAGTGCACACTGATGGTTTTAATTTTTCAATCTTTCAGATTGCATCTACATAGCAGCAAGCAGATCCTTTAGGAATAAATGGTTCCAAAAACGCCTGGGCAATTGTGTCTTACACACAACTCTCTTTCTGAAGGCCCCAGTCAAACATGTCCTAAATTTTTTTCAAACCAATATATTCTATCACACGAAAGAGAAGTCACCTGGCAACATGATTATTTGTCATCATGTTTTAGCCAAACTTCTGACCCTCCCTCTTCTCTCCAGTCTTATGAAAAGAGAAGAAAGAAATTGCAGTGAGGAAGAGAATATTCCCAAATGGGCTGAGCTAGAGCATCTAAATCTGTAGCTGGAGCTATGAAACACTGCTTCATTCAAAAACCACTTTTTCAAGTTGATGTTTTTTTAACACCTATCTTAAAAATAGGGCCATGGCCCTGAAATAGGATTAGTAGCAGCAAACCCTTACCCTGTTCTCAGTAGTGAAAACAAATTATAAACCTTTATTCTCCCCCACTACAGAGTTGTAATACAACATCAGGGAGGAAATCATTTGTTCACTTGAGTTCAATTCAAGATTATACTCAAGTCTGATTGCAAAAGCCCATTTATATGGAAGAAGAGACAAAAGGCTAACAATGCTCTGCATAGAGTGCCAGAGGCTCAATATTTACAAGAAGAAATTGAGGGGAAGATTAAAGAATAATTTCCTCCTGTGGAATGATGATGGCTTAGCGGTCTTTGTAGGGAAAGTCCTTTGCCAGGATTAAAAGGCAGGATTATTGGTAGAGAATTGAGAAATTGAAATGGAGAGCCTCTTAAAATGGCAATTTAGTCAGAATATCCAGGGAGTTCTTGAAATGTGAACTTTAAGGAAATGATTAGTACTCAAGAAGAAAAAAAATAAATTCAAACTCACTATTTCAAGTGATGATACCGTAAGTCACAAAGCAATGGAATTGCCAGTACCTTCCGAGGAAAACCAAGAGACCAATAGCATGGTGACCTGACTCAGCTTTTCAGTAAGGGTGCAAGTTCGAGAAAATCCTAATGAGGAAGAAATCAATCAATCTGACCTACAGATTAAGTTATGGATACATCACAGCTAAAGAACAATAATAATTAGAAACTGAATTAATGTAGGGCATCTGGGTGGCTCAGTCAGTTAAGCGTCCAACTCTTAATCTCAGCTCAGGTCATGATCTCAGGGTTGTGAGATTGAGCCCCACATCAGGGCTCCATGCTCAAAG
The DNA here is from genome assembly GCF_964656455.1 of Halichoerus grypus. Taxonomy (NCBI): domain Eukaryota; kingdom Metazoa; phylum Chordata; class Mammalia; order Carnivora; family Phocidae; genus Halichoerus; species Halichoerus grypus. Next base: position 53,556,614 of record NC_135721.1, on the reverse strand, counting down.
GGGAGTCTGTTTCTCTCTCTCTCTCTCACTCTCTCTCCCTCTGCCCCTCCCCCTTCTCTCAAATAAATGAATAAAATCTTTTTTTAAAAAGGAAACTAAATTAATGTTATATTACTCCTTTTCTCTAATTTCAAAAAGTCAATGTTGGTTTAAGTCATACTTTTAGCAGAACTGTTACACATAAAAAAATGTTTGAGCTTGGCACCTTAAAGTAAAATTCAATGCTCCTAAATTTAAAGTATGTGAAATGAAAAATTTCATTTGAAAGCAATAACTAATGCACAATTCTGAACTTGACACTCTTCCTAAGATTACATTGGTTTCCCAATTACCTACAAAATAAAAATTGAATTTCTTATCTTAAAATATCAACAAGAATTTTGGCAGGAAAGAGCTGGGAGTTTAATGACAGAATAGTCCTCTGTCCCCATATGCTTGAGATATGTTCCAAGACCTCCAGTGGATGCCTGAAACCAAGGATAGTACCAAACCCATTATATACTATGATAAAATTTAATTTATATATTAGGTACAATAAGAGTTTAACAACAGGGACACCTGGGTGACTCAGTTGGTTAAGTTTCTGCCTTCGGCTCAGGTCATGATCCCAGGGTCCTGGGATCAAGTACAGCATTGGGCTCCTTGCTCAGCCGGGAGCCTGCTTCTCCCTCTGCTTGCCACTCCTCTTGCTTGTGCTCTCTCTGTCTCTCTCTCTGACAAATAAATAAAATCTAAAAAAAAAGAGTTTAACAACAATAACCAGTAAAAAAAAAAAAAAAATAGAACAATTATAACAATATACTATAATAAAAGTATGTGAATGTTGTCTTTCTCTCTCAAAGTATTATTTTACTATCCTCACCCTTTTTCTTGTGATGATATGAGACAATAAAATGCCTACGTGATGGGATGAAGTGAGGTGAATGACATAAGCAATGTGACCTAGTATCAGGCTACTACTGATCTTTTGACAACATGTCAGAAGAAGGATCATCATTTGCTTCCAGACTGCAGTTGACCATGGGTAACTGAAACCACAGAAAGCAAAACCACGGATAAGAGGTGGCTACTGTAATTCATTAAAGGGACTATTTAAAGAGATGTGGGCAGGGTTAACCTCCTAAATAGGAGGTTGAGACACTCTGGAACTAGCAACAACCAGAAACCACTACTACTTATAGATCTGAAGGGGCAAAGAGTGGGGGAAACAGGGTTATCATTGCTTTTGGAGAGTTGTAGCCATGGAAAGGAGGCAAACCAACAAAACCTATAGTCAAAGATCTATCCATTGTTCTCAACCCTGGCTATACACTGGAGGTTTAAGAATTATTGACACCTGGGTCCCACCCCCAAAGATTCTGATGTAATATATCTGGGATATAGCCAGGGCATCAGGTTTTCAAAAACCTCATAGATAATTCTAAGGTATATAGCTAAAGTAGAGAACCATTGTCAAAGAAGGATAGACACAGCCAGTGCTGGAATGTAGACATGCAAGGAAGGGAAAAATACTCTATCTAACCCCTGACACTTACAGAGTGATCCTCAGAACATCAATAGCAATCACCCAGGAGTTTGGTAGAAATGCAGAACTGTGGACTATACCTCAGACCCAGTGATTTAGAATTTTCATTTCAGAAAGATTCCCAAGGGCGCCTGGGTGGCTCAGTTGGTTAAGCGACTGCCTTCGGCTTAGGTCATGATCCTGGAGTCCCTGGATCGAGTCCCGCATCGGGCTCCCTGCTCGGCAGGGAGCCTGCTTCTCCCTCTGACCCTCCCCCATCTCATGTGCTCTCTCTCTCTCATTCTGTCTCAAATAAATAAATAAAATCTTAAAAAAAAAAAAAAAAGAAAGATTCCCAAGTAATTTGTAGGCATATTAAAGTTTGAGAATCCCTACTTTAACTCATTCTTTTCTTGTCCTACTGGTGTTTCTCATTAACCCAACCCCAATGGAAGTCAGAGAGCCAGGGAGCTTAGATGATTCATTCATAGTGGTTAGTCTCCATAGGACACAGAATAGGGCAGAAAGTGCAGGGAGAATGAATCTGGGGAGACCAACAGAATTTGATCTGGCCAAAGTGATATAATTATTCTTCCATTTTCTACCACATTTCTAGAAATAACTTACTCTCCATTCTACCAGAGAATCCTGAAACACACACTTCACTTCTATGCATTCCTTCCACAAGCAATTTTTGGCATCTACTACACATAAATACTATACTAGGTATTATGGAAGAAAGAAAATCCATAAGAAATGGTACTTAGGTTGAAGAAGTGGTGGAGTACGGTAGACAAGTAATGGATAATCTGCAGGATTTTTTACAGCAAGGTGGCAGACCCTGCTAACAGTGATATTTACCTTTCTCAAGAATTAACAAGATATAAGCATTTAACAACAGAATGTTTGAAATAAATACTTGAGCTTATAAGAAAATAAAGGAAAATGCCTAGTTCCATAAACAAAGAGCACTCACCATGGGGAGCTGACTCAGTGCTGTGGAGCTACAGGGAGGAATGACAGGTGGAAGGATAATGGAAAAGAAAAAAAAAATCTATCCTCTAGCATAGGATATGTTGGGGGGGCAACTCCCCTGAGAAATCAAAACCACAGGCTTTTACATTGTACAGATTTCATGTCCAAAGACTAGAAAATTATATAAAAATTGATCCTATAGAGATGATACCCCAACAACTGTAAAGGTCTCCCAATTATTACCTCCCAAAGAACAATTGCAGAATTCATCTGCAAAAAAGCCACATGACTGAGAGTCAGCAGACAGAATATGCAACAGGAAAAGAACCTAGAGAAAATGTATACAATATGGCTATCTAAAAATATTTCAAAAAATTAATGCAAAATGATAAAGACAAAATGAAGGAATAAAAATCCATAAGAACAAAACACCAAGAAAAATGAACAACTAGATTTTAAAAATAACCAAATAATACTTCTAGAAATGAAAACTATAATAAAATTAAAAGCAACAGATATGATTAAAAACTGACAAAATAACAAAAGAATTAGTAAACTGAAGAACAGGTCTAAAGAAATTGCCCAGAAAATCCTGTATAAAAATGGAAAATATGAGAAGACTACAAGTGCACGTGTGTATATGCACACACACATGCTCTTCTAGAGTAATTTGGAGAAAGTGAGGCATTCCTGAAGAGATAATGACCAAGAGTTTCCCAGAATTGATTAAAGACATGAATCCACAAATTCCTGAATCATGAATACTAAGCAGGAGAAAAAAATTTTTTAATTATGTCTAAATACGTCATGATGACAATGCAGAACACCAAAATAAAGAGAAAAAAATATAGAAAAAACTATCAGACTACTAACATTTTTACAAACAGTATAAGAGAATGGATGACTTTGAAGTGGTATTTCAATGCATAGGGGAAAAATTACAATTCTATACCTAGCTAATTTATTATGTAAGAATGGGAATGAAATAAAAATATCTCACACAAATACTAAAAGAATTTGCCTCTCCCAAAATTACCCATTTTACTTGCAAACAGTCACAATGAAGAAGGTACTTCAGAAGCAAGGAAACTGAAAGGAGAAGCACAGCACAGTTTGTAGGAGGTAATGATGAACAAAGAAATTAGAAAAACATGGAAATATCTAAATAACCAGTGACTATAAAAATAAATTTATATGCTGATTTATTTGTGGAGGTTAAAAAAACAAGTTGGGGAAGACTTAATACTGTTAAAATGTCAACTCTTCCTGAACTGACCTATAGATTCAATGAAATCCAAGTCAAAACTATCAGGCTTTTCTGTAGATACCAACAAGCTAATACTAAAATATATGTGGAAAGGCACAGGAGCTAGGATAGTCAAAACACTTTGGAAAAAGAAGAACAAAGGTGGAAGAATAATCAAATAAAATTTGATTTCATTACTTACCATAAACCTACAGAAATCAAGACAGCATAGTATTGGCGAAAGGATAGACATATGGATTCACAGAACAGAACCAAGAATCCAGATATAGACACACACAAATGGGGCCAAATTAGTTTTGACAAAGACTATTCAATGGAGAAAGAATAGTCTTTTCAACAATTAGAATGAATGGGCATCTAAATGAAAAAAAAAAAAGCCTCATTATGTACCTCACACTTTATACCAAAAACAACTCAATGGATAATAAATTTAAATGTGAAATATTAACTACAAAAATTTTAGGAGAAAAATGTGAGAGAAAATCTTTGTGACTTTGTTTTTTTGTTGTTGTTGTTTTTTTAAAGATTTTATTTATTTATTTGACAGAGAAAGACACAGCGAGAGAGGGAACACAAGCAGGGGGAGTGGGAAAGAGAGAAGCAGGCTTCCCGCCGAACAGGGAGCCTGACGCGGGGCTCGATCCCAGGACCCTGGGATCATGACCTGAGCCGAAGGCAGACGCTTAACGACTGAGCCACCCAGGCGCCCCGAAAATCTTTGTGACTTTGAATGAGGCAATGAGTTCTTGACACCAAAACCATGATCTGAAAAGAAAAAGAAATTATAAACTGGACTTCATCCAAATTACAACTTGTTCCTACAAAAGACACCATTAAGTGAATGGGAAAACAACCAACTAGGAGAAAATGCTTACAAATCACATACTTGACAAAGGTCTTGTGTAAGAATATATAAAGGACTCTCAAAACTCAAAATTAAAAAATAACCCAATTAAAACTGTATAAAATATTTAAACAGATACCTCATGAAATAAAACATATGGATGGAAAACAAGCACATGAAAAATATGCTTAGCATACTTAGTCATTAGGGAAATGCAAACAAAAAACCATGAGATACAATGGCTAAAATATAAAATATAAAAAGATTTTTATTTTATTTATTTTTTGAGAGAGAGAGAAAGAGAAAGAGCACATGAGCAGGGAGGAGGGGAAGAGGGAGAGGGAGAGAGAGAATCTGAAGCAGACCCCATACCCAGTGCTGAGCCTGATGCAGGGCTTGATCTCACAACCCTGAGATCATGACCTGAGCTGAAATCAAGGGTCAGATGCTTAACCGAATGAGCTACCCAAATGCCCCTAAAAAAGGTTTTTAAATGACAAATGCCAAGTACTAGAAAGGATGTAAAGCAAGTAGAACTCTAACACATTGCTGGTGTGAGCACAAAATAGTACAACCACTTGGAAATCAGTTTGGCAGTTTCTTATAAAGTTAAACATATGTTTACCATACAACCCATCGATTCCACTTACAGATATTTACCCAAGTAAAATAAAAACCAGTGTTCTGACAAAAACCTGTTTTTGAATCTTTTTTTTATGTTTATGAATCTTTATAGCAACTTTACCCATAATTACTAACAACTGGAAACAATTCAAATGTTCCTCAGTCAAGGAATGGATAAACTGTGGTATATCTATAAAATAGAATACTATTCAGTGATAAAAAGGAATGAACTATTGATACATGCAATAATATGAGGATCATTCAGTTCCCCTGCACACTTTTTAAAAGATTTATTAGTATTATTTATTTATCTGAGAGAGAGAATGAGAGAGAGAGAGAGAGAGAGAACACGAGAGGGAGAGGGTCAGAAGGAGAAGCAGGCTCCCCGCTGAGCAGGGAACCTGATGCAGGACTCAATCCTGGGACTCCAGGATCATGACCCGAACCGAAGGCAGTCATTTAACCAACTGAACCACCCAGGTGTCACCCCTGCACGTATTTTAATCATATTTTGTTTTGGGGTTTTTTTGTTTGTTTTTATTTGTTTTTTTGAAGTTGAGTTATGTGCGTTCTTTATATATTTTTATATTAACCCCTTATCAGATATGTAATTTGCAAATATTTTCTCCCATGCTATAGGTTGCCTTTTCATTTTGTTGATGGTTTCTTTGTTGTGTAGAAGCTTTTTAGTTTGATGTAGTCGCACTTGTTTATTTTTGCTTTTGTTGCCTTTGTTTTTGGTGTCAGATAAAAAAAAAAAAATCACTGCCAACACTGATATCAAAAATCCTACCACCTACATTTTCTTCTAGGAGTTTCATATAAGGTTTTACACTCAAATCTTTAATCCATTTAGTTGAACTTTGTATGGTGTAAGATAAGGCTCTAGTTTCATTCTTTCACATTCTATGATATATTCTTGGCTTCTTTATCATAAATTAATTGATCATATACACATGGGTTTATTTCTGGGCTCTCTATTCTATGTGTCCGTTTTCATGATAGTATCATACTATTTTGATTACTATAGCTTTGCAATATAGTTTGAAATCAGAAAGTATGATGTCTCCAGCTTTGTTCTTCTTCCTCAACTATTCTATATGTTGACTGTGGTAGTGATTACATTAATCTATTAATTTGTCAAAACTCAAAGACCTGTACACCAAAAACAGTGAATTTTACTCTATATGACTTTAAAAATAAATGAAGAAAAATGCTGGAAATAAAATAGTAGACCACAATACCACTGTCTTAGTTTCCTACGGCTGCTGTAACAAATTACCACAAACTAGTGGCTAACAACAACATAAATTCATGCTTTTATACTTCTGGAGGCCAGAGTCCAAAATGAGTCTTACAGAGCCAAAATCAAGGTGTAGACAGGGCCACACTCCCTTTGGAGACTCTAAGGGAGAATCTGCTCCTTGCCTCTTCCAACTTCTGGTGGTTGCTGGTAGTCCTTGATCTGTGACTACATCACTCCAATCTCTGCCTCCACAGTCACAGTGGCTTCTCTTCTGTGTGAAATCTCCCTTTTCCTCGCTTTATAATGACACTTGTGACTGCACTTGGGGCCATGTGAATAATCCAAATAATCTCCCCATCTGAAGACCCTAATCTCATCTGCAAAGTCTTTGCAATGTGAGGTAACATTCACTAGCTCCAGGGATTAGGATGTGGACATTTGGGAGAGGGGAACTATTATTTGGCTTCCCGCAATCATATTAAATGAGAACAGTCAACACAGGAAACTTTTAATGTACCTGTAGTATTCAATCTCTTTAGGTAAGTAATAAAAACATAGGTGTTCAGCTTCTGAGGGGCAGAAAACAAGAAGAAATGGAGCCATTTCTGGCTGAGTGAGTAGTTTGGAGAAGTAGGAAAATAAACGCATGGCAAATTCAGGCTGTGGTAAATGACTAGAATATGGAGTATGCAGAGCATACATGAAGAAAAACTTTTAAAAGACAGTTTGTAGCCAAATAATAGAACACCTTGAACCCCTTGTATCATTTTGCAGGTCTTAGGGAGCCAGTACATATTTTTTGAGTCAATGGGAATCAAACCAGTGTATTTATCAGTGTATAAAAACATATGAAGTATAATAGCACTTATTATGTGTCAAGAATGACTTAAGCACTTTAAATACTTTAAACATTTATCCTTAGAATAATCCTATGTGTTGGATATTATTATTATCACCATTTTACAAATGAATATACTGAGGTACAGAAAGATGAGTGGTTTTCCCAAGGTCACATAGCTAATATGTCAAAGGACCAGGATTTGAAACCAGGAAGACAGCCTCCAGAGTCCTTAACTATTTACTAAGGGAGAGAGAGAGGGAAAGAGAAGGGAAATAAAGAATTCAAGCAGAGAATTTAAAAAAAAAAAAAAAAAGATAAAGGATGAAGAACAGAAAGTTAGAAGGAATACTCTGAAGTGCTGATGGAATAGAAATGGTGAGATAGAAGTCAATTTGTCAAAAGGAGCCACAAATGCTCCATGCATTCCTTTCCAGTAGGGTTAGACTATGTACATAAGGCAGAAAGTAAATCCCAGTGCCATCACTTGAAGTAAATCCACTAATGCCTTGGGTTCTCAGAGATCACATCACCATCTTTCTTGGCAAAATATCTATCCTTCAAATCATTCCACAGGCCAATGGACAAATTTCAGGTTATACTCTTGAGTAGTCCAGTCCTATTTTCTCCCATAAATGCATGAACAAACACATCCACTTCACATAGACCCTATAACATTTCTGAGAATTGTAGACTTTTTTTAGAACTATAATAAAGTAATGTAATAAATGCATTGTTTGAAATTTTTTACTGTTTTATATATGATTCCTGAGAATAGAACTGTGTCCCTTTTCTATAAAAGTAGACTGTTTTCTTTTGTGCCATTTCAAATATATTGTTTTATATCACTGTAGTTTCAGATGTTTATTTTTTATTATTGAGAGTCAAAAAATGAGCTCAGTTGGGAAACAAAATGTATGATTCTGCATGCCTTCAAAAATGCAAACCTGCAGCATTAACCGGAACTTTCCCCAGGATACTGTGTTTTGGTTCCAACTGGCTGCTAATTACTTACAGTGAAAGTGTCACACTGCTCTCCTTTCAGCACTTTGTTGGCCAAGTGTCTCTGGCAATACTCTCTCAACACATAAGCACCATTCCCTTTCATCACATTATTTAATCAATAAAGCAATGCCCTCGCACCAGCCAGGCCCAGAGCCATCTTGTCACAAGTGCTAAATAAATGAAACAAACACCAGTCCTGCTCTACAACCTCTCCATTAATAAACATGAATGGAGATTCCTTTAATACAAAATCCATTCTCTTGAATTTAAAACTGCACACGTATGCACATTTATGAAGCTACAAAAGAAATTTTTTATTATGATGGTGGGATTAGGCCAAGACCCACCCACACTTGAGTGAGGTTCTTTTGAATCAGCCCCTTCTATTCTGTCTTAGTCTTGTTCATTCACCAGGACAGATCTTTTCCTCACCTACTTCCTGCCTGCATGAAGCTAGCCCACCTTGGCAGGGTCTTCCTCTCAGCAGGGAAGGAAGGGTTCCCTCTGCTGCTCAGTCCACAAAGGAATGATAGATGGATTTAAGATGCCCCATTTTCCCATTTCTCTCTACCAGGGGCCCCGTGTTATGGAAATGTTAAGCTTCCAAGGATAAAGTTTGGATCCCAATTCATTCTTTCCTATTTCTTGTTGGTTATAAAGCCACAGAAGAAAGAGTCTTAGCCTTAGGCTCTCCCAAAAATCTAAAGCCTATGAAGCCTTATAAGAATGAGGTTAGTGTTTCCTCTTCATATCTCCATAGTCTAACAGATCCTGGCACACGCTAGGTATATTGCAGGTGTTAAATGGATGGATGACTTGTTTGGATAGCGTCGAGAATCACCTTCTATGGAAGCTAGCATTTATTAAGCACTTACCAGGTGCCAGTTAATTTATTTAATCCTCTCTTTATATAGATAAAACAAAACAAAACTGAGGAGCAAGGAGAATGAGTAAGTCATCCAGAGTCACAGGAGGTAAGAGACAGAGCCAGAATTTCAACCCACCCACTTTGACTCCAAAGCCTGTTCCCTCCTGACTGTTCTGCTGTTCTCCTTCCAAGTTTTATCTGACACATCATGACTTCCTAACTTTCTCTTATATGGCTGCAAGGCTTATTATATCATGAGAAACACTAGCCCAAGAAAAGTATCAAAATGATAATAATTCACATTGGAAGCTATTATTAATGTGTTCAGCAACTGTTTACCCCAATGACTGAGTGTACATTCTGCATGAGAATCTTTTGCTAAAAGCTATTGAGAATGCAATGCAGTGCTAAGATATAGTTTGACCTCATTTGGACCACAAACTACTAAAGTTCTCAGAAGAATGAAACTATTCTTACTGTATAGAACATGATTTGACCTATTAAGTTTCCCTACAGCTGAATGTAGCTTGAAAAAAGAAGTGCTAACTAGACAGGAAAATGTTAATATTAGAATGGCATTTACATTGAAATATAATGTTTTCATTTACCTTTTTGAAAAAATCTGTTATTTCCAATTCAAATCCTAGAAGTTTCAAGGTCTGTTTTTTTCCTGGGCTGCTTGGAGTGAATAAATTCTTATGACCAGCTGACTTTGCTATCAGCGTTTCTAGTGTAAGCCAGCTATCCCCAAGTTCTCTGGCATTCAGGAACCAGGAACCATGTTTTTGTAAATAAGATCACTCTGCTACCATTCCATTTTCTGTGAGAAGACTAGTCCCTCCACAATACTTCCATGTGTTCCCAAGGGACTTCCTCTATGCAATTCCTATTCCTCCTGAAATCGAAATTGCCCTCCTTGCCCTCTGACCTTCAGGTGAAATCTTCTTCATTCCCATTTTGTCACAAGCATGGGAGAGCTCCCAGTCCTTCATTACCAAAAGCAACATTAAATAAGGGCTGCTGTGTAAAACTGACTTTTATTAAGGATTATGGAAAATAAATAGATTACATCACAGATTAAAAACCAACTTCAAGTAGAATGCTTTATATCATAAATACATTCAACCATTCTGCCATAGGTAACCTCTGACCAACTCTCTTTCTCCCTTCAGCCCTGACCCTCAGCCATGTTCTCTTTCTGTAAGACTCTTTAACGCCTTCTTTCCTCTTCTCTGAATAGTGAATAAGTGCTCAAGCTCTAATACAACTCCTTGAGTTGCCAGGAGACAACTGCCAAATTCTTGTTATTTTATTATGTAAAGTGAATAAAGCACTTTCCCCAATATCTAGGTGGGTTAGGGGGAATCACTCACTTTTTATAAGCAAAGATCCTAGAAAAGGATTTTCCTTACAGAAAGCAAAATCCTCTTTTTTGAAGGTAGCCATCTCAAAAGGCATCTAGCCACCTTTTAACAGTGTTTTTCTCAATATCCTATTGTCGGAGTTCTAGGAGGAGATGAACAGAGCTTTTCCTAAGCAGTCAAAACTCTCAGCAATATGGATAACTACTCTTTATCCAGAAACAGTGTTTTATTTAAGATGCCTAGATAAAGTACAGCTTAGTTAAGCATTCTTTTCCTAAATAAAATGTAAATAGCTCCTTCTAATCTGTGTGATAAGTTAGTGTCATCTAGGATGAGTGTCACACTGTTAGCACTGTTCAATAAATATTTGTTAAATAAATTGGTAATTGCAGTCACTTCCCAAAGGAAAGGTGACAAAAGGTACAGGTAAAGTAAAATTACTTTATTTTCACTCTAAGAGCAAAAACTTTAGTAATTGCCCTGAGTCTGTTTTAGCAAAAATTAGGCACTTGGTTTTCATTAGGAAAGACATTCAGAGATATTTCTCCTAATGAAAATCTAAACCCAGGCCTTTAAAATGGCTTAGTGATAGTGATGATTCTTCAGAGAGCTCACCGGTTTCATGGCCCTATGGGACATGTTGATAATTCATTTTATAGGTCAAGCGCAAGTGCGTTTATTAATGTATGCTCTGATCTAACCCACATTGCAGGATTAACTTCACAGTGCTTGATCAATGATACCCAAATTAATGGATTCATCAGCACTGCCTATTGAGACACCCTCGTCATTTATATTGCATTTCTCCCAACTCATAATTAGGCATGTAATCTGTGCAGTCTCTACATGGACTCTTGAAAAGAAATCTGCATCAGAAGAAAGTGCAGAGATTTTTATTATCTTGAAGACTTTGATTCATCAGTGACCTCTGTTCTGTTGCATCAATGCTCCCACAACTTGATAGGTATCTTCTCCTATCCTGAAGTTGTCCCTATCCTTACAAATCTTCCACTTTAAGATTATATTCTCTATCAGGCCTTTTCTGTGCCCACAAAACTTTTGTTTCTACTACTCCATAGAAACAACAATCTTCTAACCACCAAATTTAATCACCTTTCATAGAATCTGTAGCATCTGGTATTATTGACAATGCACTCCTACCTGGACTTTTTCAGCTACTGGACCCTAAGACATTGTCTTTCCAGATCCTCTTCCTGTCTTTCTGGTCAGAATTTATCTCTTTCTCTAGCTTATTCAGTCTTCCTCTAAGCTCTGCCCTTGCTTCTCAACTCTTGTACCCTCATTCTTGTCAATCCACTCCACTGGCTTCTACAGTCTTTTCTATGTACATAATTTCCACACTTAAGGTCTAATCTAACTGTTAAAGAGGAAAGCAGAAGTATAAAATGATAAAGAAGAAATAAATCCCCAAACACCATTAATAAAAGCACATATAAAAGAACCAAATTCTCCAGTTAAGAAGATTTTCATATGCTGTGGAATATTATTCAGCCACAAAAAAAGAAAGAAATCTTGCCATTTGTGACAACATGGATGGACTGTGAGGGCATTATGCGAAGTGAAATAAGTCAGACAGAAAGACAGATACAATGTGATCTCACTTATATCTGGAATCTAAAACAAAACAAAACAAAACTCACAGACTCAGAGAACAGATTGCTGATTGCCAGAGGTGGGGATAGGTGGATGGGCAAAATGGGTGAGGGCAGTCAAAGGTACAAACTTCCAATTATCAAATAAATAAGTCCTAGGGTTGTAATATACAGCATGGTGACTATAGTTAACAATCTGTAGTGTATATTTGAAAGTTACTAAGTGAATAGATCTTAAAAGTTCTCATTACATGAAAAAAATGTGTAACTGTGTAGTGATGGATGTTGACTAGACTTATCATGATGATCAATTTGCAATATATAAATATCAAATCACCTTGTACACCTGAAACTAATATAATTTTATATGTCAATTATATCTCAATTACAAAACAAGATTTTCAATGAAGATAAAAACAGATCAGTTACAACCTCAAAGGTTGACCAAACAAAGAAATTCACTTACACGTATTTAAAAGAGGGACACCCAAAATACAAAGACACAGTAAGGTTGAAAGTAAAGGGAGAAACAAGATGCCTGGCCCCAAAACAAACAAATAAAAACTTCAGGCACCGTATTAATAGCAGAGAAAAATGTAATTTAGGGCCAAAAGGTATTTTGAAATACAGAATGTCATTATATATTGAGAGCACTAATAATTTAACAATTTTACAAGAAGACAAAAAAATTTACAAATTTGTATTTACCTAACAAAATAGCTTCAAGATACAGTAAGCAAAACTTGAGATGCAAAAATAAATTAATAATATCACCATAGTGAGAGATTTTAATAACCTTTTCCTACTAATTGATAAATCAAGGACAAAAATATCAGTATGTGGTGTATCAAATTTTGCATATACACCAATTAAGAATGCACATTTTTCTCAAGCCCCTATAGAAGATTTACAAAATTTGACTTTCTACTAGAAAATAAGACAAATTTCAACAAATATCAAAGAATATCTGTCATTCAGATCACAATCACTGAATAAATACAATATTAGTAGTCAAAAACAAAAAGATAAACCCATATATTTAGAAATTTTTAAAAACATATTTAAATGATACATGGATTATAATTTTTACAATGGTAGTTTTAAAATATTTATAATTAAACAATAATAAAAATTCTACATATCAAAACTTCTGGGATGCAGCTAAAGCAATAGTCAGAAGAAAATGTACATTCTTTACTGCATATATTTTTTTAGAAAAAGAATGAAAATCAGGGCACCTGGGTGGCTCAGTCGTTAAGCGGCTAATTTCGGCTCCAGTCATGATCCCAGGATCCTGGGATCGAGCCCCACATCGGGCTCCCTGCTCAGTGGGAAGCCTGCTTCTCCCTCTCCCACTCCCCCCTGCTTGTGTTCCCTCTCCTGCTGTCTCTCTCTCTCTGTCAAATAAATAAATAAAATCTTAAAAAAAAAAAAAAAGAGTGAAAATCAACGACTAGCTAACCATCTCAAGAAATAGAAGAACACTATATCAAAAACTAATGCTGTACTACATGTTGGCTAATTGAACATAATTAAAAAAAGAAAGAAAGAAGGAAAGAAAAAGAAATTAGAAGAATAAGAAAAAGTACAAAGTATAAGAAATAAAATAATAAAAATAAAAGCAGAATCCAGTGATATGTTTAAAAACAACAAAAATAGAGAGTCAGTAAAAATAAAAGCTGGTTTAAAAACAAACAAAAAGGGTAATTAGACAAACCACTAGCCAAAATGATAAAGAAAACAAAGAGGAAAGGCAAATAAATAATACTTAATGTGAAGAAAAGGGACATAGCTACAGAAATAATGGAGTTTTTTTTTCTGTTTTTGTTTTCATTTGTTTTTTGTTTTTGTTTTTATTTTTTAAGTAGGCTCCATGCCCATTGTGCAGCCCAACGTGGGGCTTGAACTCATGACCCTGGGATCAAGACCAGAGCTGAGATCAAGAGTTGGATGTTCAACTGACTGAGCCATCCAGGCATCCCAGTAGAGATGTTTTTTAATCAAAAAGAATACTATGGCCAAATATGCTGTTAAGTATGCAAACTAAAACAAAAAGGATAATATCTTAAAAACATATACCCTATCCAATCCATCTCAAACAAAAATAAAAATAAAAAACCTAAATTGATGTATAACCTTTATAGAAGAGATATTTAGTACCTAATTAAAATCTACATACCTCACTCTCCAAAAATAAAACAAAACAAAGTTAACTTGTTTAATCCTTTCATACAGAGAGAACCATATCTAGAACCACAGACTATTAGACCTAGGTGAATCTGGTTCAACCCTTTCTTGAAGATAAGGGAACTAAACTTCACAAAGATGAAAATAACAAGTCACCCGCATTAATGGGGTCCTCTGAGTCAGGTACTATGTTAAATACTTTGCATGCATTATTTCATTTCATAACAATAACCCTATAAATAAGCACTAAAGTTTTTATTTTATATATGAGCAAACTACAGTTTATAAGATTTAAATACTTGCTCACAATCACATAGCTGACATTGAGACTCAAACCTAGATTCATCTGCCTCCTACCCTGTTCTCCTAGCCACAACAGTGGGGATCAGGATGCATGCAGCAAAAGTATGGTCCATACTCAGTACCCATACTTCCTCCCAAGAATGCCTTTTCTCTATCACACTGTCTCTTCGAGGGTAAATTGTTGAGATATACTAGGGATTATAATATTAACATACCTTAAAGATGTTGCTGCACACAAATGTTATATAAAATAATTTTGCTGGCAAAAGGAAAGCTCCCATTTGCAAAGCAGCACTGATAACAAAACAAGGCTAGTGAAGGATAGGTCAATGCTATCTGATTCTTCAATGGAGAACATAAAGTAAGATTATTAAGCTCCTAACTAGCAGCTTCTACTGCCTCTTATGCACTCTCCTGTGGTGAGCAGAATAACGGCCCCCCAAAGATTTCTGCATCTTAATCCTCAGAACCCATGACTACATTATGTTGCATGGCAAGGGAAAATTAAGGTTGCACATCTAATGAAGGTCAGTAATCAGCTGATCTTAAAATAAGGAGACTTTCCCATATTATCTAAATGGGTCTGATGTAATCAGAGTTCCTACCAATGGAAGAGGGACACAGAAGAGGGAGAACCAGCATGATAACAGCATGAGGCAAGTATGGCCTAATGTTATAGGCTTTGAGGATGGAAGAATGGGGCCATGAGCCAACAAGCCAGGGCAACCTCTAGAAGCTGAAAAAGGTACAGAAATATATTCTCCCCTAGGGATTCCAGAAAGAACACAGCCCAGCCAACCCTTTGATTCTAGCCCAATGAGACACATGTAGGCCTTCTAATGTACAGAACTGAAAGATAATAAATTTGTGTTATTTTAAACCTTTAAGTTTGTGATTTGTTACCAGACTAATAGGAATCTAATCACCTCCAAATAAAACAATACAGTGTCATGATCAGGGGCAGGGTCTATGGTGGTTCAGAGATGCCTACAAAGTGGTCATACACAATGAAGGCTCTATATAGCAGGGAAGCAGAGCTTTATGTTCAGAAACCTGGCTCTTCTGATTACTCAAATGTAAACATTCCAGAAGATGAATTAGAACATTCTTTGAGCAATACTAATACATATTTTTAAATGGTAATCTTCATAAAAATAGTCTAAGTGATCAAAAGAGATGTTTCATGTAAAGCACTAAACAGTAATATATATCAATGAATATAAGCTATGTTTTGTTTTTATCACTAGCCACTATTTCTTGATGTGCCTATAGTGTTTATATATATCCTCTCCAAACCTTTAAGTAATCATGCAAGGTTGATATTATCTTCATCTTACACATGAGAAAATGAAAGTTTATTAAGATTAAGAAAGTTTCCCAAGGCTACCTAGATCATAAATCAGTTTGGGAATTAATGTATAATTGCTTAACATGATACTTGGAAAGAATAAAACTCTTTTGAATGTATAAATTATAGCATGTTTAAGAAACATCAGTCACAGGCATTCCAGATTTCAAATAATTCAAACTACCAGATGGACATGTTTTCTCTATCATCAAAGAGAGATCACAGAAGTGAAAACACACACACCAAAAAAAAAAAAAAAAAAAAAAAAAAAAAAATCTGCTTTCTGGAATATTACTCAGCCATGAAAAATAATGATCTCTTGGTATCTGCAACAACATGCATGGATCTAGAGAGTTTAATGCTAAGTGAAATAAGTCAGAGAAAAAAACAAAACCTTAGAAAAAAACATAATTCCATATGTGGAATTTAAGAAACAAATGAACAACAACAACAACAACAAATGACAAACCAAAAAACAGACTCTTAACTAGAGAGAACAAACTGATACCAGAGGGCAGGTGGGTGGGAGGATGGTTGAAATAGGTGAAGGAGGTTAAGAGTACACTTACTGTGATGAACACTGAATAATGTATAGTATTGCTGAATCACTATGCTATACACCTGAAACTAATATAACACTTGATTACACTGGAATTAAAAAAAAAATCTGCCTTCTGGTCTTTGCTTCAACCCCATCTCATTGTGAGATAGTGGACAAGTCTCTGCGTCTCAATTTCCTTGTCTGGAAAATGGAAATGAGGGAATTAAAAATTCACTGTGGTAGAAGATAACGAGGTATTAATACCAGAACTATCTCTATAGCAGTACCCCTTTATTCCCAGGGGATACACTCCAAGTCCCCCAGGGGAT
Source organism: Halichoerus grypus (assembly GCF_964656455.1). Classification (NCBI taxonomy): domain Eukaryota; kingdom Metazoa; phylum Chordata; class Mammalia; order Carnivora; family Phocidae; genus Halichoerus; species Halichoerus grypus. Next base: position 53,539,758 of record NC_135721.1, on the reverse strand, counting down.
GCCTGAAACCAGGGATGGTACAGACCTACTCTACATACATACCTGATAAAGTTTAATTTATAAATTAGGCACGGTAAAAGATTAACAACAGTAACTAATAATAACATAAAACAATTATAACAACATACTATAATAAATGTTATGTGAATGCGGTCTCTCTCTCTCAAAATTTCATTCTGTACTCACCCTTCTTACGAGGATTCGAAATGATCAAACGTGTGACGGACGCAAATGACGTAGGCATTGAGACGTAGCCTAGCGTAGCCTTAGTCGACTATTGGCCTTCTGATGCTTCATCAGGAGGATCATCTGCCTCCCCGCTGCGGTTAACTAGAGTAACTGAAACTGCGAAAGCAAAACCACAGATAAGGGGGAACTACTACTGTTTGCTTATAACAAAATCTAGCGCCCTCTTCACTCCATTCCTCTAAACTGCCTCCCTTCTTCTCTCTTGCTAACACTTTCAGCCTTGCTTCTCAGGATAGCAGATTCTTCTGATTTCTCCTTCCCTCACTGATCTCTCTTTTTACTTTGCATATGTCATATCCGTGTTATCAGTTTTTAACTGATCAGAATTCCTACATTACCTCTCTGGGGAAAAAAAAAAATTAAGAAGAAATTTAAAACATACTTGATATATATTGATGACTTACGGTGCTAGGAATAAAACCATCTAGTGAATATTTTGTACATGATAGAAATTTCTGAAAAACAAATTAAAAAAAACATTGAGCCTTATACCTTTTTAAGCCCTTGTTCTCTTTTTGTATTTCAACAACTTGTGGATATTAATGAATACATACACACACACACACACAATGATTCAAAATCCTCTTTATTAAACCCTAACACCTCCAGAAAAGAGTGTTTTATGTGTTATGAATCACTGATTCTGCCAGGGTCCCTTTGCTGTGTTTTATTAATGTCTATTATCTACATCTGATATAACAAAAATGGATTTTGCTCCTCATCAATAAAAATTCCCCAAGTGTTATAGCCCTAGAACAACAACAAAAACTCAAAATGGTCAGAGTAAAAAAGTGCTGATCAGTATACCAAAATTACCCCTCTTGCCCAAGAAGGTTTCCAGTCCCACCAACCATCAATCTGACACCACACACTAGTCTTACAAAGACACATTTTAACATGAATATGGAATATTAAAATAAAAATATGTATCTGCAGGTAAAATAATCATATTTTACATCACAGGCTGTAATTTTAATTACAGTTGGCATATTTCTGCTGTTATGATTTAAACGATTAACTAAGTCGGACAAGGTCTCAGATCCTTAACTACACCCAACCTGTTTGTGATTTTTGGCACTCTACATTTTAGGTGTGTTATGAAGATGACAATGTGCCAGTCATCCAAGCTGTCAAACGCCTGCTAAAATCTGTTCAGAGCCAAACTCATTTGCACTCAGATGAGCACATCCCAAGAAATAATCACTTAAATACCTACAGTTTCAGGTGCCATGCATGGCTAGCAAAGCAAATTTTATAACAAGCCCAGAATGATTTTTTCCAAAGTGCTGAAATAATTCCATAGAATAAACCAAGGTAAAGAATTATGAGAGCCATTAGTGCTATAATTACAGCGTACCAAACATTCACAGAATAAAGCATTGTGATCAGACATATATGCAGTTATATAGTTTAACCATTCTCCTGAAACAACTCAATTAACACATTTTGAAACACAATATTAAAAGTATGTCCCCCATTTGGTGGAAAGGACATTTTCACACACTGTGAGAGGGAGTTTAAATTGACACAGATGTCTGACAAATAATTCAAGGATATGCATCTTGATGTCTTAATGTTTCTATAGTTTGATCCAGTTATCCCAGATGTAGGGCCTACCCAGGTAAAGAGGGGGTGAGGGTAGTTGAAGAGTCTTCTAGGCAGGGGGAACCTCATGTGAAAAAGTATAAAGTGACAGAAAGTCTAAAGACCTTTTCCAGAACTATTAATACAGAAACTCTCCGGCACTCAGGAGTTTAGTCTTCACAATTTTGGCTCTTCCAAGCAACCATGAAGGTGACATGTAATAGTCTATAATGTTGCTGAGGTATGACCGTATCTGAATGGCTGGGGGGCTTGAGAACACCTCCTTGCCAGTGAAGTGTCTATCATGTAGTATTCCTCATTATGGATTTGCAGAGCTACTTATATTTTTGAGTACACTTCACTGTATTTTTATGGGGGAACATTATGTGCTGTAGTGGTATTTTGAAACTTTGGGGCCCATGGTGGTCTTTCAAAATGAAAAGGTCTCGACTCATTTGAAATGGCAGTAGCCACAGAAGTATGTGAGAAGGTGATGAGAAAAACAGCTAGGCAGAGGCCTACTTATGAATAGTAAGGTATGGTCTGCTATGAAGCTGAAGCAGAGGGCGAGTTGCGTAGGAACCTTCTGATGGTCAAAATTAAGAGAAGCTGCTGTGGAGAATGGAAGCAGATGGAGGCTTTCAACAAGAATTGCCACGCATTGCTGTGGGTCAGTCTGAGGTAAGAGCAGGCGTCGGCTCTTAATTCCAGGCATTGGCCTTTTTTTATAAATTCCCCAGCTAAGAATTTTACATTTGTAAAGTATCACACAAAAAAAAGAAAACAACATAAAAGGAGACGGTATGCAGCCCACAAAGCCTAAAATATTTACTACATATCGCTTTACAGAAAACATTTGCCAACCCCTGGGTCACAAAGCACAAATATGCAGAACTGTTTCTCCGTGGCTTCTTGAAAGTCTATCTATGTACAACAGCCTGCAGCACACAGGTTACAGGGATTGATTGATCCATATGGGAACTAAAGGGATTAAGGGAGAAAAAAATAATAATTGATGTGTTGGATTGTGGGGACTTGGGTGGTCAGAAAAAGAAGCATAGACAGAAAAGGACTGATGTATTTGTGGAAGAGGAAGAATAAATGGGTTGGAGCTCGGAAAAACTGGTGCAATGAGAGTAAGAGAACAATGAGTTGAGAATCTTGGAGTATGAACTCAGGGTAGGGCATTTGGTCTAATATTTCAGGGATGAATCAGTTCCAAATTACATCAAGGAGGATATGGCCTTGGGAATGAGCAGCAGAAATGGAATGCAGGGAGATGGCTGGCGCTGAAGAGGGGAAGGAGGTTTAGGTTCAAGTCCTGGATGAAAATTATCCATATGGTTATATATATATGGGGTTGAAATTTTAAATATAGCAAGCCAGTGTGTTTTATTTTCTCTCTAAATCAACCACCATGGCTGAAGTCACTGCACTCAATGTGAAGCCACTGAACCTGAAGTTGGGAAGAAACGTGACAATCTGTTCTCAAGAGGCTGCGGGAGCCGGCTCCAGCACACCATGGAGGCAGACAGTGAATAATACCTCAAGAAAAAAGAGGGTGTGATGTTTAAGAGCTTCAACCAAAGCGGGGAGAAAAGGATAAGAATATCATTCTAGTTCTGGAATGAGGAAAACAAGAAATGGAGACTAAAGAAGAGGTCAGAATTAGTGTTATAATCCAAATATTAGCTCTTATTCAGAAAGACTTTAAATGATCTTATTTATAAGCCAAGGAGTTTTTTTGGATACTGGATACATGACAGTTCTTCATTTTCTTAGGAAGATATGGAATTGATCAGTATTATCAGGATTGTTTCTGAACCTTGGAGCTGGTGCTTTAATTACCAAATCAAGTATTCGACTATGGCTCTGACCATTCCATCCCAAGAAGGGATGTACACATGTTGGAGCAAGGGAAGAAAAGAGAAATGTCTTTAATATTTTTTTAGAGGAAACCTCCTTCCCAGTCCCTGAAATAACAAAAGAAAGACATAACTGGATGACATAATCATCAATTATCTCTATTCCAATAAGGTTCCCATTTGAGGCAGGTAATAGAAAAATTTACCTACAAAAGGAAAACTCTCTGTTTATATGGGCTCCTTTATCTTGGAGAAATTCAATGTGATTTGATGTTCAAAAACTAGGAAATACAATACACATACACACACACAGTCACTAGCATAGATTATCTTGGATAGAAAAGAAAGAACCTTACATATGAAACATGTTTTTTAGTTGGGGAGAGGATAATCTCTGTTTCAAGATATACGCATCAGTACATACTAAATTGTGTTGAAATTATCAACAGTTTAAAACAAGTCTATTGCACATTGTATCTCAGCAACCTCAGAGGCAGGAAAAATGTAATGAGCCATTCTTTGGCCCTTAGAGCTTTTGAATGAAATTAACACAACTGGTCCATTTGTGTTTCACTGGCCAGAGAAAGTTACTTGACTACTCCTCAATTCAAAGAAGTGGGGTGTTTTATTCTCCTACAGGGCCTGAATATTTCTAAACAATTATACAGACTACCATTTTTAGTATTTCAAAACTTTTGTCTCACTGCTTTAAGAAAAAAAAAATCAATCGATGAATATCGGCCTCATATCAGTGTATTTCCTCATGGTTGGAAGGGCCTCCAAAGTAGATATGAAAGACCAAGAATGGACATGAGATTTAGGGGGAAGGAAATGACTGAGCCAGGGGCCAGTGTTGTTAATGAAGGTGGATATATGGACAAGTTAATGACAGTGACTGGTAAGGTGGATGGTCAGCATCTGAAGAGAGTAAGCCTCTAAAGTAGAGCGATTTTTTTTAACAATAAAGCGTAAGTAAGTAGGCCTAAGAAATTAGAAATTGTTTCTGCTTTCCTCCCTGTTGTTCCTCCGATCATGTGAGGAGTGCTCGTGAAAGGAGCAGCACACTTCTCCGCAGCATATCCTTTATCAGCAAAATGAAAGTGGGATTTTTCAGGTCATTTTTAAGTTTGAAATTATGCCTCTTTAATATTCATTAAAAACTGTATCATGGTTTTTTTGGCCACCACCCTTGGTTGGGGAAAGGTTCTGCAAGAGGCCTAAACTTGGTTTTACCCAAGGGTCAGCTCTGGCCTGACTTTCAGAAATGGATTAAGCTGGAAGGTGTTTTGTTTTGTTTCTGTCTTAAACGGGTCATCCCAGAAAAGACTTTTTTTTTTTTTTTTTTAATCATCTCCTGATTCATTCTTTCCATACCTTAGTCTTCTCTGTTTTTACAGACCACCTGACGTAAGTCCCTTCCCTCTGAGGTCTGGTGTCTCAAACCTGATCTGGAAGTGTGCTTCCTGTTGGATAACTTCACCCAACTAAAAGACCTGCTTTTAGTTCAGTCACGGAGATGGGCAAGATCCATGGAGAGTTACAGACTAAGGGGAGAGCTCATTCACTATGCAGCAGGGGCTTCCCTAGGCAGAAAGCACAGTGTAGGGAAGAAGGGCAGTAACAGGATAGGCAGCAAGAACATGCAGAGCATAGGGAGAGAGGACCGGAAAGAACAGATGACCAGAGAAGCTGGCATTTAGCACACAGCTAAGCTCAGTTGAAAAGAGAGATTTGGGGCAATTAGCTGGTTCCAAGGGTCCAAGTGAAAGCCAGGACAAAGTGGTTCCTAGTCCTGCACAGGCTGAGATTGTAGGTGGTCTCATAAGCCTGGGGGAACGAGAAGCTGCTAAGCTCAACACAGGCCTAGATTCCAAAACTGGCATAGGTCGCATGATATTCTTCTACCCATCCTACAGAGGCTTCAGCCTGGCACTCACTCAAACAACTGGGAAAAGCAAAGAAAACCCCTCAGCTAGGAAAACTGTCTCATAGTTCCTCATTTTTTCTTTGCCCTTTCATTCTAACTCAAGAGTATAGAGAGTTCATGTCTGCGAAAGAATCTTCTACAAGCTTCGAAAGCTTCATAGAATAAAGAGAATGTAAGGAGAGAATTGCACAAAAAAGAAAAATCTACTTTGAAAAAGAAAAGGAATGTCAGGGTTAGGGAACAAGGTGGAAGAAAGGATAGGAATAAAAGTGAGAAAAGAAAATGCAAAAAATGACGGATTCATAAGTTTGGCCAAAGCTTAAATAGGAGAGGTGGAAAATTTTTAAACTGTGATATACTAAAAACAGTGGCAGGAACTTCAGGGAAAGGAACACTGTGATTCCTATTGAAGATAAAACTGAAAATTGATATCAAAAGCTACTTTATTTCTCTATTTTAAAAATCTATGGAGAATTAAGGATATTGTTCTGTGGATCATTCCTTTTTTTTTCTTTAGGAACTAGTTTTTGTTTTTGTTTTTTAGAGAGAGAAAGAGTGCACACAAACTGGGGGAAGGGGCAGAAGGAGAGAGAGAGCATCTCAAGCAGACTCCATGCCCAGCACAGAGCCCCACACAGGGCCCAATCCCATGACCCTGAGATCATGACTGGAACTGAAACCAAGTGCCAGAGGCTCAACCAACTGAGCCATTCAGGTGCCCCCAAGAATTAGTTTTTTCTATGATTTCTTTTGAACAAAACATCTCCCTCCTAATCGCATTGGCTGGTGAAACACAACTAGACATTTCCTTCAGCACCTTGATGAATGACACCCCTTGAAGAACTCCATGACTCTCAATGCCATAAACCAACAACTCAAACAGATACACCTTCATACCACTCCTCACCAGAATCACTCACACTTCCCAGAAGAAAGAAATTCTTTTTGTATTAGGAAACTATATTGGTGCCTGACCTCTAACTGCTAAATTAGTTGATAGAAATTCTAGCATTTGATTATAGTAATATAAAATTAAGTAGCTTCCAAATAACAATACTTTATAAATAGCATCTATGGGTCAACAATGTCTTCCTAGTTGATTAAAACTCAACTAACTTAAAACCAAAATCTAGAGTTTTAAAAGCTCTGGTTTCATTTTCCTTAGTTGCATGAAATAGAGAATTAAAGGAATTCCTGAACTATACAAAGAAGAAAATTGATGGAGAAGAAATGACAATGTTTGTATGAAAATAAATTAAACTCCATTCATAATAATTTAGATATTTTTCTTCTGATAAAGTAGCAAAAAGTGAAAAAACTAAAAAACACAATTCTTGCTAAGATGCAGCAAAATGGGTATTTTCACATACGGCTAGATGTTCTAATTCTTTTAGAAAGAAATTTTGTAATATAGTAAGTATAAATATGACATATTTATAAACTATAAAATAAAAATAAATATTGATAAATGTAAATATATACTTTAACTCAATAATTATACTTCAGGGAATTTATCACCAAAGCTTTATACATAAGATAATTTTACAAACATTATTTATAATAGTGGAAATTTGAAGATTTAAGACAACCTAAATGTTTCCAAAGAGGAAAACTTAATTATGTTATAATCAGCCACCATGCAAAAGATTTCAATTTAAAAAGGAGAGCTCCAAAGACTAATACCATATAAAAGGGTTATGTGATGCACAAAATGTTATGAAACTTTAATATACAGAATAATTACAAATATATGTTCACAAATATGGTTTGTGTCTAAGTGGATTATGCACACACACACACAAAGACACATCATAACCTTAGGATCATTTTGGCTGAAAGGACTAGAAAACCCAATGAAAACTTGCTTTTTAACAGTTAGGGCATTGGATAAGCCAAGATCCTATCAAGAAACAAATGGCACACTTAAACTGAAATAATTTTAATTTGATGAGGATTTATTTAGAAAGGGATTGATTACATAGATGTGAATGGGATATAAAGGAGCCACAAAGGATAATGCAGGAATATGGGACTAGAGGCAAGAAATTTGTTACCAGGGCAGGGGGGAAAGATGGTGGAGGAGTAGGGGACCCTATTTCAACTGGTCCCCAGAATTGAGCTGGATATCTACCAGACCACTCTGAGCACCCACGAAACCAGCCTGAGATGTAAGAAGATCTGGATCTCTACAAACAGAATATCGCAGGCAGTTGGTTTTGAGGTACGAAGTGGAGAGCCATGATCCTGCGGGCAGATATCCGAGGATAAACGGTGGCGGGAGGGTGCCTGGATGTGGGGATCCTACACCGCTGGTGAGTGACAGCCTCGCGGGCTATGGACAGGGCACAGACTCGCAGACCGGTAGCGTCGGGAAAGGACTTTAGGGCAGCCCCGGGTGGAAAACCAGACCGGCAGGGTCGCTTGCACGCGAACCGCAGCCCCCCGGACAGAAACAAGAGGGGCGGTCACGCGCACGCGAACTGCAGCCTCCAAGACGGAAACACGGTGTGCCGGGGTCACGCCAGTGAACTGCAACCCCCGGGGTGGAAACCCCAAGCGGCGGAATCACGCGCGCGAATTGGGAGCGGCTGGCGGTTTTAGAAGCACAAAGGGCAGAGACGGGCCCCGACCTGGAGGCAGGACTGGGAGCGCTGCGGAGGGGCGCATAACCCAGGACGCTGCAGTTTATAGCAGCACGGACAGAAAGGAGACGGTGTGGCCTGGAGAGCTCACTGAAGAACAGACTGAGGTCTCTCTGCTCTGAGGCAGAGGGTTGGAAACGGTCTCTTCTGCTCTGATTCGCGGAAGAGACGCGGAAAGCCACCAGGGAAAGCCGCCAGAGAACAAAAGGCCCAAAGACTGATTCCCACTGAGCCCATGCCCCACCACAGGGGGGCAGGGCAACTCTGCCCAAACAGGGTTGCCTGAGTAACAGCGCGGCAGGCCCCTCCCGCAGAAGACAGGCTGGGAAAACAAGAGGCCAGCAACCCTAAGGTCCCAAGAAAACAGGTGCATCTTGCTTGGGTTCTGGTCAATAATTTGGACTCTATACATTCCCTCAAACACCCATCAACAGAATGACTAGGAGGAGGAGCCCCCAAAATAGAAAAGACTCAGAGATTATGACTTATGCTGCACATTTACAAATGGATGCAGACATAACCAAGATGTCGGAGATGGAATTCAGGCTAGCAATTGTGAAGACAATGGCTAGAATGGAGAAATCAATTAATGGCAACATAGAGTCTCTAAGGGCAGAAATAAAAGGGGAATTGGCAGAACTTAAAAATGCTATCAATGAGGGCGCCTGGGTGGCTCAGATGGTTAAGCGTCTGCCTTCGGCTCAGGTCATGATCCCAGGGTCCTGGGATCGAGTCCCGCATCGGGCTCCTTGCTCAGCAGGGAGTCTGCTTCTCCCTCTCCCTCTGCCTCTCCCTCTGCTTGTTCTCTCTCCGTCTCTCTCGCAAATGAATAAATTAAAAAAAAAAAAAAAATGCTATCAATGAGATCCAATCCAATCTAGATAATCTAACAGCTAGGGTAACTGAGACAGAAGAGAGAATAAGCGATCTGGAAGACAGTATAATAGATAAAAAGGGAAAAGAGGAGGCCAGGGAAAAACAACTCAGGATCCATGAAAATACAATCAGAGAAATAAGTGACACCATGAGGCGTTCCAATGTCAGAATCATTGGAATCCCGGAGGGAGTGGAGAGAGAGAGGGCTAGAAGATGTATCTGAGCAAATCGTAGCTGAGAACTTCCCTAATCTGGGGAATGAAACAAACATTCGAGTCCTAGAGGCAGAGAGGACCCCTCCTAAGATCAAGGAAAACAGGCCAACACCCCGGCATGTAATAGTAAAACTTGCAAATCTTAGAACCAAGGAAACCATCTTAAGGGCAGTTAGGGGGAAGAGATTCCTTACGTACAGAGGGAGGAACATCAGAATAACGTCAGACCTATCCACAGAGACCTGGCAAGCCAGAAAGACCTGGCAAGACATATTCAGGGTACTAAATGAGAAGAACATGCAGCCAAGAATACTTTATCCGGCAAGGCTTTCATTTAGAATGGATGGAGAGATGCAGAGCTTCCACGACCGGCAGAAGTTGAAAGAATATGTGACCACTAAGCCGGCCCTGCAAGAAATACTAAGGGGGGTTCTATAAAAGGAGAAAGACCCCAAGAGTGATCTACAACAGAAATTTACAGGGACAATCTATAAAACCAACGTCTTCACAGGCAACATGATGACAATTAATTCATATCTTTCAATAATCACTCTCAACGTGAATGGCCTAAACGCTCCCATAAAACGGCACAGGGTTGCAGATTGGATAAAAAGACAGGACCCATCCATATGCTGTCTACAAGAGACTCATTTTGAACCTAAAGATACTTCCAGACTGAAAGTGAGGGGATGAAGATCTATCTTCCATGCCACCAGACCTCAAAAGAAAGCTGGGGTAGCAATTCTTATATCAGACAAATTAGATTTTAAACTAAAGTTTGTAATAAGAGACACAGAAGGACACTATATCATTCTTAAAGGGTCTATCCAACAAGAAGATCTAACAATTGTAGATATCTATGCCCCCAACATGGGAGCAGCCATCTACATAAGCCAACTGTTAACCAAAATAAAGAGTCATATTGATAACAATACGTTAATTGTAGGAGACCTCAATACTCCGCTCTCAGCAATGGACAGATCATCTAAGCAGAAAATCAACAAGGAAACAAGAGCTTTGAATGATCCATTGGACCAGATGGAACTCATAGATATTTACAGAACATTCCACCCTAAAACAACAGAATACTCATTCTTCTCGAGCGCACATGGAACTTTCTCCAGAATAGACCATATACTGGGTCACAAATCAGGTCTCAACCGATACCAAAAGATTGAGATTATTCCCTGCATATTCTCAGACCACAATGCTCTAAAACTGGAACTCAATCACAAGAAAAAATTTGGCAGAAATTCAAACACTTGGAAGCTAAAGACCACTCTGCTCAAGAATGTTTGGGTCAACCAAGAAATCAAAGAAGAACTTAAACAATTCATGGAAATCAATGAGAATGAAAACACATCGGTCCAAGACCTATGGGATACTGCAAAGGTGGTCCTAAGGGGGAAATACATAGCCATCCAAGCCTCACTCAAAAAAATAGAAAAATCCCGAATTCACCAACTAACTCTACACCTTAAAGAACTAGAGAAAAAGCAACAAATGACACCTAAGCCACGCATTAGAAGAGAAATAATTAAAATTAGAGCAGAAATCAATGAATTAGAAACCAGAAACACAGTAGATCAGATCAATGAAACTAGAAATTGGTTCTTTGAAAGAATTAATAAGATTGATAACCACTGGCCAGACTTATCCAAAAGAAGAGAGAAAGGACCCAAATTAATAAAATTATGAATGAAAGGGGAGAGATCACGACTAACACCAAGGAAATACAAACAATTATTAGAAATTATTATCAACAACTATATGCCAATAAACTGAGCAATCTGGATGAAATGGAGGCCTTCCTGGAAACCTATAAGCTGCCAAGACTAAAACAGGAAGAAATTAACACCTGAATAGGCCAATAACCAGTAACGAGATTGAAGCAGTGATCAAAAACCTCCCAAAAAACAAGAGTCCAGGGCCTGATGGATTCCCTGGGGAATTCTACCAAACATTCAAAGAAGAAATAATACCTATTCTACTGAAGCTGTTTCAAAAAATAGAAACAGAAGGAAAACTTCCAAACACATTCTATGAGGCCAGCATTACCTTAATCCCCAAACCAGGCAAAGACCCCATCAAAAAGGAGAATTTCAGACCGATATCCCTGATGAATATGGATTCCAAAATCCTCAACAAAATCCTAGCTAATAGGATCCAACAATACATTAAAAGGATCATCCACCACGACCAAGTAGGATTTATCCCTGGGATGCAAGGGTGGTTCAACATTCGCAAATCAATCAGTGTGATAGAACACATTAATAAGAGGAGGGAGAAGAACCATATGGTCCTCTCAATTGATGCAGAAAAAGCATTTGACAAAATACAACATCCTTTCCTGATGAAAACTCTCCAGAGTATAGGGATAGAGGGAACATTCCTCAAGCTCATAAAATCCATCTATGAAAAACCCACAGCGAATATCATCCTCAATGGGGAAAAGCTGAGAGCCTTTCCCTTAAGATCAGGAACACGTCAAGGGTGCCCACTCTCACCACTGTTGTTCAACATAGTACTAGAAGTCCTAGCAACAGCAATCAGACAACAAAAAGAAATAAAAGGTATTCAAATTGGCAAAGAAGTCAAACTCTCTCTTTTAGCAGACGACATGATACTTTATGTGGAAAACCCAAAAGACTCCACCCTCAAATTACTAGAACTCATCCAGCAATTCAGTAATGTGGCAGGATACAAAATCAATGCACAGAAATCAGTTGCTTTCTTGTACACTAACAACGCAACTGTAGAAAGAGAAATTAAAGAAATGATTCCATTTACAATAGCACCAAAAACCATAAGATACCTCGGAATAAACCTAACCAAAGAGGTAAAGAATCTATACTCTAGGAACTACAAAACACTCATGAAAGAAATTGAAGAAGACACAAAAAGATGGAAAAATATTCCATGCTCATGGATCGGAAGAATAAACATTGTTAAAATGTCTATGCTACCCAGAGTAATCTATACCTTCAATGCCATCCCGATCAAAATTCCAATGACATTTTTCAAAGTGCTGGAACAAACAATCCTAAAATTTGTATGGAATCAGAAAAGACCCCGAATCACCAAGGAGATGTTGAAAAAGAAAAACAAAGCTGGGGGCATCACGTTGCCCGATTTCAAGCTATATTACAAAGCAGTGATCATCAAGACAGCATGGTACTGGCACAAAAACAGACATTCAGACCAGTGGAACAGAATAGAGAACCCAGATATGGACCCTCAACTCTATGGTCAAATAATCTTTGGCAAAGCAGGAAAAAACACGCAATGGAAAAAAGACAGTCTCTTCAATAAATGGTGCTGGGAAAATTGGACAGCCACATGCAGAAGAATGAAACTCAACCATTCTCTAACACCATTCACAAAGATAAACTCAAAGTGGATGAAAGACCTCAATGTGAGACAGGAATCCATCAAAATCCTAGAGGAGAACATAGGCAGTAACCTCTTTGACATCGGCCACAGTAACTTCTTTCAAGATACATCTCCAAAAGCTAGTGAAACAAAAGCAACAATGAACTTTTGGGACTTCATCAAGATCAAAAGCTTCTGCACAGCAAAGGAAACAGTCAACAAAACAAAGAGGCAACCCACAGAATGGGAGAAGATATTTGCAAATGACACTACAGATAAAGGGCTGGTATCCAAAATCTATAAAGAACTTCTCAAACTCAACACCCAAAAAACAAATAATCAAGTCAAAAAGTGGGCAGAAGAGATGAACAGACACTTCTCTGAAGAAGACATACAAACGGCTAACAGACACATGAAAAAATGTTCATCATCATTAGCCATCAGGGAAATCCAAATCAAAACCACACTGAGATACCACCTTACACCAGTTAGAATGGCCAAAATGGACAGGGAAAGAAACAACAAATGTTGGAGAGGTTGTGGAGAAAGGGGAACCCTCTTACCCTGTTGGTGGGAATGCAAGTTGGTACAGCCACTTTGGAAAACAGTGTGGAGGTTCCTCAAAAATTTAAAAATAGAGCTACCCTATGACCCAGCAATTGCACTACTGGGTATTTACCCCAAAGACACAGATGTAGTGAAAAGAAGGGCTATATGCACCCCAGTGTTCATAGCAGCAATGTCCGCAATAGCCAAACTGTGGAAAGAGCCGAGATGCCCTTCAACATGGATAAAGAAGATGTGGTCCATATATACAATGGAATATTACTCAGCCATCAGAAAGATGAATACCCAACTTTTACATCAACATGGATGGGGCTGGAGGAGATTATGCTAAGCGAAATAACTCAAGCAGAGAAAGTCAATTATCATATGGTTTCACTTATTTGTGGAACATAAGGAATAACATGGAGGACATTAGGAGAAGGAAGGGAAAAATGGGGGGGGGAATTGGAGGGAGAGATGAACCATGAGAGACTATGGACCTGAGAAACAAACAGGGTTTTAGAGGGGAGGGGGGAAGGGGGATTGGTTAGCCCGGTGTTGGGTACTAAGGAGGGCACGTACTGCATGGAGCACTGGGTGTTATACGAAAACAATGGATCGTGGATCACTACATCAAAAACTAATGATGTATTGTATGGTGACTAACTTAACATAATAAAATTAAAAACTACAAAAAATAAAAAATAAATAAAAAAGAATGGAAAGCAGCAAGGAAAATCAAAAAAAGAAAAAAGAAAGAAAAGAAATTTGTTACCACCCGTAGGTCCTAACAGAAGAAAGAAAGGAAGGTAAAGAATAAATAATAGATGACTAACCAGCAAAGGTGATTTGGGGGGCTCTGGTAAGCAAGTGTGCCAACTGAGACCTGCCCACAAAAAACTCATAGGAAATTTTTCAGCAGCCATTGGGATGCGAAGAACAAATCAAAAGAGCAGAATAGGAAAAGAAACCATCATGTGTTCGTTACACTATAAGCGCTGATGTGATACATTGCTTGGGGGGGGTGGTACCGTGATCTCACAGTAACAAAAGCGCATCATAATTTGTGGGGAGAAACGGCTCTGTGAACATTCAAAATCGCTCATCACAAACCTCTGAACCCCAAGGGTCTTCTCTAATTTTACCAGACTAAAAATAGTAACTAAAAACTGAGACAGATGTGTTATTTCTGGGAGGTCTCAGAATAACTTTTGATCTGCTGCTTTAAATTCACAAGGAAGAAACAGTGTGATATAACCATTGTCAGGATGCAATAAGCTTCATTTTGACATCATTTGAAGCAAAATTTATAAAATAAGAACAAAAGGCAACAGTGACATAGTGCTCCCTTTGAAAGCAGATTAAATTATAGACATAATAATCAGGATGGTATCAGTTACCAATACATACAGTTTTAGAAATGCTGTGTCTAAAAGTAAATGCATAAATTCCTTGGTTTTGATCTTATACTGAGATTCTCTAAGAATATGTCCTTGTTTTTAGCAATACACACTGAAATATTTAGGGCTAAAGGGGCATATGTCTGCAACTTCCTCTCAAATGATTTAGGAACAATAACAATACTTGTATGTATATATACATATATAGACAGGAGGAATGATAAGGCAGACATGGTAATATGTTAACATTTAGAAAACATGGGTGGTAGATATATAAGAATTCTTTTTACTATTTTTACTTCTCTGAAATCTGAAATTATTTCAGAGTAAAATGTTAATGTATAATGTATAAAATCTCAAGGAATAAATGCTTAGAGTTTGAATACCTCTGAGTCAAAAAACAAATGAGGGCTACAGAAGTAATTATTGAAGATGGAAATGTTGGGGCAAGAGTAGATAATGGAGATTTATTTGTTCATCACCAAGTGGTTATGGAATATTTTGCAACCTACCAAAATGTAGCCATTTTTTTCAGTCCACTGAAAAACAATCACTATTTTATATTGTTAAGGGCACACTCATTACATAGTATGACACACTGTGATCTAGAGCCTACACCATCTGGTGAACCAAGACACTGAAGACAGCGAAGGAATAATAGAATTAATTAAAAGTATGGTGCCAGATTTGTAAATGGACTCAGGTATAACTGTCATCAACATACACATACAGAAGATTAATAGTAAACTAAATGATAATATATTTGTCATTGAAGGCAAAGCTATATTTAGTTGTTTTTATCTTCTGGTAGAATTCAATATCAGGCAGAAAAAATATACATTTACTTGTCAAATCACATAAAGTAATTCTTTATGATCCAGAAATAATTTTATTTCTGTAAAATGTTAAAAACTGTAGGCTCTCGATCATGTACTCAACATTAATTTACCAGATATTTTGAGCCACCCACCACATGTCAGACACTATTGTGGGCACTGAGGATATAAAGTGGAGAGTAAAATTTCCATTTTCTTTGTGCACTGTAGTAAGCATAACAAAAAATAAATGAGATTTAAAAAGTAAAATATATAGTGTTACTGATGCTTGCTAAGGTAAAAAAATAAATAATAATATAAGAAAAGATGAAATGAGAAATGTTCGGTGAGGGGGGTGAATTTTAGAGAGTGTTCCCAGGAAAGTAATCATGAAGAGAAGATCCTCTGAATAAAGCCTATGGGCAGAAGAGCACTCCAGAGAGGGAACAGAGAGTGCAAAGAACCTGAGGCAGAAGCATGCCTGATGAGTTGAAAAATAGCAGTTGCCTTCTTTGGCTAGAGCAGAGAGAAACTAAGAAGAAAACAAAAAAATGAGGCCAGAAAAGTACCAAGAACTTAAATCACAAGAGGCATTGTAAAAGTAAGGACTGTGGGTTCCACTCTGAGTAATATGGGAAGCCATTAGCAGAAGCATAAAATGATATGTCATATGCCATTCAGGATCTCTCTGGTTCTGTACTGAGAATAAGTTGCAGAAGACCAAGGCCAGGAGCAGAGAAAACAAAAACAAAAGAACAGGCAATAGACGATGGTGGTTCAGGTAAAAGTGGTAGGAGTTGTGATAGGTGAATTTTTTTATATCCAGGCAGTCTTTGCCTTGAATGGACTGCAGAACTGCAAATATGTCCATGCAAACTGAAAGCATTCATCTTAATAATCAATCTTAGTAATCAGTGGAAAGAATTACGTTTGTTCCCCAACTTTTAAAAAATTTTCTCAAAGCATTAAGAATGCTCTACAGTCAGTTATAAACATATGGGTAAATGAAAAAATAGCACAACTCTTACTTATTTAGAACACGGTAATTTAAGACATTAGAAACATTGAGATTTCATGTTTTACTCCTTCGGAAAAAATGTATCAAGTGCAACTTGAACAAAATTTGACTTTTTCCTCTTGTAGTACTTACAATAATGAAGAAACATCTCTCTGCCTTGGTGAACTACTACTTACTAAGTCTGGATCAGCTTCCAACAGTTTATCCTTTGCACTTTCAATGTATTAAAATACCACTGAGAGTTCCTTTAATGAGAACTTATTTGTCAACATCATGTCCTCTGGAACATCTCCATCCTCTTTGTCACAACCACTTCTGCAGTTATGTTGATAAGTGTACCTTAACTAAGTCCTGCTGGCTAGAAATCTAGAGTTGCTTGAAATATGGCTATGCCAAAGTTCCCACAGACAGGTATTTCTTCTGTAACTCCATTTATATTGGATTTGAATTTCATTGCCAGCATTATCATTTTTCACTTCTTTACAACATGTTCATCTTTGTGGCTCAATTCTGTCTTTTAATTATCCACTTTTGCAAAATGTCAAATGGGTTTATCACTAAGAGACAAAGAGGCGACATAATTACACACTTTGCTGTCTGTGCATGAACTGTATAACAGATATGCCAATTGCCTACAGGCATTCAATGAGGTGACGTGATGGTCATAGATTATGATAAGC
Source organism: Halichoerus grypus (assembly GCF_964656455.1). Taxonomy (NCBI): domain Eukaryota; kingdom Metazoa; phylum Chordata; class Mammalia; order Carnivora; family Phocidae; genus Halichoerus; species Halichoerus grypus. The sequence goes on along the minus strand of NC_135721.1, from coordinate 53,522,569 downwards.
ATCTGTTATTTATGTGGGGATTTGTGGACTGAAAACCTAGTAGTAGGGGTGCCTCGGTGGCTCATTCATTAAGCATCTGCCTTCCAGCTCAGGTCATGATCCCAGAGTCCTGGGATCAAGCCCCACATCGGGCTCCCTGCTGCGCGAGGAGACTGCTTCTCCCTCTCCCACTCCCCCTGCTGTGTTTCTGCTCTCACTATCTCTCTCTCTGTCAAATAAATAAATAAAATCTTAAAAAAAAAACCTAGTAGTAAAGTTTGTACTTTATGTAATTACTCATAGTTTATATACTGCACTAACTGAAATTTGAACCATGCTGTAGGAGAACTGGTATTAACTAAACCTTCGAAATAGAAATTCATGTCTTTCAGAACCACAAAGTGAGGAAGGCCTGCATTTTGAAAGCAGAGACAATAGATTTTTTTTGGAAGATGGGATACAGGGTATGAGAAAAAGAGTTTCTCCTTCATAGCACCTATCACAGATGCAATTTCACATTCGTTAGTGATATTGATTATCTGATTACTGACTGTGGCTCTTGATAGCCAGCTCTGTGAGGGCAAGGACCACATTGTCTTTGTTTGCCATTATCAGTTGATGTTGTACTTTCCTAAATAGTGTCTTACTAAATCTCACAACAACTCCAGGAGGTAGGTACTACTAATCTCATTTTGCAGATTAGGAAACTGAAGCTCTGAATTTAACTAATTTGCCTTGGTTGCACACAACTAGTAACCAACAGACTAGGACTCAAATTCATATCTTCTATATTCAAGTCCAGTGCTTTTTCCTTTGAACCATCTTATCCTCCCAAATAGAAATAGGCACAGTCCTATAAAATCTTGCTTTGAAAACCATAGCACCATGTTTTCTTTTTTTTTTTATTTTATTATGTTATGTTAATCACCATACATTACATTATTAGTTTTTGATGTAGTGTTCCATGATTCATTGTTTGCATATAATACCCAGTGCTCCATGCAGTATGTGCCCCATCCCCCAACCCCCTCCCCTCTAGAACCCTCAGTTTGTTTGTCAGAGTCCATGGTCTCTCATGGTTCGTCTCCCCCTCCGATTTCCCCACCATGTTTTCTATGCCATAATGAATTAGCATGTGGAAGCTGCAGACTATAAATGAGAGTAGAAACAAAACAAGCATGGTATGTTTCAATCTCCTGTCTTTATAAAATTCCTACAAGTTTCCATTTAAATTCTGGTCTTAACCTCCATGACAAAGATTTATAAAATATTTAAGACCTTCTTTGTTATCATAGCAACAAGGCAAGCAGTACCTAATTTACCTTCTTCGGACTTCTAATTACAATACTTATGAAAATCCATAGACCAAACTGGCAACTATGCTGACTGAAGGAAAAAAAAAAATCAATCCTCCAAAGGCTCAGGTATTGGAACTACTTAGAAATGGGTTGCTAACATAAAAAAAGTTGGTGAAGAGCAGTTTAAGAAGCAGCTGGAGACTTCAGAGGAATTTCCACTATCTCCATAAACAATAAAGATATATTAAGGAATGCATTCCTGAGTTGCCCAAACTCTAGTCGTGGTTCAGAACATTAAGGAGGGGTACCTGGAAGGTAGAAAATGCTTTGACTCACATCAATAACCACACCCAACTCAAAGGTGTCTGGTTGCATTTACCAGAAACCCACCTCTCATCCCCAAAGGAATTATCTTCTAATCCAGTAGCATCTCTCTCCTCCTTCACCATGTCCAAAGCTTCTCTTTTTCCATTTGCATTCAGATACCATTCCTCTCAGGATGCAACAGTACAGGAATCAATAGGACAGGGCAATTTGAGGAAGACTTGTTGTTCCCATTATAATGGCCAATGTGACTATTGTCCTGGTTGTTTTAATATCTAAATTAGTCTGCCAGAATGTAAAATCATTGCTTTGTTACTAGCGTATTATTATTTTGCAAGTAAGATGCTTAGTAGACATAACTCAACCATTCCAATCAAGGGAGACTTTCACCTTCTACTTTTTCATTTTTGATATTACATGAATTTCTTCCAAGGACATATTCATTTTAGAACTAATAATAATAATTTTAAGTGTTATAACTGAGTTAGCCTCTGAGGATATGTCAATAACCCCTAAATCATTGTTATACAATAGCCTGAAGTATCCAATTAAATGTATGTATAATATTGAATACTAAAAGAACTGAGGGAAAGAAATATTGAGAGTATCCCATGTAATCTGGAGCTGAGAATAAAACCACATAATATAACATAAATATCACTTTTCTTATATCCATTTTATAATAAATACCAAACCAAAATTAAAACTATATGTAACAAATTGATAACACTCCTGACTAAAGACAAAAAGAAGATACTTTCTATTTGGGGGACATTTCCTTATTTATATCATCAATAGAGATAAATTAAGAAATGCATTCCTGAATTGCTCAAAGTCTGCTTTGGGAATCATAATCAAGAATTCGATCAAAAGCAGAGGGTTTGTTTAAATTTTTCAATGGTAAAATATGTATCATTATTAAGCTGACAAATGCATGCATTATCTAAAATTAAATGAGTGCGACTATGTTATTTTAAGAGAGAAATGAGAGGATTTGATATGCATACCATGTAGGATACAAGCGAGTTCTCAGAGAATGAGCGCACATTTTTCTCAGAATGATTCTGAAAAAAAGCCTGTGATAGAGAAGACATATAATTCTAGGTTCTACGCATCTTTCCTCTGGATGTTACCTAACACCCACCTCATCTTCACCATCTACACCAACCCCACCCCATCCCAAACCTCCCTCATCTTCAGACTTAACCTCTCTCTATCTCATGACTTCCCTCGGAGTTGGGGTACTCTGGTCTAGCATAGGGATATCCATTCCAAACATCACTAAGAAATTTTTCTTAAAAACTAAAAATATAGTGGTTTCTTTGTTTATGCAACATTAAAAATGACACTGCAATCAAAATATCTACGTTACTTATGTAGGGACAGATCCAGTACATTTCTCTCATTTTGCTTCTTTCCATTAATATGGCAATAAAGGGATTTTTGCTTTTATAGACATAAATCCCCAAGTAGGGACAGAACTGGAGGATACAACTTCAACATTCTGGAAAAGGGAAAGCAGATAGAGGAACTTAGAGGACTAGAAAAAGATGAATCCTAATCTGGCAAATGAGGAAAGCTTAAATAGATGCATAGAATCCTCCAAAGGCTCAGGTATTGGAACTACTTAGAAATGGGTTGCTAACATAAAAAAAGTTGGTGAAGAGCAGTTTAAGAAGCAGCTGGAGACCACATCCCCTCTTCTACTCTGCGAAGCTGAGCAAATTCTCCTAAATCACCAGACAGAAGACCAGCTGTTCCTCAGTTTGTTGCTGGAGTGGTGGGGGGTGGGAAGGATGGGATGGCTGAGTGATAGACATTGGGGAGGGTATGTGCTATGGTGAGTGCTGTGAATTGTGTAAGACTGTTGAATCACAGACCTGTACCTCTGAAACAAATAATACATTATATGTTAAAAAAAAAAGAAGAAAAAGAAGATAGCAGGAAGGGAAAAATGAAGGGGGGAATCGAAGGGGGAGACGAACCATGAGAGACTATGGACTCTGAGAAACAAACTGAGGGTTCTAGAGGGGAGGGGGTGGGGGGATGGGTTAGCCTGGTGGTGGGTATTAAAGAGGGCACGTACTGAATGGAGCACTGGGTATTATACGCAAACAATGAATCATGGAACACTACATCAAAAACTAATGATGTAATGTATGGTGATTAATATAGCATAGTAACATAAAAAATAATAAATAAATAAATAAATAAGAAGACCAGTAGTTCATTCTCTGGCAATTCAGCTTTGTCTGACACTATTAAACATAAGTGGTCTACCAAGATTCCCACACAGCCAAGGACACTTCATAATAGGAATAACTGAGATCAAGCAAACAGAAAAAAAAAAAAAGCACTCGGAGGAAGCAAAAATTCAGCAGGGAGAAGAAAGCTTGAGAAAAACTCAATAATCATAGAGAAGAGCAGTTGTTAATAAAACACTATAAAGAAGATTCAAGGAACAAAAAAGGTCATGAAATTTTAAATATGAGAGCATATTTAAGAAAAAAAACTTGATAGACTTGTTAGAAAAAAAAATATAGGAAAAATTCAGGAAATTTCCCAGAGAGAAGAGGGAAAATGAAAGAAATAGAAAATAGAAGAGGAAAAAACAAAACGCTTGGTGTTTGATTTAAATTCTATGTGATTTTCATTTAATAAGTAAATGTACATGTTATTAAAAATTGTCGGGGCGCCTCGGTGGCTCAGATGGTTAAGCATCTGCCTTGGGCTCAGGTCATGTCAGGAGTTGGCTTCTCCCTCTCCCTCTGCCTCTCCCCCTGCTTGTGCTCTCTCTGTCTCTCTCTCAAATGAAAAAAATAAAATCTTTAAAATAAAAAAAAGAAAATTGTACTGAAAGGCTTATAATAAAAAAATGATCAGTTCCTTTACCTGCTTTTTCCTACTCCTTACTTGATGACTTCAGAGGTAATCACCTGACTCTTTAAGCCGTTTTTGTTGGCATTTGCCTATCTCTATACGTTTAAATAATATGTGCATTTTGCTATGTTTAGACACATAAATTTTGTACATAATCTACTTACTTCCTGTTATGGTAGTTGAATATTTTACTTTCTTATACTCCCATACCTCTGCTTTCCCTGCTCTGTGATTAAAATGTAGTTGTATTCACTTTTGTGAATTAAATCAATATCCAGTTATGTCTATGCAAATATTACTCACAGCTGAGCATTGTACTATGATTACATTTCCTTTCTTATATTTTTGTCAAAGTTAATTATTACCATTTTTAAAATTTGAGGTACAACTTATACACCATAAATTTTAAATTTAAATTTTATACACCCATCATTACAATTCAATGTACAATTCCATGAATTTTAGTAAATTGACAGAGTTGTGCAGCTATCACTTTGGAACATTTCCATCACCCCAAAAACTCTTTTGCGTCTGTTTGCAGTCAGCACCTGCTTCTGCTCCCAGCCCCAGGCAACCACTCATCTGTTTTCTGTCTCTGTAAATTTGCCTTTTTCTGGAAACTTCATTTAAACGGAATCATGCAATATGTAGTGCTTTCTGCCTGGCTTCTTTGACTTAGCATAATACTTTGAGATTCATTATGTTGTAGCATGTATTTTTAGTTTGTTCTTTTTATTGATCAATAGTATTCTATTTTATGGATATAGAATACTCTGTTAATCTCATCACTTGATGGATATTTGGATTGTTTCCACTTTTTTTGTTTCTACTATAAATAATGCTGCTGTGAACATAAGTGTGCAAGTCTTTGTGTAGACTTATATTTTCATTTCCCTTGGATAAATACCTAGGCGTAAGATTGCTGAGATGTATAGTAAGATACCTTTAACATTTTAAGAAACTGCTAAGCTGTTTTCCAAAGTAGCTGTCTCATTTTACATTCACGCAAGCAATGTCTGAGAGCTCCCGTTACTCCATGTCAACACCTACACTTGAAATTGTCAGTCTTTTCTTTAAAGCCATTTCCGGAGATATAGCAGTATCTCATTTTAATTTGCATTTCCCTGATAACTAATTATATTGAGCATCTTTTCATGGGTTTATGAGCCTGTGATCTTTTTTTGATGAAATGTCTATGTACATCTGTTGCCCTCTGCATTAGATTTTTATTGCTGCTACATCAAATTGCCACAAATATGGCTGCTTAAAATAATATGCATTTATTATCTGTTTCTGTAGGTGAGAAGTCCATTTGGGTTCAGCTGGGTCTTCTTCTTAAGGTCTCACAAGACTGAAATTACAATATCAGCAGGGTATGTTCTTTACTGGATGCTTTGGGAAAGAATCCTCTTTCAAGCCCACTCAGGCTATTGGCCAAACTCAGTTCCTTGTGGTTATAATCTCTATTTGGTGCTGTCATCCAAGGGCTAATCTCTGCATCTAAACGCTACTTGAATTCCTTCTCTTCTTTTTAAGTGGATTGTTTGTCTCCTTATTAATGAGTTTTAAAAGTGCTTTATATATTCTAGATATAAGTTCTTCAGCAGATCTATCAGAGAATTGCAAGTTTTTTTGTAAAAGGACAGGTAGCAAATTCATTGATCCACATGTTTATCCTTACCCAAATACTCCACTGTCTTGATTACCATAGATTTATAGGAAGTTTTATAATTGGGAATTCCACGTCCTCCAAATTTGTTCTTTTTCAAAGTTTCATTGGCTAGTATAGGTTCTTTGTGTTTCCATATAATTATAGGAGTAGCTTATCAATTTCTACCAAAAAAAGTCTCCTGGGATTTTGATAGAGATTATATTAAATCTATAAAGAATTGTCATTTTAACAATATTGAGTTTTCAATCTAGAACATAAAATGTCTCTCCATTTATTTCAATCTTAATTTTTTTAAGTAAGCTCTACATCTAACACAGGGCTTTAACTCACAACCCTGCAATCAAGAGTTGCATGCTCTACCAACTGAACCCGCCAGGCACCCCTTAATCTTAGTTTCTTTCAGCAGTGTTTCATAGTTTTCTGTGAGCAAGACTTGTACTACTTTGGTTATGTTTATTGTCTTTATTGTCAGTATTTTATTCTTTTTGATGCTAATAGGAATGAAATTTCATTTTCCAATTGATCATTGCTATAATATACAAAATAATTTATTTTTACATACTTATCTTGTATTTTGTAACCTTGAACTCATTTATTAGTTCCAGTATGTTTTTTATATTCATTGGGAGTTTCTATATTCAGGGTCATGTTGTCTTAAAAAGCAGTTTATTTCTTTTTTAATCCATATGCTTTTAATTTCTTTGTCTTTTCTTATTTTACTGGCTAGAGTCTCCAGTACAATGTTGAATACCACAGGTGAAAGTGAACATCTTTGCCTTATTCCTGATCTTAGGGACAAAACACTAAGTCTTTCACTATTAAGTATAATGCTAGCTATAGATTTTTGCAGATGCCTTTTATCACATTGGAAAAGTTCCCTACTATTCCCAATTTGCTGAAAGTTTTTATCATTCATGATTGCTAGGTTTTTTCAAATGTTGTTTCTGTGTTTCTTGAGATAATCATGTGGTTTTATCTGTTTTTATTAATATGGTATATTACATTGATTTGTTTTCAGATGTTAGAACGGTCTTCCATTTCTGTGATAAATCCCACTTGGCCATTGTGTATCTTTTTTATATGTTACTAGATTTTATTTTATTTGCTAATTTTTTGAGGTTTTTTGCATCTATAGTCAAAGAAATACTAATATGTAGTTTTCTCTTCTTGAGATTAAATTAAAGATACCTTTAGGTGGCTTTAATATAAGGATAATACTAGCCTCATAGCATTGAGAAGTATCCCTTTTCCTCTATTTTCTGACAGAATTTGAGAAGGGTTGGTATTATTTCTCACTTAAAGATCTGTTTATTTATTTTAGAGGCAGAGCAAGCATGAGCGGGGGCAGGGGGCAGAAGGAAAGGAAAGAATCTCAAGCAGGCACTTTGCTGAGCGCAGAGCCCAACGTAGGGCTTGATCTCACAACCCCGAGATTGTGCATGACCTGAGCCGAAATCAAGAGTCAGATGCTTAACCCACTGAGCCACCCAGGTGCCCCTATTTCTTACCTAAATGTTTGCAGAATGGTGAAGATATTTGAGCCTGGGCTTTTCTTGGTGGATTTTTTTTTTTTAAGATTTATTTTAGAGAGAGATTGTGAGTGAGGTTAGTGGCAGAGAGAGAGGGAAAGTAACAGACTCCCCCTGAGCCCGGAGCCCAAGGCAGGGCTCACTCTCACTACCCAGAGATCATGACCTGAGCCTAAATCAAGAATGGGATGCTTAACGGATGGAGCCACCCAGGCACCCCTGTGGATTTTTAATTACTAATTCAATTTCTTTATTCATTGGTCTATTCTGATTTTCTATTTCTTCCTAAGTCAGTTTCAGTAGTTCGTGTTCAGTCATTTGTGTAGGAAATTATCCATTTCATATGAGTTTTCTAATTTTTTGACATAATATCATTAATATTTTCTTATAACTCTTTTAATTTCTCAGAGTTGGCAGTGATGTCCTTTCTTTCATTCTTTAATTCCCTAATTTGTGTCTTCTCTCTTTTTTCTTGGTCAAACTAGGTCAGAGGTCAACATAGTATGGACAGCTTGGTGGCCAGCCCATGATTGGCCAGATGTTATACTGAAATACCTGGAGTCAGTAAGGTTTACATCCTGCTCATAGATCTGTTTGTTGATTGGGAGCACATCCAAATTTCAGGCATTTTGACCCTGCTTACTCAGTCACGTTCTTTCAGGTCTTTTCGGCATATATATACATGGCTTCCCAGTCAGCCAGTGAAGTGCAAGGACCTTTGCTAGTTAGCTCTTCTATGGCTTTTTAATTATTTTGGAATCTACAGGTCTGCAACTCACTCTAAACAAGATTACAACCTCAGGCATGATTCACAGGGCTGATGCTTTCATTATTCTTTTCCTATTAAGATTGCTATGATTGCTGGCAATACTGCTGAATGTGGGATTTTTTTTGCCCTCTGCTCTGAATCATGTGAGCCCCTTCAAGAGCAAAGCTGCTAGTTTTCACAGCAGCTTTTAAAGACTGCTTGTTCAACTATAGCTACATACTATATCCCAGCTTTATGGAAAAAGTCTTAGTTCAATTTTCGCAGTTTTGTTTTCATAATATTAAATGTCACACTTTAGCTGGGCAGGAGTTAAGAGGCTTACTGTGCAAGATTTTTTTTTTCCTGCTGTCATTTGTAATATGTTTGCAAGAATCCTTGGGATTAAAGTTTTGGTTACAAATTATTGTTTAACCTGAAAGCCTGTTTTTCCTTGCAAAGCTAAAATCTGTGAGTTTGGTATCAAGTCCCAGTATAACATTTCTATTGCAAACCATACTTACATTTTCTTGTAAAGTGCTTTTGAATTAATAAAATACTAGCATAATTGTGTAATAGTGTCCAAAAAAAAAAAAAAAGCTGCTGGTTTATGGTTAGCCCCACCATGTGAGCTAAAGGACTGAATGGGAACAGCCAAGAATAGCAATATTTCCACTGCTCTTATCTGAAGTTCAGCAAATCTTTTAGTAATAAATTCTTCTTAATTTGTTATTTGCCTTTGATTTCTAGAGCCCTGAATTTTTTTTTTTCAAAAATTTATCAAGTTTTATGTTTACTTTGAGGCAAGAGGACTTGCCATACTTTTCACTTTGCCATAATTAGAAATCCCCCTCCCAGGCCACCTGGCATCCCAGATATCTGTCTGTTTTCATTTATTTAGTTTTTCCTTATATTTATTGCTAATTGTCCATACACATGCCAATAGTCAAAATAATTTTTCACCAGAAAGAAATCTCCCCTTCAATGTTTTAATTTTAGAGTCTTCCCTCCTGAGAACTTCCATTCTGCTTTTATGTAGAGTATAAATTAATTGCACCACTAATATCTTAAGGTATCACTTCCTAATTATCCTAGGAATTCCTTTCATCTATCTCCTGATTTAGATTATGTCTCCTGAATCTCAAGACTTTCTCTTTTTTGATTATTCCCTTGTTTTTGGTGGAACATAGTCTCCAGTAGAGCTTTTATTAATTTTGTCCTGAAGGTACTGCTCTTCACATAAAATGGTGATGGCAACCTTCAATATGCCTTCTTCTGTAGTCACACTGCTCTGAATGATGTGTCACCTCAGGTTAGGCAGAATTTTTTGTTGTGGTTTTTTGCTAAGTGGAAAATGCAATTTTAAGTAAATAGCCTAATTGCTAGGGAAAATAGAGTGAGGAGAGAGAAGAAAAAGACTCAGAAATAGTCTTTCTTTAGTGATATTAAGTTGGAGAGGATAGGATTCTTTTGGATAGAATAAATTCTTTTGGAAAGGATAAATTGCTGATTCTGGCCCCAAGGCAATTTGAAGACCAAAGCAAAGGGTACTCAAGGAATCACATCACATTCTCATTACAGAAACATGAGGATTATAAGGCAGATGCAAAAATTTATAACCATCCAGCCTAACAACACATCAGTACGGATCTTTGCCTAAAAAAGAAGTTCAATGTACAAAGACAAGAATTTTACTAAAACTTGGATTAGTTCTTTTATGCTAGTATTTTGTTGTTGTTGTTAGTAGAATCTTTTTTATTCAGAGAAAAAAAAAAACCAAAAAACAAAAAAGTTTTCCAACCACACACAGGAGGGGTTTGGGTAGGGGGAGGTGTCTGTCCATCAAGCCCCAGCCCCCAGCCCATGTGGTTTTGGCAGCAATAAGGGGTGTGGGGTAATGGCCCAAAAAATAAAAATAATGTATGTGTGTGTCTGGGAAGGAGAGGGGTGCAAAAGCCGTGGGGAGTGGTGGGGGGAAGGGACGGACGAGGTCAGTACTGGGAACGCCGCAGGCGGGAGGCCATTTCATAGCATTTCTTGTTGATCATACCACCGTGGACACCTTCTTTGCCCATCAGCAGGACGAGCGTCTTGGCAGTCATGGTGACAGTGATGTTGAAAGTGGGGGCTCCCCCGGTGCTCTTGGTACGAAGATCCATGGTAAATTCCCCATCCTGCAGCAGTGAGTCCCGGATAACAGAACATTTCTGGCCCCCAAGTGTCAGCCCGTTCCTTGTCAGAGACATCCTCCAAATTTGCATATCTTAAATCCAATCCAAGGAAAAGAAGGCTTTCACTGCTACAGAGACCATGGTAAAGCCATAAGCCCTGGAAATGGTGGGATTGGTTGTGTCTTGGAGGAGAGGGGACAAGTGAGGCAGTGCCTTTGGCAAATGATTTCATTCACTCCAGAACTGCTGGCCTTCTGATGTTTTGAAGCAAGATATGGATGAATTGATAGTCATTCTTTTTATATTCAGGATGCAATTTGATCCTGACATTCTTCTGCAGGCGGCTGCTGGTTCTTATCGGGTATATGAACACTGATGTCACCCAAGAAAAATTCCTAGTTTATGAACACCTTTTGGAAACTCTAGAGTCTACCAGTACCTTTGAAATGCTTTTAAAAAAAAAAAAGAGGAAGAAGAAGAAGGAAAAGAAAAAGCTTATTTGCTGGGACCAGAAGACATGGGCGCTACCTGGGGGAACCCTGGATGGGTGCGGCTCGCGCTGTGCCTCGCGGGTTTAGTGCTCTCTCTCTACGCGCTGCACGTGAAGGCGGCGCGCGCCCGGGACCGGGATTACCGCGCGCTCTGCGACGTGGGTACCGCCATCAGCTGCTCGCGCGTTTTCTCCTCCAGGTGGGGCCGGGGCTTCGGACTGGTGGAACATGTGCTCGGCCAGGACAGCATCCTGAATCAGTCCAATAGCATATTCGGTTGCATCTTCTACACTTTACAGCTGTTGTTGGGTTGCCTCCGGGCCCGCTGGGCATCTATCCTGCTGGTGCTGAGTTCCCTGGTGTCTCTTGTCGGTTCTGTCTACCTGGCCTGGATCCTATTCTTCGTACTCTATGATTCTGCATCGTTTGCATCACCACCTATGCCATCAATGTGGGCCTAGTGGTGCTCAGCTTCCGGAAGGTCCAGGAACCGCAGGGCAAGGTCAAGGGGCACTGAGCCCTCACCCAAGCCAGGCTGACCTCATGCTCTGCTTTGGCATGTGAGCCTTGCCCAAGGGGGCTATGTCTGGGTCCTTAGAAGAGTCTGCAACCCGACCCCACCATACTCCCACACAGGACAATGGACCAAATGTGCCACTCTTTCCTCCACGCTAGTGCCTCTGGCTCTGTCCCCAAGGGCTGGTTTCCGAAGCTCCTGCCATTGCCCAAGGAGGGAAGGTTCTGAGCAATAAAATTTCCTTAAATAAAAAAAAAAAGCTTATTTGCTGAGCTAAACTTCAATTGGACAAAACATCTGGGTACCCAAGGTGCAGATGGAGTGCCTGCAATGATTAACCACACATTTATTTTTCCTTCTATGATGAAGATGGAAGCTATTCACACAGTACTGAGGCACATTATGTTCTCCATCCACGTCTAAGTCAACTTTTAGCCTCCATGTTTTTTCCTTTATGTTCAATTTTATAATGCTATGTACCTCTTCATTATTATACTTCCCACAATTGTAATTTTACATTTTTAATTATCTTTTGATATGTCAACTTGGTTATAATCCCCAGTTATTCAATCAAATACTAATCAGGGTGTTGCTGTGAAGGTATTTTGTATGTGTGATTAAAATCCATAATCAGTTGACTTTAAGCAAGGGAGGATTTTCTAGATAATCTAGGTAGACCTGATTCATTCAGTTGAAAGGCCTTAAAATCAAAGCTGAGGTGTCCCTAAAGAAGAAGAAATTTCTATGTGTGAACAGTAGTTTCAGCCCTTGAGTAAGAGATCCTAACTCACTCTTTCTGATAACCTGCCCCACAATTTCAGACTTGCCTGGTCAGCACACACAATTAGTAAGTGAAATCCTTGCAATAAATTTCTTAATATATAACCTTCTACTGGTTCTACATCTCTAGTTGAACCCTAACTTTTATAACAGTGTTGTGTGATTCTTTGGCAAATGAATGTATTACTCTCTAGAGTTAAAATTCATAAAGGCAGAGACTATATCATTTTTATTTATGTATGTATGTATTTGCTAACTATGGTAAACTATGGTGTAGAATAGTGCCTACCTTACAAAACCTACAAAAAAAAAAAATGCTTGCTGAATGAATAATTACAGATTGATAAATTTCTGTATTTTTAACCAAAAATAGTGCCTAAATAGAATTGAAAGCAGGATTATTATTTTCCAAATCTCTGAAAGAAATACAAATGAAAAAATATAGTGTATGTAGTAAAAGGCAGGTAATAAGAAAAGAAACAAGAAGTATAAACTTAGAAAAATAAAAAAAATTCCAAAAATACATCTAAAACATTGATTATATGACTTAATGAATATTGGTTTAAAATTCCTTATTAAGAAAGGAAAATGTTTAGATTCAGTTTTATGAAAATCCAACTGTTGCTTACAAGAAAAATATGTAAAACAAAATTAAACAAAAAGCTTAAAGAGAGTGAGATGGTCAACAATATTTCTAACAAATGTTTAAAAAAATAAAGCAGAGGCAGTGATATTTATATAGACAAGAAAACACCCAAGAAAAAGAATGAGATAAAAAGGGTGAATTTATAAGATTAAAAGGAAACCTAAGAATTATGTGTCAGGTTATAAAAATATAAAAAGTTTATATTGATGAAAATAGAAGAAATGGACAGAAATATGTTTATAGTGGGATTCTTCATAAACCACTATTAGTCTATGAAGCATCAAATAAAAGAGATTTAATTGATGGCAAATTAATTAAGAAAGATGAATTATATGACATATGTTTTTATTTATGACAAACATAATATTTTATTTTAAAATGTCTTTGAAAATATAATTTGATTATTTTCTAGGAACAATCAACACCCCAGTAAACTTCACAAAATGAAAATTATACTGGCCACTCTCTCTGATCATAATGAACCAAAACAAAATGTAACAAAAAATACAAAACCACTAAAATTTAATAGTAAAAAAAACAGACATATATTCATATTCCTTTGGAGTTAAAATAATTTCTCCTAAATAACTGTTGGCTAAACATAAAATCAAACGCAAAATGAAATGACATGTATAAAAACGTAAGGGATTTAACCTAAAGCTATATTTAAAAACGAATTAATAAAGTCAAAAGCTTGTGTTAATTTTTAAAAATAACAAAATAAGTAGAGAAAATACACAAATCATTTACGATATTGGAAAAGAAGCAACTGTAATACTGTTCTAAGGAAAGGAGGGGTAGAAAGTAATGATGCTGATGTTTATAGGACAGTGAATTACAAAATAGAAAGAGAAAGCTGAGAGATAAAGCCAAGGTCTAGTTCTTTGAGAAAACATAATGCATTTATCATTCTTTAATAAATCTAATAAAAAGAGATTGTGACAAATACGGAGATAATTTTCATCTGTGTGTACTGTGTTCAATTGTACGCTAATAAATTTGACAATCTACATGACAAAGAAGAAACTGAAAATCTAAATTAACTGTAAGAAAAATTTTAAGTTATCATGAAATAACTTTCCCAAAAGACTACAGAATCAGAAAATGAATATCTGAATTTATTTTATGGAGAAATTATTTTAATCTTTTGAGAAATTAATAATTCTCACACAACATAAGCTATTCTACAACATAACAAAAGATTGAAGGCTTCCCAGTGTACCAAATAAATTAAGAATAGTCTAAAGAAGAAGGGGCTTAGAATCTCCTAGATCGGTGACCTTAGACAACTGCTCTCAAACCCCACTTTCCTCATCTGTAAAATGGGAATAGTTAAGGTATGAGCCTCTTAAAGTGTCTATAAAACTTAAATGGGGTAATTCATGTAAACTTCAGCTTAGCAGATTCCCAGGGACAGAGTGCACAACAAGTTTGTTTTTAAAGCTAAAATACCCCTGATATGAAAACTTGTTAAATATAGCTCTAAGGTCAACAAATACTGATTTAGTTAATGAGAAATAATGTAAAAATCTTAATACAATATATACAATCAAATTCAATAGATATTAGAGAATAATCAGGCATAAATGCAATGACGATTTAGTATTAGGACATGTGCTGTTGCAATGAGTCCTGCTACATCAATACACCAATTAAGAAAAATATATTGTCACATTTGAAAATCCTATGCCTATGCCTGATAGTGCCTTATAAGTGAGGAAGGAAAGTAAGATAGCTCCTTAATATGATAAGCCAACAACATCTTAATAACGAAACACTAGAAAGAAACATTGCCACTGAAATCACAAACAATACACAAAGGCTTCCATATCCAGTTTTGCTCAGGGTAGCAATGCAGCTAGCTTAAAAAAAGATCTATGTGTCTAAATTGCTGTTATAGGTACAGGTTGCTATGTGACACCGTTCTAGCTAAAAAGCTATAAGCAGAAATCTCTAGGTCTGGCTTGGGGGAGGGGGCAAAGAGGGGGGAGTGGTGGGGGGTGGATGTAGAGGTGAAGCCTGTTCCTATTCTTATTGGACGGAACATGGAGTTGCAGGAGCAATCACAAGACCATAAAGCCTAAAGCCCCAATCCAAAGATTAAAGAACAGAAAAATTCAAGGAGCCTAGGTTTCCAAGGCATCACACAACCAAGGTATCAGGCCTGGGTGGCCTAGCTTTAGACAGACCATCAATCCCTGATCCACTGATAGTCATCATTCCCTTAGTTGTTTAAACCAGTTATTTTGAGTGTGGCCCCTAGAGCAACAGCATCAATATCACCTGTGAGCTTGTTAGAAATCCAAATTCTTGGACACTATCCCAGACCTACTGTCTCAAAACTCTGGAGAAAACGACCAGCAATCTGGGTTTTAACAAGCCTTCAGGGGATTCTGATGCTTGTTAAATAAAGTCTGAGAACCTCCGGTTTAAGCCATCGTCTTCCAAGTCTCGCTAAAAGCCAAATGCTTTAAGTAAAGCATTTTAACTAAAAATATGTTTTAACTAAAAATATATTCTGGAGCACCTGGGTGGCTCAGTCGGTTAAGCATCTGCCTTCGGCTCAGGTCATAATCCCAGGGTCCTGGGATCGAGCCCCACGTCGGGCTCACCGAGGAGCCTGCTTCTCCCTCTCCCTCTGCCTGCCACTCCCCCTGCTTGTGCTCACTCTCTCTCTTTCTCTCTCTCTCTGTCAAATAGATAAACAAATTCTTAAAAAAAATAAAAAATAAAAATATATTCTGCTGATGAGCATTCTAAGAAAATTCACTATGCTTTCAGAAAAAAAATTGTCAGATATTTCCTTTATACACAAAATTGAATTTCAGATGGATTCAAGATTTAATACACATATTAAATAGGTACCATGTGAGGACTGAAGGGTCTAATTGCTAAGAATGAACCTCCAAGAAATCCTACATAAAATTATAGAATAGAATAAATAAGATTTGCAATGTTTCTAATAACCATCCTACTGTACTAAAAAAAATATGTTCCCTGAAATGGCTATCATTTCTCCCCAATTTCCTTGAGTTGGAAGCTCACCCAAAGCAAACTTCACTTTCAACCTCACCAACACTCCTAACCTCATAGGCCCCTAAACTGTCTGAGACAGCACAGTGCTTCCAGGTGTATATTCAGAACAGTGGATAGTCTGGTGGCCCCCACATAAAATAGGCATCTTTTAAATGAGTGCCTTTAAATGAGTGAATTCAGGAACTAATCCCACCCTTCATCTCATTATCTCTCTGGCTGCCTTGTTTCCCATGCGGACTTCTTTTGCGTTCTTTTTCAAGCGTTTGACTCTAGTTTATGTCACCCTTCACTCTACCGTCTAGTCTCACTCTTCAAGCTTCACTTCTCTGACTTTAACCCTTACTGATTTGGCCTTTCCATGGACTAGCAGGGCAACAGTGGCCAAGCCCTGAAATTCCCAGACTTAAATACTGACCTTAGGGGCAGTTCTGAATTCAGGGGCTGTTCTGACATCAGATAAGTGTAGCTCCGTAGGTCCCAACAAGTGGTGTTCTGGTAAATGTTTAACAACCAGCTCCTTCTGCAAAAAAAAATATTTAATATTGATATAATTAGGTACATACACACACATTTATTATAAATTTTTACTGATATAGAGGATATTTTGCATCACACAATTTACAAATAATAATAAAATATACGATACTCTTTTCTGTGAACTCTATGTAGCTAATTGAATCTCCTGGAATCCTTGTGTAGTTTTTGTTAAATTCTTGTATTCATAGCCAAACTATGGCTGCAATAGATGAGCAAAAGTGTAGTTCTGATATGACTGTTGGTTGATACATTCCTTTACGTTAGTGAGAAAGTAAAACAATGAAGACATATGTAGGAACTTCACCAGTTTTTCAATGATCTGACTGACTTCTTTGCTCAATCAGAGAATTGTTTTTAAATATTGGGAGAATATTTCCTCAATTTTGTGTTATTTGCACTGTACTGGTTGCAGCCAAGGCATACCTAAAGGTTTAATCTACATTTTGTCCATCACTTTCTAAAGTCTAGACAATCAACACACATTAAATCAAGCCTTCATTTGTAGTGCTCATCTGCTTCCATGATGTGAATATACCCATCATGGCTGATTTCAAGCTGCCAAAGTAGCGTCACTCAATGTGGAGTTGAGAACAGATGTGTAATGACAGTAGCAGACCACTATACAGTATTCTACCTTACAGACACAATGGACACAAATTAAGCTGAAAAGCATAGGTAATAGTTAAATGTAGTAAAATAATTAGCAATTGGTGAATTTTTGAGTATATATTAACCTTGTTTTTAAATATAATTTAGTTAATGTTTACATAAATTAATTTTTATAATGGCTGTCAAAATTCCTGAAATGTTCTTTTCAGGAGCAAATTGCTAGCCCCAGCTCTCCTGTGTTACCAGAAAAGAGAACTGTGGAATATATGCATCCATAAGTAGACTGAACATCTTCCACCTTGCTAATGTGTTCTTCTAAGAAGAAGTCATATATTACAGAGCATCAGGGAAATGTCCTAAAAATTGGGGTCACTGTGGCTGCATAAGCCCTAACCTATTCAAGCAGTAGGCCCTGGGCCTCATGGTTCAGTCTAAATATTTGCAAGACATAAGGGGAGCCCATGGCAAGAACTTGCTGACTGATTATGGGACATCGGACTGGAGTTGTCTTAGGAGTCCAAAGAATGTATGGAGCAAGCAGTCAAAAAGGTTCTTTTATACCTTGCTGTGGTTGTATCATTATTCATATACATAGGACTAGATTCTGGTCAAGTAGGGATAATAAAGTATACTATTTTTATACTGAGTGATGGTTCTGTGCCAAACACTGTGCTAAATACTATACATACATCATCTCTTTAATCCTTAAAACAACCTTGAGTGGTAAGGATTATTATTCCCACTTATAACCAGAAAACTGAAAGAGCAATTATGCCCAAGGTCACGCAGACAGCAAGTGATAAACTAGGATGGGAATCAGCTGTGTACCTCCAAAACCAATGCTTTGCTATAGCACATCCTCAAGTCTGGAGATCCAGGGCCTTTGAGAATCAATAAAATCTTGGATGGTATCCATTCACTCTTCAACATTCCTCATTAATCCATTAGCCAAATGTCCCTGCTGTATATCTGTTTTCAGCTGAAATTGTTAATAGCATCCTTTTTCACTATCAGAAGTGTCTAGTTTGGGTGTTAACTTATATTGTTCCTCTTCATGTAGAAGAATGTGTTCTGCATATAAGCAGGAATTAAGGCAAGCTGTGTTTCTGCCATGAAGGGAGTTGGCCAAAAATAGCAGCAGTACAAAACCAGCATCTACTCTGTTTTTCTCCACCTTACGAGGTCGAGTCTGCACAGACACATCTCCGGGCAATCTATACATTCACGTGTATGTGCAAAAGGGAAACATGGAATTTTCCAAAGATAACTCCACTAATTAAAATATAGCATCGTGCCTTTTGACCTCTGAAGTTACCTTCACTGATTTCCACTACCTAAACATCGTCATCTTGAATGAATGATTCCCTAGACCTGACTTCCTGTGAAGACCTCATCCTGACCATCTTGGACACATTTCAGAGTAAGTTTCTCTATGTCAATCTGGAGAAGTACAAGCTTCCACTCCCAGGAAACCCAGTGGATGCCGGCAAAAGGAGCAGCCGCTCAAAATGATTAAGATTATCTAATGTTTTGGGGATGTGAGGTCAACTACATCCAGTTTAGTGGTGTTCTTTGATTATTAAACATAACTCCAGACAGGAAAAAAGACATGGAAATAAAACAAAATTTGGAAAGCCTTCAGTGGAAACATAAAAATAATATTGTGGGGAACCAAACAAAAATAATGGTATTTTAATTGAGTATTTATAGGTTAGCTATTAATTATTCTCTTCAAGCATATGAAAATTAAAAGCCTTATTCTTGTGAACATATCAAACTTAAAAAGATATAAATACAAATAATCTGCTCTTACATCTTGAATATTATATGATTTCTTTCTCTGTAGATGAACAATGTCTTAAGAAAAATTATTTCTTATGTTAATAGCAAATGGTTTCACAAATTTAAATATGTTCTGTGTAGCCTTTCATTAAATTCAGATTTCCAAACACAGTCCAGTTCTTTTGATACCAATGAAAGAAACAATCTATAGGATATATAACAGTAATGTTTTTTGGTCTTTCCTATCAGGAAAACTACATTTTTTTTCTGGTCTCAAAATAAGCTTATTACTAGTTTTCTTATAAGGGTCCAAAAAAAAAAAAAAAAAATCGACAAAACAGCAGCCTAAACAGAAAACCCATTTCTCTCCCTAACATTGCCTAGAGCAATAACACAGGGCAGCATACTTACTTGCATGCATGTGTGCGTCTGTGCATGTGTGTGTGTGTGTGTGTGCATGCATGTGTAATATATATGTTATACTGCTGCTTTTCCTAGAATATTCTTTTTCATTCATCTCTTGCTAACACTGTTTTGGTTCAAATATTAATGCAATCAAAAATCAAGGAATTAATTATGACATATAAATACCTTAAACACCACACACCACAGATGGCTCATAATAATATTAGGTTACAATTTAACAAGCACTTAGAGACTAAAGAATAATACTATGGTCAAGTCACAAAGAATGTATTGCCATAAAAAATTTTAAACTGACTACTGTGGCATATTACTTTCATTCTTTTTGCTATTGATGTACTCATATTGGGCTGGAATAAATATCAACATTTCTTTACCAATAGGATCTTAATAAAAATTAAGGATTATTATATTCTTTTGCCAAGTGGAAATTCATGGTTTATTTTTGTCTTGGCACCCATAAGAAAAGAAATGTATGTATGTATGTATGTATGAGTTCATTTGGAATCTTTCATTCTTATTAATAGCTTCTTTTTAAAGTATGTAAATAGGTGCTTTTATTGATATAGTATAATTTTTCATAACTTTTTCTAAACCTTACCTCAAAATGTTTTAGAACAGAAGGCAGAACCCATAACAGCACTGTACCAAAAGCCCAACATACAACTCTGGCCTAGCCATCTAGGGCCGGGGTGGGCAAACTACTGCCCACAAATCGAATGTAGACTAGGGCCTGTTTTCATATGGCTTTCTACCTAATATATTTTAATTTTTAAAGAGTAAACGAGTCCAAAAAGAATATGCAACTGAGACAGAATCTGGCCTGCAAAGCCTAAAATATTTACCATGTGGCTTTTTAGAGAATTGTGCCAACCCCTCGTCTAAGAGCTCACAATATTGTCAGGGAAATCATTTTGCATATGCCCAACAATTCATGAGAAACATAGGATTATATAATAAAGTGCTAATTTAAAGAATGGACAAAAGGTAAGGTGGGAGTTCAGAGAAAAGAGGCATTAATCACTACGGTCAAAATTATTAGGGGAAGTCCATGCAGATGATCAGCTCTCAAACTTTCCTATGGTCATGAATGATTTGGGGATCTTGTAACCATGCAGATTCTGATTCAGCAGTCTGGGATAGGCTCAAGATTCTGCATTTCTAATAAGCTCCCAGGTGAAACCCAGGTTGCTTTTCCACACACTATATTTTGAATAGCAATGACTAAAAGGACAGGGAGCATTTGGAAATGTGAAGAGCAGCATGTAAAGGGGACTGCCTATTGATGCATTTAGAAGTCATAGTAACAGGCTTAAGAAAATAGTTCAACAGCAGCTTAAATGTACCTGTGTTTTCCATATGCTTCATGTCAAGGAGATGACAACCCCCAGGGCCCAATTTTCCCCAACCCCGCTACCCAGATTACTGACACTAGACCAAAGCCAAAAGAGCCTTTTACATTCATATGAAATACACCAAGCATTTTTTCCAGGAGTCTGAAAGAAGGAAAAGCCCTGTTGAAAGGAAAATTTTCTTATGCTGCGAACTAGATTGATAAGAGCAGAGTTACCTTGTAATATAAATTTTGCAATTTAACTAGCTTATTTTCTATCCTTTTACATTCAAATTGATCTAAAATGTTATTTAAAGTTTTAATGTTTTAAATGCTATAAAATCACTCCTAAACAATCAAAAGCCATTTTTAGCTCTGGCCAGAGTATCCTGTACAAATGAACCGTTCACCAAAAGAACCATTTGCTTTTAGGACACTTTAAGCTTCCCCAAGCATGCATTTGTCTGAACTAACCTAAACACTATTTAGAGTTGTAAAAATTTTAAGAAAATTTTATTATTTTATTTACTGCAAAATAAATAAATCTGTAATAGTCTCAAGTATGGTTTAGGGGTGTTTTAAGTTAAAATTATGGTGACAGAGTGAATGATCTGGATCCTGCTGCTTGAAAAAGAGTCAAGGGCAATCTTTAAAATCAGGCCATCTTCCTGCTATTCATAAAAGCAAAAACTCATAGAGGACAACCAGATTCCATTACAGCCAGGGAAAAGAAAGTTTTAACCCTGAATAAGACATTTTGGGGCAGCTCAGTCTTTTCCCCCCAAGGTTTCACTTAAAGCAGTAGAGGAAAATGTCTTTTCAAATTACCTCTTTGATACCCACAACCATTATTCCTGGGTAGAGATAGGCCCAGTGGGGGCTCCTTTTGAAATAATCAGTGGCATTGAATTCAATTAGTGTTAAGTGGTGCTTGCAGAAAGCACAGTGTGCAAAAAATATGTCCCACTCCAGAACTGAGTAACCCTGTTTTCCTTCCTTCCTCCTACCCACATCTACAGAGAGATCTCCCAAGGGTCGCTTAGTTAGAAAGGGTCCCTTCCTACTTGGAGCTACCTTTCCCAGCAACCATCTAATTTCTCAACCCTAGGAAAGTGCCCCAGGCTCTCTTGTCCCTTAACATTTACAGCTTGGTTTCATTTTTAAGCCTGTAACATATAGAGTAGCACTCTCCGGTCCAGTTCTCAGCTCAGTCACTGAATTGAGAGGCTTAAAACTGATGAAAGCTTGACAAATAGGTAAGATGAGGAAAAGCTGAAGAAACTGAAGTTACTTAAACTGGAGAAAGGAGAACGAGAGGTAAGAAAATCAGTGATGTGCTATAACCAGCTGATCCTAGCTCTTGAGAGCTGATCGTTAAATATTTAGGAATTAGGCTAGCAAATTGTTAAATACAGCCATTAATCAAAAGTAAATTATACACTCTTACATACTGCAAACAAAAGGAATACAAAGGGTCCAAGGAGACTTTAGGGGTGATGGATATATTCATGATTTTGATTGTAGTGAAGACTTAAGGAAGTATATATAATACTGCAGAATGATTGCTAAAACATTCCAAATCTTGTTTATTTCCTTGTGAAATTTTATGTAAGATTTAAATAAGCTTAGTCTTAATAAGTAAAGCCTTCATTTTTCTCATGGTATCTGTTCTTATATAGACAGTGGTAGAGAAATTTAGAATCTCTGTTCTAGAGAATGGAAGCATGAGTTCTGCTGGTCAGTGATACTTTATTGTGCGCCATTGAAAACTCACCTGGTCACTATAGCTTCATGATGGCACAGCTGGAAACCTCTCCAACCTACTCAGTAGCTCACTTGTAGGAGCTGAGAAAGCAAGTGGCATGATTGATCCAAGCCTGGAGGCCAGCAAGGAAAGTGTATTGGTGGGTTGAGAAGGTAAGGGAATAGTGGAAAGCAGTAAAACAGAGGTTGAAACATCATCCTGGAGTATGGGCTGGAAAGGCAAACAAACACAGTCTATATTTTCTAAACTTGTAGGTCTTTATAAAGAGTGAGCCAAGAAATGTAAAAAAATAAAAATAAAGTGATTTTTAGATGACAGCCAGTGTCCACTATAATTTGTCTCAGATTCAGATAAATCACTAAAATATTTTAGCTCCCAACTCTACCTTTAAATGGGATTTTGTTACATTCTATTTTGAACTTTTCAAAATCATCTCTCTTTAAGTTATTATAAAAACTGCCTAAATCATTTATACTTAAGTGTGATTTTGTTAAAGTTTGCAGTTACCATCTTGTCCTTGAGAATGAGTTTGGTATCCTGCTTTGCAAACAGCATTTAAAGTAAAAGCATTTAGCAGCTGCCATTTCTCATGGCAATTTGCGCCTTCTAATAAAAACTGAGAAACAATTAGACTATAACTGTTGATCCTAAGCTTTGTTTTAGTTCAGCTTTTGTGGATACAAGGAGTATAGACTAACTGGCATTAGCTAGCACAAGGAAAGGAAGTTTACTGTAAGGGCTTGGATTGAAAAAGAAAAGAACTGGAATTACAATAGAACCTGGCCTTGGGATGCTGGAGCTGAATGGCTATTCAGTTTCCAGGTATCAAATCTACATACTCATTCCAACTGTCCTGTCAGGTAACACTGTTCTACTACCTACAAGCTTTCTCAAAGTTTGTGGCCCCGCATGGTTTTGCACAAGGCCCTCTAGCAAATTCTTACTTCAAATCTTCAAGAAATATGATGTCTCGATGTATCTTTTGTGATAGTCAGAGGTGGAAAGCCAGCCTATGGATTGGCTCCCAAAGTCAAGTGCCCACTCTAGTCCAATCAGTTTTACCTGACTGGGACTACCTGATGGGACTAAAGTCACCTAGGCAGAGGCTCTGGATGAAGCAGTTCCCACAGAAGAGGGATGGGCATAGAAGGTGATTTTAATTACAACTGCTAATAGGTCAGGACTGAGGAAAAATGGGCCCAATACCTACCCACGCTCATTTTGGGGTATCTTAGGAACATAGCAATAAGACTATAAAAATTTTCTACTCATTTTGTTGTCTGTTCAGTTTCTGTCAATTGTATCTATTGATAATTGATATATTTGGATATACAATTGCCAATTGATATATTTGGAACTGGGGCAGGGCTCTGTACACATAATGTGCTATTATGTAGCACATTATGATTTTCATTTTTTTTTTCTTGAAACAAAGACTTCTCACAATCAGCCACCCAGCCAGCAGGTAGTATCATTGTGATGTGACAAGGCAATCAATCCGCATAACATCTCCTTATCAATAGACTCTCAATTAATTTTTGTTTAATAATCACTATCAAGCTTATGGATAATTCCTGCAAGTAAACAAGTAAGAGTTTAACTTTGGTTTATCAAAAAATTTTTAGTTGTATTAAACCTTACGTGTATGTACATTGTATCCAAATGCCTAGAAATGCTAAGTTTTGGCATTTTGAATCATATTGCATTCAAATGTCTAGGAGACTTATCTTTTGTTTTTTAAAAACATTTTATCAAGGAGTTAATTGTACTGTACTGATTTCAAGAGCTACATTTAGGAAGTACAGTTAATTTGAACCACATTTAGAACTGTAACGAGATTGTGTGAATTAAGTAACTTCCAAGCTAAAACTTACGATAGCTTCCTACCACATAATGATTACAATTACAACCATTCTGGGTATGCTAAGGTCACAACACACGGCTGTTCTTTGGGCTCCAGTTGTTCCTTTTTACAAGGGTTACTTGGGCACTATAGAATTTGGACAGTTATGGGAAATTATTCATTGTTATTTTATTTGCAGTGTTGATATGCTTTAAAGGATTACCACATGATTATTACTCCTATAGGCTTTATTAAATTCTTCAAACTTCAACTATTTTCTAAGTGTGAGGTGGATCCTTTTTAGGGTAAGTTAAGTCTTTTAGGCAGCAATGAAGCCATCTATTTAATAAAGTGTAGCAAACATGAACTTTTTTTTTTTTCTGCTTCTGGGATTCTTGGTCAGTTGATAGGTAGGTAGGAGAGATCCCCAAGAGAAATAACTATTCCTGTTAATTTAAACAACTGGAGTTTCATGTAGTTGATGTGAATTTTAAGAGATGTCACATTCCAAGCAGTCATATCCAGGTATAAATATATAAAACTAAATAATGGTTTAAAATATGGAGATTAAAAACAATCATGGCAAGGGAAATATCAGTAGAAAGTCAAGGACTGAGGAAAAAGAAGGGAAATATTTGGTCACATTGGTTTATATAAGTGTTAGAACTGAACTTCGTATTTAGTTGTAGGATTTCTTTCAGCCAGACAGGGTAAATTACAAAGAAATACATTTCAGTTCCTCAGTGGAAACAAATATTTTTGCTTTACAAAAGTTTTAAAAATATTTTTATTGATAAACATAGTGTATACACACAAAAGTACACAAAACAACATATTCAGCTCAATGAATTACCACAAAATCACAACTAGAACAAGAAAAAGAACAAAGCCAAAACACCAGATTACTGCCACCCTATTCCCTTCTAATCATTGTCCCTTCTCCCCTCCCCAAGGTAACCATTATCCTGACTTTCATGGTAATCGATTCCTTGATTATTCTTTATAATTTTAACACTTAAACTTACAACCCTATACAACACCTTGCCTGTTTACATGTAAATGGAATTATATAGTATTCTTGGGATGTAATTGACTGGGAGTCTGGCTTCTTTTGCTCAACTTTATGAGATTTTCCACATTGTTGCAAGGAGTTGTGATTTTTCTTTTATGTTGCTATGTAGCATTTTGTTAAGCAAATATAGCTCAATATATTTAAGCCTTGTACTCTTGAAGGATGTTTGGCTTACTTCCAGGTTGGGGTGATTTTGAATTTTACTGCTAAAAACATTTTTATAAAATGTATCTTGATGCACAAGTGCATCATGCATTTCCGTTGGTTATATACCTCAAAGTGGGATTGCTAGACCAAAAACTGTTTTCCAAAACTGTTGTACCAAGTTACTCTCACCAGCAGTATGTGACAATTCCCATTGGTTGGGTCCTCAGGCTCTGAGTCCCTCACAGGCTGCAATCAAGGTAGTGGCTGAGGCTGTGGTCTCATCTCTGGTTCCCTCGATACCCCTATTGTCAGTCTTAATTTTAGCCATTCTGATGGGTGTTGAGGAGTATCACATTATGGCTTTATTTTTCATTTTCCTCATTACAAATAAGGTTGAGCACCTTTATACAAGTTTATTGATCTTTGAGATTTTCTTTTGGAGAGCCTGCTAAAGTATCTGACCCATTTTTCTTATTGGTGGTCAATCATTTTCTTAGCAATTTATATCCGTTTTTCATATATTTTACATATGGGCCCAACTGGCATCTGGTAAATACCTTCTTCCAATCTGTGCCTTGCCTTTCATTCCCTAATGCTGTCTTTGGATAGACCTAAGTTCTTCAGTTATCAATTTAATGTACTCAAGAATATAATTATTTTTTTCATAGTTAGTGACATTTTTGTTCAATTTAAAAATCATTCCTGTCATTAGGACAATTTATAGACAGCTCCTAGAATGTTAATTATTTTATCTTTTACAATTAAATATATAATCAACTTGCATATCATTTGATCTGGGTTATGGTTTGAAGTAGAGGTTGTTTCTTTTTTTCCCACAATGTGACTATCAAATCGACCAAGCACTGTTCATTATCAAAAAGTCCTTTTCCCACTGCTTAGGAGTATCACCTTCGTCTTAAATCAAGTGTCCATTTATGTAAAGGTCTGTTTCTGAGCCATCTATCCTGTTTCTTTCATGTTTGTCTATCCTTTCACCATTGCCACAGTGTCTTAATTACCATGATTTTATACGTGGTACATACCAACTTTATTATTCTTCAAGAGATCTCCGAAAGTTTCTTGGATATTTTTGGTGCTTTGCATTTCCATATACATTTAAAATAAACTTGTCATGTTACACCCCCCCCCCAACACACACACACACAAACCTACACTCATACACCTACTGCAATTTTGAATGGATTTGCATTGAGTCAATTTGGGAAGAAATAAGGTAAAAATATTGAGTCTTGCAACCATGAACATGATGTAATCCTCCATTCACTGTTGACCCTTGAACAACATGGGCTTGAACTGTGCAAGCCCACTTACAGTTAGTTTTGTTTTTTTATAAAGACAGCACAGTACTATAAAGTATTTTTCCTACGATTTTCTTAATTACATTTTTTAAAAAAGATTTTATTTATTTATTTTACAGAGAGAGACACAGCAAGAGAGGGAACACAAGCAGGGGGAGTGGGAGAGGGAGAAGCAGACTTCCCTCGGAGCAGGGAGCCCTGTGTGGGGCTCGATCCCAGGACCCTGAGATCATGACCTGAGCCGAAGGCAGACGCTTAACGACTGAGCCACCCAGGAGCCCCAGCATTTTCTTTTTTGTAGCTCACTTTATTGTAAGAATACAGCATACAATACATATAACATACAAAATACGTGTTAATTAACTTTATGTTATTGGAAGACTTCTAGTCAACATCAGTAGGCTATTACTAGTTAAGTTCACGGGGAGTTAAAAGTTACAGTGATTTTTCAACTGCACAGGGGTCAGTACCCCTAACACTTGCCATGTTCAAGGGTCAATTGTATTTAGGTCTTCAATTTCTTTCAAAAATATTTCATATTCTCTGTAGAAATGTTGCGATTTGGGTTAAATTTATTTCTAGTTACTTGATATCTTGTATGCTATTAGAAATCATATTTTATTTTTTTTAAAGATTTTATTTATTTATTTGAGAGAGACAGAGATAGCGACAGAGATAGCACTAGGAGGGGAAGAGAGGGAGAAGCAGGCTCCCGCTGAGTAAGGAGCCCAATATAGGACTCGATTTGGGGACTCCTGGATCATGACCTGAGCCGAAGGCAGTTGCCCCAGAAATCATATTTCTTTAAAAGTCAATGTTGTTTGTTCCTAATATATTCAAACATAATTGGTCTTTGAATATTTACTTCGTATCTGCAACTCCGCTAAATTAATTTATATATTTAATAACTTCTACACTTTTTGGGTTATTCTATGCACACATCACCTATGAAAAAATAGCTAAAATTTTCCTTCCTAATCTATACCTTTTATTTCTTCTTTAAAATACTAAAACCCACAATTATCTAAATCTGAGTAATGTGTAACGCCAGCTGTAAATACAGTAAAAAGGTGCCAGTGGATTCAATTTTCTTTCCACCTCCCATACTCTCACTCGACTACTCTGACCAGCTCACTACTCCTTACATCACTTCCAATCCGGATGAGTCTGAGCCGAGCCCGGCGAGCTTGGAGGCGGGCTGCGGAAGCGCGCGCCGCTAGCACCCTGACCGCTCCGCCCCCTTGTCCAGACGCAGCCAATGAGCGGCTGCCTCTTTCGAGCGCCCTATCGGCCAAAATGGCGGCGGCCGTTGGCGCTGAGTTCCGCTTGTAGTTCCATTGCCTTACTACTCCCGTTGCAAAATGTGAAAGGAGAAGGGGCTGGCGGAGGGGGTGTGTAGGCAATGAGTCGGCGAAGGAAACATGGGGACAGCCCTGGCCTGAAGAACACGCCGCGCAAAGCGGCGGCGGCTGAGGAATGCAGCTCGATGGTCGAGCCAGGGAAGAGGCGGCTGAGGTCGGCCCGCGGCTCAGAGCCCCACAGGGCCGGAGAGACGTCTCCCCGGCCCGTGCCGCAACAAGAGCAGCCTCCAGCAGCCGCTTCGTGCAGTAAAAGTAACCCCGAGGGTGAGACGTCGGCAACGCGGCCTCTCCGGGCTTAAGCGCTGCAGCCCCACAGCCCCGCTTGCAATGGGCGATCCTAGGGTGCGGGTGGGGGTGGAGACTTAGTGCTTTCTTTCTCTGGGCTTCTTCCCTCGTGAGTCCGAAAGGAACACGACGCCACTACCCCCATGGTTTTAGTCTCCGAATTTGAGCTCTGCCACGCTCTGTTTGACCACCCACTTGCTGCCCCTGGTATAGGAATAGGCCCTGTGATTTACCTGTTGGAGGGAAGGAGGGCGGCTATTTCTATACCGCTCCTCCAGTCTTCAGCAGTGGCAGAGCAAGGAAAACTATCTGATAACCTGTTGCCTTCACTTTATTTCCAGGGGAATTGTTCCCCGCCCCCCCCCCAAACGTTTTGCCCTGACTTGCTTTAGTGAAGGGATCATATAAACAGCTATAGCTATCTCTATCATCCTCAAGAGTCTGGGTGATGTCTCACTTCATTATGAATAAACCGGAAGTCCTGTGTATGATGTCTCTCAAGTAGGAAACTAAGGGCCCCTGAATGTTTCATTCTGGTCAGTTTTGGGTGTTCTATTTTTTTAAAGATTTGCAGTAAATCCTGGTAGGAACTGAAATTCACACAAAAGCTCTTTTTTAAAGTGTGTTCTTAAAATACGACTTTTGTTACCTTATTTGTCTTTAGTTTACTCCCATAAGGCAATTCTGGAATGAACAAAAACAAATGTCTGTAGAAATTTAAAAGTGATAGTGGACAAAACTTCACAGGAAATGGGTCGCTAAAGCTTTTTGAAGTAATTAGCATAAGTTGGATAGAGTTAATGAAAGGGAGCTAAACAGACTTTTACTGAAGTTTCTGCTGGGAGCTTTTTGATTTTCAAAATTACAGGTGGTTCCCAAAGCCTCCAAGTTCCAGTGGTAATGAATGGAGTGACTAGATTATACAGTAGTAGACATTCATAGAGCTACTGAGTTATCTTAAAATACTTGCTATTTACAGTGTCAAATTTGTGAAGTATTACAAGGATTTTTATGTGAAACATTTCAGTTGTTATTAAAGTAATATCATCTCTGGGAGAAAATTTTAGAGTTAGACTATAGAAAGTAATCTAAAGGATGTGTGACATTGGGGTATTAGGAAGTAAAGTAATGCTTTACAATGCAACAATTGTTTTTTAATCTTATTTTATGTAGAAAGATATGAAACACCAAAGAGAGTGCTGAAAATGGATTTATTGTCATCTACCTTCAGTTCTCCTAATGATCCAGATGGACAAAATGATATCTTTTGGGATCAAAATTCTCCAATGACAAAACAGTTAGGTAATTTATTATTAATTAATATTTTTATCTGGGTAAATATTTGGCAAATGATTAGGATTTAACTATAGAATTTCAGTAGGGTAATAACAGAACTTTTATACAACAGATGTTTTTTGAGAAATCTTACGTGATTGGTATGGTACGCATGTGATGTCAGTGCATAGTGATCTAAGCCATGCTAATTAATATTGTTTTCTATGAAGTGACTCCTATTTTTAAAAATTAAGTTTTTTGTTTACCATTTATAGGAATGTCTTTGTTCTTTAGGTAAAGGAAGAAAAAAACAGATTTACACCACAGATAGTGATGAAATCTCACATATTGTTAATCGTATTGCTCCTCAGGTAAATATCACTAGTTTTACAGTTTATTTTAGAACTGTGAAAACTATGCCACTAGGCCCATGTATGAAAAATGTTGTCTTTTACAATTCTCTTTTCTGAAAATAGAGCACCAAAGGTAACTTTTACCTTTTGTACTACTGAAATGTATGTTTTGAAAAAAGGAACATAAGGTATAATTGGCAATATATATTTTCCTAAGCATATATCTTATATTTTAATTTTTTTAGAGTAATGAATTTTGACTAGAGCTTTGTGTTTATTTTATGTTTAATGTTGTTTAACAATATATGGCATTATTTTTAAAGTTACTAAAATAATAGAATCAGACAATAAAAATTTAAACTTTTTAAAGTTTTTTGTGATTGGTATTTGTTTACTGTCAATAGCACAATTTTTCCCCATTGAAACTGCTCTTCTTAATACTTGTGGACTAATATGATCATTGAGAAATACTCATAAAAGTGGAAAGAACGCTGGATTTGAAGTTTTCAGTCTACCTCCTATATTGGGTGACCATAAGCAAGGCACTTAAGCTCTCAGAACTTCAGTTCATTCAGCCATAAACTAGAATTACTTGTCTTGCTCTCTCCATTGGACTATTATGAGGATTAAATTAGATAAAAATTCTTTGTAAACATAAGCACTATAAATGTAAGGTTATTTTAAAGTTCATTATGATAATTAAATTATTTGCTGTCATAGAACCATCCTCAAAAGTTTCTCTATCTTTATTTCAGTTCCTGTACTGCTTGAATGGAATAGAAATACAAGTTTAAGGCAGCCTGTATTCTGAACCTCTTTACTGTCCTCTCTCTTTTTCTTATTTAACAATATTTAAATTCAGAAAGCATCTAATTTTTGCTCAGTGTCCTCTTTGTAGAAAGTATGGGATTTTTCCTTGACATACCCTTGGATAGTAACTATATGTTCACCATAAACAATAGATGGCATTGTTCCAAACTGTGGTTACAAGGAATTACCATCATCCAGGTGGAGGAGACAGGAAATAAAGTTTTTCTTAGTGGCTATAAAATATCCAAAATTACAATTAGCACAGTCAAAACAACTCTGTTGCTACTAGCTTTACATTCCATGTTTGGCGTGTCATAGAAATTCATTTTACATTCGGTTCATTAGTTAAATAGCTTTTATGCCATAATACTATTTACTTCATAAGTTAACAATAGATCTTCATTAATTGTGGGTTTCACATGAAAGAAGCATAATAAAATGTGTTTGGACTGGCCAGCTTAAATAGTGATAAAAAGATAGTTGAGTAAATTACTGGACCCTTTACCTAAGTGGGCTGGAAATAATAGCTCACATAAAGAAATAGAAACAATATGCAAGTGGTAACTTGTATATGAGAAAAAATACAGTGAAATTAGTTGCTTTTAAGTGTTACTCTTTTCAACTAAGCACTTTTAAAGCATGTAAATCTTTGGTAGTGTAAGATTGTCATGTTCTCAGAGTGACATGTTCATGCTTTTTATTTTTAGGTGAGTTACCTCCTCAAGTAGTTATTTAAGTCACCTTGATATTTTCAGATATGGCAATTTTCCCCTCCAAATATTCACTTCCATTTTCCCTGGACAATCATTTCACTTTTTTGAGGGATACTTTTCATATAGTGTTGTTTATTTGAGGATGTGTATTTTTTCATAATTTTTATACAACTCTACACAGAATACTCTTTAGGATTAAATGAAGTAATGTGTTCAGATTCTTTATATAACACCTGGATTGTAGTTGGAAATCAATAAATTATGCAATTATTAAAGACATTTTTAAAATTTAACACAAATAGTATAAAAACATACACAGGGCCCTTGTATATATAAAATTGGACATAAAAAGTTGTCATACCTTTATTCTCTAAAAATTGAATGAATTTAAAAATACTTGGTAAATGGACAAAAGGTCCATAATTAAATCATTAAGAATATTTTCCCTAAATTCAAGGTTGTTGTTGAAACAAAAGTGAAAATATATATTGAGTCTGAAAGTAAAATTACTGATTACTGGAGTATTTTGTGAAGCTAAAATCTAGGTTCAACTGGACATCTAAGAAAACTGCTTGCTGAATGAGGATTTTAAAGTATCAAGTTGTAGAGATATTTTCATCTAAACCTAGTAAATAAATATAAACTGATAGCTTCTTCATGCCGAGCATTTTTCTGGGTGCTGATCATAAGATCAGTCCATGCTTTTAAGTATCCTATAACCTAGTGATAAGATTATTTTTAGCTTGTGTGATAGTTATTTATGTTCATTCTAAGTATTATATTCATTCTAAGTACAAAAATAGAGTGGAAAATGGTTAAACCATTTGATTTGTTCATTTGTCACTAATGAATAAATTCATTTTCTAATTTTTTTGCATGATCAGCTGACTGAAAGGAGTAGCAAAAACATCGAGGATTAAAATGGCCCTTTCTTTCCCTTAATAGTATGGTTAAACTTCTTTTTCTGCTTTCTCTACTTATTTTTGTTCTTATCCCTGCCATATTCTTAGCATCAGTTCTAACCTTGCACTTGACTCAGTCCTGAGTTTAATTTTAAGTGTTCCCAGTTCAGGTCAACATGGATTGTCCAACTTTAGATAAAGATTATAATGGGGATAGGGAAATTTTGGAGAATCAGGTGATATAGAAAGAATTCCATATGTATCTCTCTCTATTCTTAATAAGTCAGTCAGTTTTCTCTTGGAAAAAAAAAAAACTGCTTTTACTGTTGAATATGCATATGTTAACTAATTAAATTCTTAAAACTTAATTTTTTAGAAAATAAGAAATTACCAATTCTGAATGTTTTCACTTCCTGAAACGTAAAAGGATCACTTCTTACAGCTTGTTATTGCCATCCTCCAACTTCTCATTATTCTGGAATTTGTTTAGTAACTATCACCTTACCAAAATTTTTTGCTTTAGGAAAATAATTCAGTGTAGTTAAAGTTTTTTCTTTTCTTTCTTTTTTTTGTTATGTAAATTTCTTTTTTTTCCCTTCTGCCAAAGGATGAAAAACCAACAACAAACTCCATGCTTGGCATGTGGATTGGTGCAACTGCTATTCCTTGTACTCCTAGTGTAGCAAAAGGAAAATCAAGAGCAAAAATCAGCTGCACAAAGTAAGTTCCAACTTTACAATTTTCCTGAGATTTAGTGGAGTAAATATTTTTAATATTCTGTTTTGGCTTTGTAAATATATCAAAATGGCTATAAATTATATTTTTTAGTTTTGACATGTAAAATTTTAGACTTAAAATAATTGTGTTAAAATTTTGAGTTTTAATATATTAAAATATGCTTAATAACAATTGAATATTTATAATGACTCTTAGAAGTTTTCTTAGTTATAATTTCTATAATTTTTTCAGTAGGTTAAAAACACAAAATCGAGAAGAAGAACTTATGAAATTGGCTAAGCAATTTGATAAAAATATGGAAGAGTTAGATGTGATTCAAGAGCAAAACAAAAGAAATCATGATTTTATCCAGACAATTGCAGAAGCAGAGACTTTAAGTAATTATAAAGATAATGTACAAATGCAGTTATTACATGATATAGGTCCTGAAATAGATAATTCTACAATAAAGAAGCCGATGAAAGAAAACACCAAAATGTCGGTGGTAAATGATCAATATAGCAGTCAGAAGCCATTTGACCAAAATGCTGAAGCAGCCTTTAATGCCATTTTTGATGGCTCTACTCAGAAATGTAGTGGACAGTTTAGCCAAGATTTGTCAGATGCTTTTTTGAACACAAGTAATACCACCTTTGGAAAGAAAAGCGCTTTAAAAGAGGGGAAAATCATTACGAATGAAATTCTGGTCCCTGAAAAACTGCCAGATAAAACCCCAGGATCACTTTTTTGTCAAGTAGACACTCCTGGAATGACAAAATCATGTGTGACTTCTTATACTGAGAAGCCAGAAGCTTTTCATAAACACCTTGATGCATTTACTACCAGTGATTTTGAGGATGATTGGGAAAACTTACTAAGTAATGAACCTTTTGTTATGCAAAATGTCAAAATGTGTGAACTTTTCCCTGCTCCTAGAACAGCCCAAATTGCTGATCAAAAGCAAAATTATAATTTTAACAATAAAAATGATAAAAATAAGTCAAGAATGAATACAAGTCTAGATACCAGGGTAAGGGATTCAAAAATTTTACAGGATCTCCCTTCAAAGACATACAACAAGGAATTAATAGATTCTGGAAAATATGGGTTTTCACTAAATCCAAATGATAAACCAAGCAAATTACCATCCACTGGAAATAAAATGAAATTTGAGAAATCTTTCAATAAAACTGTTGTTCAAGACAAAATTCGAGACTGTACAGTTGCGTCTAATCTGACAAAAGTAAAAGAAGATACGCACACTAAATTTACTTCTAATGTAAATATTTCTGAAAAGTCAACTTTGAACACAGGATATTCTAATGAACAAAAAAATAAGTCCATTTATAATCAGTCTTTTAAAGCACCTGCTAATATAGATCATTTTGGCTCTGCAACTTTGGGCAATGAAACCAGTGTTTATAATCCAAATCAGACTAATACATCAAAGTTAGGTTCTTTCTTTGATGACTGGAATGATCCATCATTTGCCAATGAAGTTGTTAAAGCATGTCATCAATTAGAGAATACCTGGGAAGCAGATGATGTAGATGATGATTTATTATACCAAGCGTGTGATGATATTGAAAGACTAACTCAGCAACAAGACATTAGAAAGGACAGCAAGATATCAGAAGGTAAACTTGAGATCAATAATAGTTCCAAACATGGAGCCGAAAACATGTTTACTACATCTAAAGAAAGTCAATTGGTGCAATCAAAGCATTTGAATCTGAGCAGCATTTCAGGGCATACATCTTTCACAAATAGCTCACAATTAAATAAACCAGTGAAGATGGAAAAAGGAGAAATTTGTGGAAATTCTCCAAGCTTTTTAGGTGTTAAAACTAATTTAACAACATACTCTAAGAACTCAAATTGTCAGATCAATAATCTACGTTATTCCTGGAATAACACTGATGTTCCAATACAAGTGAATAGTACTGAATCGGTTCTTATAGGAAATTCAAGTTTGAATGTGAGTTCAGATCATAGGAATACAGAAACTGCTACTTACAAGAAGAAATTAAGTACTCAGCATCTATCCCATAGGAGCACAACAGATGGAGCTAAGAGTGACCTTAACAGACCAGTTAGATTTCCTAAGTATACATTTACAAAGATGAAAAATTCTCAGATTCTTTCCCAGTTCAATCAAAATTGTATACCAGCAAGTATTTCTGATACCAAAATTACACAGGGTTTGGAGAAAAATAAAACTGTCAGCCCATTTTGTGGGAAGACTGTTCAACAGCAGCCTTTGGTGAAACGTTCTGAATCTATGGAACAACCTTCAAAAGGTATGTATAAAATAGTTTTCTTTGAAAATTATCACCTGGGAAAGTAGCTAAACTAGTTATTTGTTATATTGAATTTGTGTAACAATTTAAAAAATCATGATACTTAACTAGAATTCTTAAAGTGACTCTTAAAAATAATTATGCTCTAATATACAAAGGGTGTGTGATTTATGTTTTCAGAAGACTGCATTAGATTCTTAGCTTTTAATACAGTGACTAGCATATGGTAGGTACTCAATAAATATTTGTTGAATGTTTTCTGAATTGTTTCCTAGAAAATTGTACTTTAGGTAGATATATTGCTGTGAGATTGTGTTTACTAAATGTCTCATTGTTTTAAAACTTGAATAATCTTACTCCTATGTTTAGCAGAACATTGAGGTGAACGATATTTGAAAATTCAGAGCATTCTAATTAAACACATTTGCTACTATAATACCTGATATAAAACTCTGTTAGTTGTGATGGTTAGAACTGTAATTTACTAAGTACAACCTGTCATCTTTGATTCTTCTGATTCCTCTCCCACAATTCTATCAAGTGCCATTGTTTCTACCTCAAAAAAAAAATACATCTCAAAATTGTCCATTTTTCTCACTCTTAATTGCTACCACCCTTATCCAAGCCAACATTTTTTGACTAGATTATAGTTCTTTTATCTGTCCCTTTTCAATTCTAGTCTCCAAAGAGTAGGATAATCTTTTAAAAAACAAACAGGCAAATATGGCATTCCTGTGCTTAACCACAGCCTTCAATGATGGCCCATCATTTTTCAAATAAAATTCCAACTCTACGCTGATTTATAAGGCCCTGGATTACCACTCCTTAGCCTGTCTGTCTGCTTTTTTATCTCACCTACTAAGCTTCAACTACACTAGCTATCTTTTTGGTTCCTCAAACAGAATAGTTTCTTTCCTAGTTCAGGAGATCTGACTGTGCTATTCCTAACTAAAACTACTACTTCCCAGCATTTGACCCCCGCATTCCTGTCTTTTGGTTGGTGCTTTTTTATCCTTAGGTCTCATTTTAAGTATGACTTCCTCATAGAGACCTTCCTTGAACAACCTATAAATAGGTCTTCTCTTTGTTATTTTCCATCATCTATCGTATTCCTTCGTTTCTTTTATCACAATTTGCAAGCAAGTATTGATTATTGTCTGTCCTATCTGTGAATACCTAGGCGTACCACACTATCTGCCACTTAGAAGATGTTTAGTAAGTATTTGAATGAATATCATGCAATATAAGGTGAAAAATCTGTTATTCACTGATGTTGTAATGTTTTTTAAAAGGGACTGTGTCTGGCATAACTACTTGTATATCTTAATGCCCAGTTCTTTCTCACAGCCTCATGTTTTCACAGATGCTGTTTCCTTCACCAGAAACACAGTGCCCCCACATTGCATATACCAAATCTGCCCAGCCATTTTCCATTTGTCCTTTAAAACACAATATGTTTCTGTCCACCCAGATAATTTAGCTTCACTTTCTCTGGGTTTCTCCAATACCCAGTGTTAACTTCTGTTATAGCATTTACTATGCTAGCTTGTAATTATTGATTTTCTTAATCAGTCTTCCTCACTGGGGGCTAACATTAGGATTCTTATCTATTATGTAGATTAATGCTAATAAGGTGAGGGAGTCTTTAGCTCCTTTTAGCATTAGATCATTGTTTTCTATTTAGACTCTAGATGATAATTTTGTTGGCATTACTGCTACAACTTTCCTATTTAAGTGATCCCACCCCTTTTTTTTTTTTTTTAACTTGTAACAGTAATATGCTGGTTGTTTAAAAAGAAAGAAAACAGAATAGATTAATTTGAAGTGAAAAATTAAATTCTCTATTTCTCTTTTCTCACAGCCATTCCTCAGGGAAACCACAGTTAACAGTTTGGAATACATCATGTAGTATTTTCTGTGCATATAAAAGCGTGCATGCATGTTTGTGTGTATGTATATGTGTGTATACCTACACATTTATTTAATCAGATGGAATTATGTACTATGTACCTACCCTTTGACAACTTGGTTTTGCCTTCATCTTCATCTAATATAGCTATCTTTTCCTGTTATTCATATAGTTTTGCTTTAGTCCTTCTAATAACTACATAGTATGTTATTATATGGATGTACCATGATTTATTTGTTTCTCTATTGATGGAAAGTCCAGTTTGGTTGCATTTTTTGCATTACAAACAATCCTCCAGTGAATATACTTCTACATAAATTTCTCCATACTCCTGTGATTGTATCTGTTAATTATTGAAAAATTGATGTAAGAGAATGTTTTGAATTTGATGGATATCACCAAATCTTCCCCAAAAGTTACATCAATTTATATTCTTATCAACATTGACAATGAATATTTCCCTACATTATAGCCTTGATATTTTGAAACTTTTAAAAATTGTGGTCAATCTATAATTTAAAATATTTAAATTTATATTTAGATAAGTGTAATTAATTGGACCATACTCTCAACATGAATTTAGTTACATATAGTTATAACTATATTAAAAATGACTACATCTCTGCAATATTTGAGTTTTCCCAAAACTACTATCCTATCTGCATTTTTTATGGGTGGATAATCTCTTTCAGTTTATCTTATCAATTTTTTTAAGTTTACTGATAGTACCTAATCTTCTAATTAACATTAATCTTCTTGATATTGTCTATTGTTTCTACTTTCTTTTACTTTGTTATGTAGCAAGCTGCTCTCCAGAGAATGTCTCTGAAACAAAACCCATTTAACTACCTCATTGCTGTAAGGCGGGGTTTGGCAAACCATGGCCTATCCAAATCCAGCCCATAGCCAGTTTTTGTACAGCCAGCATGCTAAGATGGTTTCACATCTTAAATAGTTGAAAAAATCAGGAGAAGAGTAATATTTCATGACCTTTGAAACTTACATGGAATTCAGATTTCATTGTCCCTAAACAAAGTTTTATTTGAACGCAGTCACATCATTTGTATTGTCCATGGCTGGCTGTTTTCATGCTACAATAACAGAGTTGAACAGTTGCCAACAAAAGACCATATGAACTTCAAAGGTTAATATATTTACTTTCTGGCCCTTCACAGATTTTTTTTTTCTTTTTTGCTGACCTCTGCTCTAGGATAAAGATTAAGAAGAGCCACTTTTGCTTTGTATCTTGTAATAGTTTGAAACTTTACCATGTATTTTTATTGAAGATTGAGTTAAAGGAAGAGCTGATGGGAGAAATGGATGACTCTCTCTAAGTCAAAATTTCATAGTGTGACTTTATTTACATCATTTGAAATTATTTTCCAAGAATATCACCAAGCCAGTTGTAAAACCAGTTTTAGAGAGCTATGTTCTTTTCTGCTGTCATGGATTATTAACCTGTTTTCCTTCCAAACTTACGGTCACTTCAATTGTGTGTGTGTTCTGAGTTTTCGTTTCTCAGCTTTGAGACTAAAATATTAGATAATTAGTCAAGCTAATTATAAAGTATCTTGTAGCATCTTTCTGTAAGGAAAAATAGCTACAAATCTGTGAGATAATTAGTTTAGGAAATAAATAAGGCATCAGAGTAATCTGGGGAGTTTATCTAAAATATTTACCTCTTACCTTGAACACCCTCTCCCATTTCCAATTATACCAAGAAAGGAAGGGGAGACAGATAATTTATTTTGGACAAATAATCTCCCTTAGTTAACAAGGGAAATGTCTTATAACAAAATCTGAACCTTTGTCTAGATGGTAGTGTAATATTTCTCTGCCAACAGTACTACAGATTCATATTCTGTGAGAGGCAGATTTTACAACATAAACAGTTTTACCAGTACAAGGTCATGTAAATATGATTTAAGGTGATGGCCTTAATTTTAAAACATCCTTTAAATGAGAAAATACGTTTACTAATTTTAAAGTTTGATTATTATTACCATTATGTAGATAATCTAATATTTTAGCTTAAAGTGACTAAACTGTGGAATTAAATTCATTTTATTAGAACTTAGTATTTTGCATAGATATAATTGGATATATTATTAAAATCAAACTTAACTATTTTCATTAATTTAAAACACATTGTTTATTTTATAGTGTATTATCCCTGAAGTATACATTAAAATATGCTGCATAGGAATATGTCAGAATGCTTCACATTTCTGTATACTTAAAAAGACATTCAAATTGAAGATTTTATTCAGATATTCTCCTTTTTGAAATAATTTTCTAATGTTTATATAAAATGTATTCTCCAAATAAAAATATTTGACAGTGAATTATATGCTTATTGTCATGATAGATTTCACTAGATCACTCTAAAACATTTTTCCTCAATGGCTAAAATGAAAATCTTGGAGCTCTATAGAGGAAAAAAAGTTGGTGTGAATATTAATATAGCTTATCAGTAAAAATACACTACTTGAGGTATTTGTATTTAATTCATTATATTTTGACTGCTTTTTTACTAAAGTTTATATAACATTTAAAATCCCAGTTTTTAAAAAAAATATTCATTTGTGAATTATATAAATTAGATGTCCTTATTCACAAGAATTGTGTGCTAGGAAGTTAAAATGTACAGTTTAATCAAATGAACTTTATGACATTTTGAAAAGGTATATAAAATAAGGACAGATTGATCAGTGCTTGATTTTCTTTTGGCTAGAGCACTATATCTGTAAGTGGAGGATCATATATAGTAGTTTAGTGTGAAATAGTTATACCAATATGGCAAGTCTGGATAATAAAAAAGTGAAAACTAAAACTCATATTCAGGATGACTTTACAGTCTATAAAAGTAATATCTATATTTTGTTTAATTTTTAGAGGAAGAAGAGAAAAATAAAAAGTGTTCTCCTGAAGAAATTCAAAGAAAAAGACAAGAAGCACTGGTTCGAAGAATGGCCAGAGCACAGGCATCCTCTGTAAAGGCAGCTCCCACTTAACTTGATTTCTTTTGTGAAATATTAGTTGGAAGACGTAACGACGACAGTTAATAGCTATCTGTGATAGGAAATATTTTTTCTTGATTTCTCTGTGAGAAATTTAATGCTGACTTATAAAGCATGGACTTCTTTTTGTTTTTATGGACTTCTATTTTATTTAATAAATCAATGTTTGCAATTCAATGAAACCTTTCCTTGGAGAGGTATGTGAAAATAATTGCATAAAAGTTTTAGAAATTCAGGAGAGTTAGCGATTATGTTGTAGAATTATACAGAGTAAGTAGTTATATTTTTAAATATTGTGGATCATCCAAAAGTGGTAATCTACTAATTTTTTTATCATAATAACTCCCTAATACAAAGCTTCAACTCACTAAGTAAATAAGATTTTTTTTTTTTTATAGTTTTACTTTCAGTAACTGTTTCTAAGTTTTTTATACATTTCTGAATCTTAAAAACACTTTCATATTTTTAGGAACATGGTTGGTGGGAAATGACTTCAATTTATTTGTCAGTAAATCACTATTTTTAATTCCTAATCTGAAATAGATTTTAATTTTATTTTTCTAAAGCATGATGTATTTTGGAAACTTTCCACTATTTTTAGGGAAAATGCTGATTTAAGAAGTTTAGAAAAAAGAAAGTAGACTGGCTATATAAATAATACAGTATTATTAACATTTAGAACTGTCAGAACCTTTAGATATCATCTGGTCCAACTTCTTTTTTGTATAGGTGAGAAATGAATACTGTTATTCTGAAAGTCACAAGGCAGGTTAAAGCTGTGCTGAAATTAGAATGATTGCTTTCATTCTAATGAACACCTAGACAATTGTACCATTTTCTTCTGAGTATTAATTAGTATATAAAATAACTTGTTTGTAGGAGCATTAATTATTTCATAGTATAAAACTAAAAAAAAATAGTAACTCAAAGTACATTAAGGACTGTTTAATAGTAATGCTCATTGTTTTGTGTATTAAAGAATTCATTCCAGAATATAAAAATGAGAATCTTTCTCTTTTTAGTTTTCCTATAACTATTTAATTTTCCTTTAATTAGTTTTCTCACTTTACTAATTTGTTCATCTCTATTACTCTATTTTTTTCTTTTTGTCTGTTTAGAATTCACTAAGCCAGAAAATCTAAGCAGAGGTCATAAGGGCAGTAAGGATGCTTTATTTGTCCTAAATGACTTTGGGAGACTTGATGAAAGGTATAGATGCAAAACACCTATTAGTGCATTTACCACTATTCAGGTGTCTTAGAGCTATGATAATATCAAAACAATTAAATGCATTTTAAGGTATGACTATATAGAGATATATCACTCTGACAATTGTATTTTCATATCTACAGTAGAGTAACACTGTAACACATTCTTCTTCCTTTAGGTATTATTGGAAACAGTAGGGGTTAGTGGCCCTTCAGTGAACACACAGAGGGCTGTATAGATAGTTTCTCTAGGTTGGCTTTTTCCAATCTCTAGGAAATCTGTTTCTACACAGAGGAGGAGTAATTGGTAGGCCTGACAGCTTTATTCCAGCTCAAGCTTGGCTGCTGTTTATGCATCTCAGGCTGGCTGCGGAAAAACTGACATTAATAATGCCATGATTGCAGGAAAGTCCACTGCAGAATAGAGCCCATCTATCACTACTCTTTCTCTCTCTTTTTTTTTTTTTCAAGATTTTAATTATTTGACAGAGAGACAGCGAGAGAGGGAGCACAAGCAGGGGGAGTGGGAGAGGGAGAAGCAGGCTTCCCACTGAGCAGGGAGCTCAATGTGAGGCTCAATCCCAGGACCCTGGGACCATGACCTGAGCCGAAGGCAGATGCTTAATGATTGAGCCAGGCACCCCATCACTACTCTTCCTTGCTGCAGCCAGGCAACCCTGATCCCAGGAAAACTTGGGTTGCTTATTACACAGAGTCAGTTGTATGCAGGCATGTACCACACCTGGGAAACAGTGCTTATATCACTAACTTGTACATTCCTGAGAACAGAGGCACCTTACTCATCTCTGTTTACCCAATACTGATATTCAGTGGTTACTTATTAAATATTTTATGAATTTAGATATATTCTGATGGCAGAGTTCTGCCTTCCCCTCCTTAAAGCAGTTTGACTCTGATTCCCTGAGCTATTCAGTATTAGAAAATGTTGCTAGGAACAATTAAAATTTAGCCTAATACTGATTAGTCTAAGTGACAGTTTATCTAAAGTCTAACCATGATCTTCAGTTCTTGCCGGAATGTGATGATCAGAATCACTTGTGGGACTCAAAAACAAAACAACAAACCTGTGTTGTTGTGCCTTCTTTAGACTTCATAAAAGTACATCTAGGGGTAGATTTCAGATATGTGTGCTTTTAAAGTTCATTGGCTAATAGCCAAGAGGGTTGAAAAGAAACTGTAATTGCTATTCTATAAGTTGCTAAATGTTTTATTTACCATGCACAATTTTAAGAAATTACCGTAACTAATTTGCTTCTCAAAACAACTATGTAAATAACAATTTTACCGCCATTTTACAAAAAAAAGCTGAAGTAAGCATATTAAGGGATATTCTCAAGGTTACACAATTAGAAAGTAGTTGGAGCTCGAGTTTGAACCCAAGCAGTCTAATTTCAAATACTGTGATCTTAACTATTGAGTGTACTGTCATTCTTGGAAACTATTCATAAAAATCACTTGTCTGTGGAAATTATATGTATAGGAAGGAATTGTTACATTTCAGGCAAGTGTGCCCAAAAAACTCACTAGAATTCTATAGCTTAACTGTATAGCTCAGGAGAATTTTTTTTTACAGTCTGAGTTGCTGTTATAGATGACTCCTATACTTTATGTGTACATGAGCAGGTGGTTGTGTACTGATTACATGAATCCACATAGAGATCGCCTTCTTTTTCATTCAACCACTAAACAAGAGTAAAGAAATACATAAAATGTATAGCTATTTAAAATGTCTTCATTTTACCTCACTATTTTACTAACTTCTGGGTGTTCTGGTTTTAAATCTATTAGGGAAACCTTAATTGCCTAGTCTAAGATGAAATGGCATACTTCAAGCTGCTAGTAAAACTCTGATCCAAGTAATAAAATCAAGGTTTCTGGTTAGATTCACACTATATAGAAGAGGGGTATTCTGCATTTAATTTGTTACAATAT
Organism: Halichoerus grypus; assembly: GCF_964656455.1. Lineage (NCBI taxonomy): Eukaryota > Metazoa > Chordata > Mammalia > Carnivora > Phocidae > Halichoerus > Halichoerus grypus. Next base: position 53,478,865 of record NC_135721.1, on the reverse strand, counting down.
GTTATTGTTAAATCCAAGCTCACACAGATTGTAGTTGGGAAAAGGAAAAGTATTTTAATAGTGTTTTCAGATAATTATAGGTATTCTTTTCTGATATTACACAAAAACTCAAGAAGTGATCATCTATTAAAAGATAGCTCTAACTTCTGTTTCCAGCCAAGATGGAATAATGAGGACTGCATGTACACTTCTTGCTGAAAGAACCAATAAACTACATGGAAAAGTGGATTTCAAGACAACCTGAGAATGAGGAAACCAATAGATCCCTACCATTTTCCCAGCTTACTGCCTTGAGGGAGTTTCCAGACCATGATGCAAGGAAGAATTGAGGAACAGCCCAGTAGACATCATGAGTGAGAAATGGAGCTGAGACACTAGGGAGACTAAGGTAGCTAGAGTTCACAGGACAGAGTACCTGTGAGAAGAGAAAACTGAACTCCAGAGATCTGCAGATGATCCCCTTTGATAATTAAATTCAGTACTGATTAGCACATATATGTGAGGAAATGGAGGCTGGAGAAAGACATATGATAGGATTAAGAGGGAGCAAACATTGTCCGGTGCTCACAAGCATCTAGTAATAATGCCAGTTCTTACCAACCAAGGTCACTGGGTAGTTACTTGCCTGAGTAGTAGGGAATGATTTGCCCTAGGTTGCACTGCTCTGGGCCCACCCAACAAATCATAAAAGCAAGGTCAAAAAGGATCAAACCATTCCCACAGAACAACTGCATGCTAGAACAAAGTGTAAAAATACTTCTAGAAAAACAAAAATACCCAGCACCTATGAGATAAAATTAACAATGACTGCCCTCTAATTAAAGATAACTAGGCACGCAAATAAGGAAAAACAACCTATAAGAAGAATCAATTGAAACAAACCTGTATCTGATACAGATGTTAAAACTAACATGAGAATGTTAAAATAGCTACAGTTATTAAATGTGTTCAAAAAAGTTAAGTAGAAACATGGAGGATATTAAAAAGACTAAACTCAAACTTTTACAGATGAAAGCTAAAATGTCTGAAGTGAAAATACACCATATAGGATTAATGGCAATTTACACATTGTAGAAGATTAGTAATTAGTGAACTTGACATATCAATAGGAATTATTCAAAATGAAAAAAAAATTAAGGAAAAGAACAGTGAGTTGAACAATTTCAAGTAGCCTAATGTATGGTTAGAGTCTCCGAAGGAGGAGGTGGGGGGAGAGTATACAGGATATTTGAAATAATGACCTAACAATTTTCAGACCTTATGGAAACTATTAACCCAAAATCCAAGATATTCAATGAACTCCAAGCACAAGAGATATTAAGAAAACTATGAAGCCACATCATAGCCAGTATAAAATCATGAAAGCAATAAAAAAGAACAAAGGGACAAAGATGAATATAACATCAGAATTTTCATCAGAAACAATCTGAGAAGACAATGGAGAAACATCTTTGAAGCACTGAAAGGAAAAAACCTGTCTATCTAGAATTCTATACCCAGCAAAATATCTTTCAAAGTCAAACATGAGATAAAGCTGCTTTCAGACATATAAAATCTGAAAGAATTCATCACTGGCACTACAAGAAATACTAAAGGATGTCTTTCAAGCAGAAAATGATAAAAGAAAATGTGGGTTTACATGAGGGAATGATGAACACTGGAAATGATAAACAACATGGGTTAATATATGAGTTTTAAAAATTATTTAAATCCTTTAAAAGAATTGACTACTCATATAAACATAACAATGTTGTGGGGTTTATAACATAAAAGTTAAACATGACAATAGCATAAAGGCCAGTAGGAAAAAAAATATGAAAGTAGATAGTCCTAGTCTTGCACATTTTGGCATGCATGGGTTTCAGTTACATAACACCAGTTTCCTAACAAGGTAGTTCAAATTTCTGTTAACATAGTATATTAAACTGTGAATACTTGCATAAAGTACAAACTTTATAGCTATCTCAGTCCACAAATCACTACATAAATAACAGATGTGGGTTATGATGCATGATCAATCATGTCATTTGTGACAACCGCCCAGTTGACATTATTCCCAGTTCAGAGCTAAGGAGATAGGGGTTCAGTTTTTCTATCCTGAGCTATACCCTGTTTTAAGACCAGTTCAGGCTGACTCCATATCTCAGGATCTTTCCACAGTAAACCATTATTCTCATGGAACCCAACATGGGGCTTGAACTCACAACCCTGAGACTGAGAACTAAGCCAAGATCAAGAGTTGGGTTCTTAACTGACTGAGCCACCCAGGCACCTCCCCATTATTTGTAAATTCATCCATTCTTTTGCTGTGATTGGTTTATGGTGTTTTATATAGGGCTTCTTGTTTTTGTTTTGTTTTTAATACAATTGGACTTACATTAAATAAATGAAAATTTTAAATGTTTAATAGAAAACATTTCCTTCTTTGGTATGAAGGATTTAGTAGTATATTCTAAATGCAAATATAGAAAACATTGTTTAAATGCTGAAGAGCTCCTGTTCCACTTATTTTCTTTTTTTTTTAAGATTTTATTTATTTATTTGAGAGAGAGGGAGCACAAGCAGGGGGAGTGGCAGAGGGAGAGGAAGAGGGAGAAGCAGGTTCCCTGCTGAGCAGGGAGCCTGAGGCAGGGCTTGATTCCAGGACCCTAGGATCATGACCTGAGCTGAAGGCAGACGCTTAACCAACTGAGCCACCCAGGCACCCCTCTTACTCCATTTATAACTTCTAGTCTGGGAGTACTCTCTGTAAGGCAGAGTGAAACAGATGGATAAAACTCCTTGACACTATTTAGTAACCTCAGATTTCTTTGTGGTTTAGTGCTGTTTCAGCTGTGCATTCTCCCAAAGTCATTATCTCTACATCCCAGTACACAGAAAGGAAAATTTAAGCCATAGGGACAATCGTGCTTTAAACTCTTGGGAATTAAAACCCCACATCTCTAAATTATAATTATTGCCAAAGCTATTGAAATAGCATTTCCAGAACTTGGTAATGGTGTACTTAGAAAGAGAACCACAGTTCTGGGCTCTAGACATTTTCAGCACTTGTGGATATGGCTTTTCCTAATGAACTTTTCAAGTAAGTCATCAAGCTGTTAATCCTCTGCTTTAGATTTCAATTGACAATATGTTTCTATAATCTGTGGTAGTACACTTACAGACTCAAAGATTTATGTTAATAAATCACACCTTTTACTTGATTCTACCAATACATTTTCTGTGATGTTGAAAGTGTTATTAGTGGTTCAAAAAAACCCACAAACCATATTTTTGCGGGGTAGGGAGTTGAAGAAGTATAGTTTACTTTCATTTATAACAAAATGTTTGTAGAGAAAAAAAAGTACCACGTAGAGGACTCAACTAGTTATTTGAATACTTTGAATACAAGTATCTTTGAAGCAAAAATAAACATAAAATATTAACTGATTTTTTTAATGTCTCAAGATTTATTTTTTGTGAATTGTCACCTTTACGTGAAACAATATCTAATTTGTTATTGTTTCTGTTTCCATTACAGAGTTACTCTGTTTTCTTAGGCATACCCTTAGTATGTTCCTGCCTCAAAATTCTAATATGCAAAAAGGAATTGTGTTTATTATTCACTTAATTAGTACTTTCATTTGTACCTCACATTTCAGGGTCATTTTAAAAAACAACTAATTGCTAACACTTACTGAGCACTGACATAAGAATTTGATATGCATTATTTCATTTAATTCAATACTCCTATGGAGAGGATATTGCTTCATTTTGTAGATAAGGAAATACATAAACATAAGGAAACATAAAGTGGTTAAACCTGTTCAAGATCACATAGCTAATAAGTGGGAGAGCCAGAATTCAAACCAGCCTGGCACAGTGTTCACATCTTAATCATTACTCTATTGTTTAGCATAAAAAATGTGAAATCCACATTGTATAGATGAGGAAATTGAAACTCAAATGAGGTTAAGTGACTCAGTCAAGTCTATATTCATGGCTAGAACCAGTACATAGGACATAATAGATGACTATCATTTATAGGAATTGCATGGGTTATTCTTTAGTTAAGATCCTTTTTGTTAAAATAATCACTTCCTAATTTAACTTTTGTGTAAATGTATATTCACACACACACACAAAACTGATTACAGATATATGCTTTGTGTTAGAAATATTAGAAATAACCACATAATGTATTGCCATGATTTGAGGTAGCATAACATGTATATGTAGCATAACCTATAAGCTTTATATAACCTGATACTGTACGTAAAGCTTATAGGTTATTACTTATATATAATTAATTTAAACCAAATTATAAAGGTATGGATTTAGAAGTTCCTTGTTAACTATATTTTTATTGTGTTATTTCAACATTTGAGAGGAGTTTACTTTCCTACATATAATTATTACCTATTAGAAAAATGAGCATAATTTTCAGAAGATATTTATAAGAATATTTGGATTATGTAACTTCAGGCTTTTAAACTATATTTGCTTAACACACACACACAAATACACACATACACAGATGATCACAAGAATATTTTTTACTTAAGTAATATATATGTAATATATATATACATATGTATATATGTTATATGCTTTATGTACATATGAATTACTATAAAATATATATAAATTATATATATGTGAAAATAGAAGTCCTGGAAATTTAAGCCAACTTAAAAAGAGGTGTTTTTCCAAACTTTAAAATTATCTAAACCCATTAATATTAGCATATTCATTATTCAGTTTTCCACTCAATTTTGTAAAATATGGCAAAATATATTAAAATATTCAAATAACTGCACAAACACCATTTCATAAGAATGGTAATTCTAGGGGCACCTAGATGGCTCCGTCAGTTAAGCATCCAACTCTTGATTTCAGCTCAGGTCATGATCTCAGGGTTGTGAGATCGTGCCCTGTGATGGGCTCCATGCTGGGCGTGGAGCCTGCTTAAGATTCTCTCTCTCTCTCTCTCCTTCTTCCCTCCCCCCCCCATTAAAAAAAGAAAAAAGAAAAAGAATGGCAATGCTAACAGGAGGTGCATAAATGTAATTTTAGTAAGTGTGGTATATAAAAAGAGTTTGTATAAAGACTGTTGATGTGTGGTATTTAATATTTTAGGTTTAAAGCTGGATCCTGCAAATAAGTTTGTTTCCAAAATAGTTGAAAATAGTTTAATGAAATTAAACAGTGTACCCCATTATTTAAATTATTTTGTTATAATCCATTCTTGAGGTAAAAGTTGTCTTGTGGCCAGCCTATCACTCTACATTTACCTTTGTGTCCCTCTTTCTGTTCCTGTGTGTCCCTCTCTGTTGACTTTATCTTTAGCTAAGCTCTCCACATAGTGAGAAAAATGAATCTTATTCCTTTTACATGCTTTTTCTCAACCTATACAAGGAGATAGGTAACCCCCATCTCCCAGTTTCCATCTCGATTACTGAACAAGAGCTCTGATTATCCCTGCTTGGATACGTGCAACTCTTGGGGCAGGGAAGTGGCCTCTTAATTGACAATCATACCAGAATCATGTGACATACAAGAGGGGAAGCTTCCAAAAGTTACTTTTTTTTACAGACAAAAAAAGTAACATATTTTTATTTTCTTGAGTTGGCCCTTCCCCCCCCTCAAAAAATGTTGTTTATCATTATTCTAGACTTACTGTCCTTTGCTTTCTGAGACAGTAAGAAATAATACCAGGCAACTATATAATGTCACAAACACAGTTGCCTCTTTTTAAAATGTTGGATGTAGTCTTTATATTTATAGAGAGAGGACAGAAGACTGCTGATGAAAGGTGTGGATTACCTTAGGAAAGTATTATTGAAATCTCACATAACTCATAGTTTAGTTTCCAAGTTGGATATAGTCCACATCAAAGAGGATCAAATACTTTAAGCAAGTTATGGGATAAAACATAGAAGCCATTCTATGTGTCTGGAAAAGGTTCTAAAATTGATGCATTAAGCTTAAAATAACAACAAACAGTCCATTCAAATGGTGTCATGTGACAGCCAGAAAATAGTTTATTGTGCCCAGAAACTTCCCAATGAAGGTTCACATATAGAACCTCTACATTTCTCCTGCCATGTCAATCTTGGTTATTCATCTATATCATTTTCATTTCTCTGATGCTGGGCTCTTGATCAGGCTTCTGCTTCTTCACTCTATCTGGAACTCTATATGCATGAGTCATAATACTACTTTGTGAACCAAGTTGAAAAAGTCAGTCTAAAAACTTAACCACAGAAATCTTGGATTTGAAACATATCCAACATTCAGCAAAAGAGGACAAACTAAATACTGTCTTACCTTTTTTTTTTTTTTTGTCCTACTTTTCTTCCTTAGAGAACCATGACAGAGGGAACATGTGAGCCAAAACTTTCAAAGACCTACAGATAAGATTTACCCAGTATTGAAAATGTTTCTCCAGGGGCACCTGGATGGCTCAGTTGGTTAAGTGACTGCCTTCAGCTCAGGTCATGATCTTGGAGTCCCGGGATCGAGTCCTGCATCAGGCTCCCCACTCAGCAGGGAGTCTGCTTCTCCCTCTGACCCTCCTCCCTCTCATGCTCTCTGTCTCTCATTCTCTCTCTCTCAGATAAATAAATAAAATCTTTAAAAAAAAAAAAAGAAAGAAAGAAAATGTTTCTCCAATAGTTGAACATTATCTAATATTAGAATTTTAGATTGTTTACTAATTTCGTGATTTAAAATATAAAGTTTGAATTACTGTAGAGAGTAAAGAACTGCCTAATTAACCCACATAATCATGAGAGATAGTAAATGTTATTATTTTAAGCCCATAATTTTTAGGTGTGGGTTCTATGCATCAATAGATAAATAAAACAACTGAGAAGTTCTTTTCATCCTTTACAAATTTTATTTCTTGGGGCCCCTGGGTGGCTCAGTCAGTTAAGCAGCTGCCTTCAGCTCAGGTCATGATCCCAGGGTCCTGGGATCAAGCCCTACATTGGGTTCCTTGCTGAGCGGGGAGCCTGCTTCTCCCCTGCCTGCCATTCCCCCTGCTTGTGCTTGCTCTCTCCCTCTGTTAAATAAATAAAATCTTAAAAAAATAAAAAACAAATTTTATTTCTCTCATTCATGTACTTTTATTTGTAATAACTAATATCTGTAAAAAAATTGTTGAATAATTGTGGTCATTGTGGGTAGCCTACCTTACTCCTGATTTTAATACGGATGCTTCTAGTATTTTTTATATCTACATTTCAGGCTTTTAGAATGAGACACATTTCTTGCTAATAGTTTTTATTATTTTTATCTTATTATTTACCTTATTTTTTTGAAATCAAGGATTGCTGCTTTAAAAAAAAAGTATTATTATCATCATTAATGGGGATGACTCTGGTAGATACTGTTTGACATTGCCCAGTATCTATTCTCCCTTTCTTCATTTATTAATTCTCTAATTTTAGTTGAGACCATAAGCTCTCCAATACTAGGGTGCCACTATATCATTTCTAAACTGCTTATGCTCAATCTATTCCAGGCAAGAGAAGTAAATTTTCATTTTGTATAAGCCACTGTTATTTGAAGTATTTCTTATAGCCAGTGAATGTGTTACCTAATTAAGTGACCCTGTGAGTTTTCTCTCTTGTTTTTGTTTTCAATTTTATATTAAATATTAGGTTTCCTAATCTTAAATCATCCTTGTAGTACTAAAATAATCCAACCCCACTCCAGCTATATTCTTGTATAATTCTTGAAATGTGCTAATGGATTCTGTTTACTAATATTTTGTTTAGGATTTTTTCAGTTTAGTTGACCACTAGTTTTCCTTTGTGTGTGTGAAATCTATTTTATACATTGTTATCAATGACATGGCCACCTTATAAAAAGGATTTAGAAAATTGTCTTTTTTACTAAATACTCTAGAATAATTTAAGTAATTTAGGTTTATCTTTTTCTTTTAGAATTAATTTCTGAAACCCTCACAGTCTGGTACTATGGAGAAATAGCTACTTGACAATTGTATTTATTTCATGGTAATTGGTCATTTAGATTTTCTTTCTTCTCAGGTAATTTTAGAAAAATTTATGAAAAGATATTTGAATGTCTCAAGCAAAATAGCAATAAGGTGTTGTAAGGATTATGAGATATGTAGAATTAAAATATAATTCAACAATTATATATAGTATGAAAGGGAAGAAATCTAAGTATACCATTATAAATTTCTTACAACATAAGTGATACAAAGTTGTATAGGTAAAATGTGATGTTAAAGATTTATATTGCAAAACCTAGAGGAACAACTAAAAGTAAAAAAAGTAAAACTAAGAAGCCAATAGTGAAGGTAGATGAACATTAATAAAATATCCAATTAATCCAAAAGAAGGTAGGTAAAGAAGAAAAACAACAACAAAGAACAGATGACACAAATAGAGCACAATTAGCCAGATGTTCTATTACCTGCTTCTATGGAAGCCACATCTTCCTCTTGTTCTCCGCCAAAGGTGAAGCAATTTGTATGTTCCATCTCTCTTAGAGGAACTTGTGACTTTTTAAAATTCAGTTCAATAGGTTGCCTTGTAACTCAGCTCTCTGATAGATTCAAGAAAAGTATTGTTGTTTTTAGGTTCCAGAAAAAGTTCAAGAAAGGTGTTGTTGTATCTTATTTTTAGGATGGGAGGAACTTTCTTCTTGTGACTTTCTATATCCTAAAGAAAAGTAGAACTCTTTTTCAATAGTTTTTGTCCTTTAAATAGTGTATCCAAGTTATTTGGTATGCAATACAGATTCATAACTAATATATTTTAATTTTCAATTTTACCCTCTTGTTTATAAACTTTTTGGTCTCATTTAGTGATCTGGAGCCTGAATTCAATCTTATCTAGTATTAAAAGTTTGTCACCTCCCTGCTCCCAAAATTGTGACCTTCCCTTTTTGTTTACTTGTATTTATTTGGTAAAATTTTGCCCATGTTTCTATTTTCCCCTCTGAATCACTTTGTTGCAGGTATGTCTTTTGTATAGAGTTATACTTTTTTTTAAATCATAGTTTGGCTAGGTATAAAATTCTCAGTGTTATTCACCCCTCCTCTTTTCTTGAGGATGTTATGTAATTTCTCTGGAATCTCTAGCTTTAAATCTTTCTACAGAAAGGTCTGAGACCAGCTTGATCCCCCACCCATACCCCATACCTTAAAAGTATCTTGAGCTTATTGCCTGTTTACCCAAATACTTGTTTCTTTTTCATTGAAATCCTATACACTTGCTAGGAAATGTTTTATTGTTTATTATTTTGAATATATATTTCTTTGACAAGGTTTTCTTTCATTATGTGAACCCAAATCTTTTATTTCCATGAAATAAACTTAAACTATATTGTAAATTATTTGTTCTTTTTCATTTTTTTCTCTTTTTGGACTCCATGCAAATCTTGAGTCAATTTGCCTCTTCCATTTTACCTCTTTATTTCATTTTCCTTACTTTTCTTATACCTATCTTATATTTATTTTATTGTTTTCTGCAATTTTTTCTCCATTGTGCTTCTTTATATTTGGGGGATGGTTTTGTTATTTTTTTCTTTCACTTTGTAGTTGTATTATAAATTTTCTCTTCCTATTGTCTTATGATCCCTTCCCTGAGCTTTAGAATATCTTTTTCATGCTCTTTCTTCATAGGAGGTATTGCTTAATTGAGATTTTTAAATTTCTGTTGCTACAATAGATCATTTTTCTGCCTATATTCTTTGTAAGATACTCTTGTTTCCTTCCTTTTCTTGCAGCATATTTGTGTGGCTCTAGTGATACTTCCTTTTTTTCATTACTCATCTTTAAAGCAAATAAATTTCTCCAGGATAAGTTATTTTCAGGAGTCTAGTGTATGAAAGAATTGATGGCTATATTCCAGGTTAGCTGGAATTATCTTGAGGACCCAGAATTTTGTATATCAGTTTGTCTCCCCTTAACTTTCTCAAGTCAAAAACAAAAAACAAAAAACAAACAAACAAACAAAACAAACAAAAACCTTCCCAAGTCAATGAGGATAGGCACTATGGAAGTTTATTACAATGCCAAATCTCTGCACTCACTTTCTGCAAATACTTCCTGCAAATGCAGCCAATCTGCATGATGCCTTGTTTGTTGCCATCCTTTTGATTCCCAGAAGTAAGCTGGATCCAGAGTAGTTCCTGCCTCCAGCACATGGATCCTATTTCCATTGTTGTAAACAAGGCATTGGATTTTGCATCTCAGAGAGTGTCCCTTATTGTTAGGAAGTGTGTTTTGCTGAATCTTTCTTAAATTTGAAGCTACAATATTCTTCCCCTTTGTTCTTTATGCATACATCCCTGTATTCTTATGGGAAACTCTACACTTAGTTTTTAGTTTATTGTTTAATACTTTTTTTGCAAAAAAAAAAAAAAAAGGGAGTTTGTGTTACTTTATCTCCTTCTCTGTGCTGCTTTGAGTGATATCCAGGAAGAAAATGGGGAAATACTGACTTTATAACATCATCTCATCTTTGATACCAGCTCGTTTGAGATACTATATTCAACACTATAGAGGTTATCTCCCTTGGCTTGTTCCAATTTACAGAGATTATTAAAGCATATTTCAGGAAATACAGTTTTCAAACACAACTCCATTTGAGTTGTTTGTTTTTGCCTGCTTAAGAAACTCTGTTATATCTCTGACTTCTAACTATTTAAGTCACAATTGTTTCCTTTAAGTTTTCTTACCCAGTCAAATGTTTAGACCTAAAATACATAATAAATGAATTTAGGTAACATGGTAGCTATGTTTAATGGTAACAAGTTATACTTCAACTATTTGGGGAAAAACCTCTCTGCAGGGTACAGATTTAAAGTATGTAGTTTTCTATATTTTACATCACTACTCCTAGAACTCTATTGCTCAACTCAGATTTTCATTCAACAGTTGAATGAACAATTAAAGCCCTTGCTTTCTGGAACTGTTTGCAGGCTATAGTTTTATTTTGACTCCATTGCCATCTTGAGCAACAATGTTTCGACAATTATGTAAACAATTTATTGCATATTGTTCTATTTTATAAATTCAGTGGGAAGAACAAGAATGAAATTGCTAAAATATGATTTTAGAGGAAGCATATAAAGTCCATTAAAAAAAAAAAAAAGCTCTCTATAACTTGCAACCAATAGAATGTGGCCTAATATGGGAGGAAATTGCAACATGATTTTACATGAAGCCAGCAGTAAGATTAGGATACAAAGTATATGCTAAATCATCTTCATTTTCACTCATGGGGTAAAATTTGGCTTTTAAACTTTTTAGTGTGGGGATCTGATTTCTTTTTTTATGTGATGGTAAGGTAAAATAATTCTGGATCGGTTCTGTGTTGGTCTACTGTTATAAACTATTATAAACCCTCTATAATTCTGCATTACTTCATCTATTAATCAGGAACAGCAATGATAACCGTAATTTCTATTTTGTCTTCAAATGTTGCAATCTTACCCTCCCTTGTTTTACTTTCAACAGTCATTTACTTTTTATTTGTCTAATCTATTTATGCTGGACAGGGTGATGGATTTCAGAAATACCCCTGTGTGCCAAGATGTTGAGCGAAGCTTAATTCTGTCTTTGCCTCTTTCAGTGTTCATCGGTGCAAATTTTTTTTTTAAGATTTTATTTATTTATTTGACAGAGAGAGAGCACAAGTAGGCACAGCAGCAGGCAGAGGGAGAGGGAGAAGCAGGCTCTCCACTGAGCAAGGAGACCAACGTGGGCCTCGATCCCAGAACCCTGGGATCCTGACCTGAGTGGAAGGCAGCTGCTTAACCGACTGAGCCACCCAGGCGCCCCTCATCCGTGCAAATTTTATATTGTAAGATGCTGATTAGGTCTGGTATAGGTCTCAGATAAGTGCTTTACAAAAAAAATGTAAAGGAAGTGCACCACATTTAAGAATCATTGTCCTAAACTTTAGCCTCTGATTTGAATTAGTTAACCTTTTCAAAAGAGCTTCTGCTACCACAGAAGCATCTCATTCTTAAGAGGTAAATGAGCTCACTACTTATTTCTTCAAATTAGAGGGTGGGAATTAGAGTGGCAAAAGAACTAAGGCTAATACCATTAAATAAGCAATTGAAAACAGTTGATTTTTCTAACCAGGGAGTAAAGAATCTCTTCCTGTGACATCTCAAGTCACAGAAGGCTTGCCTTTGAAAAACTCCTTTGTATCAGAAAGACCTTTTTTTACTCCATCCTTCTCAGGATTGTGGATTGTGGTTGGGGGCTGGGGTGTGATTGGAGGAGGGATAGTGGGGAACCTTTGGAAGTAGAACTGGTATAGAGAATTTAAAAGCCTCAGGAACAATGTAAAAGAAGGGAAAACATTTAAGGACTTCAAGTGAAATAGACACTTCCTTTCCTGACAGATCTTAAATGGCTGGATTGAAAACAATCTTCAAACTATAAATTTTATCTATTGGAAACAATTTTATGACCTGCAGTTGTAACCATTTCAGTTGATTGTCATGACTCTTGGGCAATTTTTTATTATATTTAGTAATTTAATTTTTCTATTAGAGGACATGATAATTACACATTTTGGAAAAGCAATTATGTGTATTTCTATTTTGGACAGAATATGAAGTAAAAACTACATATGTGAAAAAACTAGATTCACTAATGGGGTTATGGTTACTTGATCTTCTCCCAATATTTTTAATTAAGAGAACTGTATCAAAAATAGCAAATGTTAAAAAAAAAATGGCAAATGTCTTGTTTGGTGGAATTATAGGATAATGAACAACAACAAAAAAACATAATTCAAAATAGGTTCCTCTTAATTTTATAACTGAGGCAGGAAATATTCTAAACTACTGGCTGCTCATTGGAATCACCTGTGAAGCATTTAAATGAATACCAGTGTCCATCTAGGGATATCACCTAAGCATCGGTATTTTTTAAAAGCTCCTCAGGCCATTTTAATCAGCATGCAGTATTCAGTACCACTATCCTCAAATAGACTCATCCCAATATTTATTAAGCCCAGTATTGCTGAAATTGAGATAGGAATTATCAAATTTATTGAGTCTTACTTACTGTACTTAAGGAGTTTACATTGCACTGAGAAGAATTACTTAAAATGAAACACAAAAAATTTCAAAAATGACATTATTAAGAGCCAAGTATGGTTGAGAACTTCTTCTAAAGGTGTTCTGTGAAGAAGGAAATCATAGAAGAGTAGTGATTAAAGAAAGCTTCTAGGAGAAGCTGGGACTTCTAAGTGTGGTAGTTCGAAGGTAGCCAGACTCCAAGATGCCTCCCAATAATCCCCACTCCTGGTATTCACATCCTGTGGCTTTTATCTTGTTCTCCTTCTCTCTCATTAATAACTCTGGAGGAAACCAGTAGTGACAGCTTATGGAGAAGCACATGTGGGGAGAAATGGAGGCTTTGGCTAACAGACAACAACCATGTGAGTGAGCTTAGAAGAAGATTCTTTAATACCAGTCAAGTCTTGAGATGACAGCAGCATCAGCTGACAGTTTGCCACCTCGTGAGTACCTGAACCAGAACAATTCAGGCCAAGAATAGGAGACAAGGCAATGGGAAGAACATACTAAGCAAAGAAATGAAGTGGAACTGAAATGGTATGCTGTGGTATTCTGGCCAGAGACACAGGCATGTTGCCTAGGAAATATGTGTGTGTGTTGGAGGAAACATAGATTATTGAGGTTATTGAAAGGTACACTAAATGGTTAATGTGAGAGAGAATAAGAAGCCATTGAGCTTTTGCTTTATTTCTCCTCTCAAAATTTTAGAAACATATTTTAAAAAACATAATAATTCAAATGCGGGGGAGAAAATATTTTGTTGTTCGAAAATTAGCAAAAGAAAAATTAGCTCACTGTCTTGTATAAAAAAAGATGAGCACCACTCTTGTAAAGAATGTTTAAGTGGGCAAAGGGTTTGAGTAGAATAGGAGATTTGGTATATGAGGTAACATTTATCAATTACTAGTAAACACTGAAACTAACAACAAATTTATATACCATAGACTGATAGCTTGGTCTTTAAAAATACCTGAATAGCTGCTGGAGAGACAACAAAATCCCTTACTTTACTGTCTTGATTTCCAATAATGATTCCAATTGACTTCAAATAGTTTCACTAAAACATCACCATTAACAAACATCAGCTGAGTGCTTTAGACATTTTTCACACAGCCCCTTATTTCCTACAAAGTATATACACACTAAATTTAAAGTCCAAGGGCAGCAGTTTCTACCTTATTTTACAATGCTGTAATAGGAGCAGGAAATAATTTTATGAATGAAAATTCACCTAGCTTAAGTATAAACTCACAACCTTCTTTTAGCTGTTGGAATGTTTTCCTAAAGAATTATGCCTTAGGCAAGTCTCTGCTTTAAGAATAAATCAGATCAAGTTCAATTGTATCAGTGTTTTACTTTTGGCTCACTGTTTATTTTGCAGGTAAAACTCAAAATCAACAGTAGAGTTTAAGGTGAGCATTAAGGCAATTGTGTCCACACTGCAGGGTCTGCATGAACCACCTTTGGGGAGTAATTTATTTGCTATTATCCACATTTCTTCAGAAAAGAAGATAACTTTTCTGAAGAACTTTTTCATTTTAAAACAATGTACATTTATTTTATAAATTTCTGAAAATCAAAAAAATAGAAGGAATTGTTTTTCATTGTACACTATAATACCATCCAAGCAGAAGATACCACTATTACATTTTTCTTTCTTCTCACATTTCCTTCTCTCTCTCTCTCTCTCTAGATATATCTATACATATGTGGGTGGTGTTATATAATTATGATTATTCAGTATCCACAATTTTTATGCTATTTCTCTTCCCATTTGGGATTCATCACTTCATTCATTCAACAAATATTTCTTGAGCAATATACTATATTTTCTCATTTAATTTTAATTTTATACATATAATTTTTAATGGCTGCCTTAAATCCCATAAAGTACATTTACCATAGTTTAAGCAATTTTCTATTATTGGATGTTTAGTTTCCTGTTATTTTTTGATCTATGAAGTTTTTTTCTTTTAATTCTTAGTTCCTTTTAATTAAAAAAGTAATACTTACAAATCAAAAATGCAAATAGAAAAAAAGGATTTATGTGAAAAATTTCCTTCCCATCCCAGACTTCCAGATTCCTACTCCTCCTCTGATTATCTGTTTCAAATCTTCTCCTTTTCTAAACAGTCTGTGTATATACAAACTTGCTTTTTTTCCTTATACAAATAGAAGCAGTCTATATACAATGTTTTACGTGCTCTATACATTTTCACTTTTATTTTAACAATATGATATTAGTCTCTTATTTGCAGATGCCCCCTAGTAGTCTACTGTATGTGTGTTCTATCATTTACTTAATCAGTTCTTTATTGACATATACCTAGGTTATATATATTTGTTAGTTTTCTAGCCTATTGCACTGGCTAGTTAGTACAGCTTGAATAATATTAAATTGTTCCTAGACTTTAATAGGAATGTATCTAGTTATCCAACATTAAGCAAGATCCTGGTTTTGGCCTAAGGTAGAAAATCATGTTAAGGAAGTATCCATCTATTATTATGTTAATGAATTATAAAAATAAAGAATGCATGCTGTATTTTTAGTATCTATGGAAATGAATGCATTTTCCTCCTTTGATGTATTAACTGGTGAAAGCACATTAATAAATTTCTTAGAATCAAGTCATCTCTGTATTCCTAGGATGAATTTAGGTAATGCAGAGTTCCAATCATACCACATATACAATTAATATCATTTATTTTCATCTTAAACAACATACCAAAACCTTTTATCATTTCATTTTAAATCCCTTGTAAATATTATTTTATTGACTACATAATTTTTCATCTAGCAGATGCATTATCATTTTTTCTTAATCATCTATTGTTGGGTATTTAATTTATTTCCCTTTCAAGCTATTCTAAAAATGGGACAGATTAAACAATTTTTTGATGTATGCAATATAACTCAGATGTAAGCCTCAGTCTTCTAGCCTTACAATTTATTTATTTTTGTTTAAAGAGGGAGAGAGGGAGGGGGTAGAGTCAGAGGGAAAGGAAGAGAGAGAATCCTAAGCAGGCTCCATGCCCAGTGCTGAGCACAAAGTGGGGCCCGAGCTCACAACCCTGAGATCAGGACCTGAGCTGAAATCAAGAGTCAGAGGCTTAACTGACTGAACCACCCAGGCACCCCTAGCTTTATGAGTTCTAATGTTAAATTCCATCTCCCATTTGTGGGAAATTCAGTGTGTACCACAGTGTGTCTCTTTGAGGATCCTCTGAAACTTATTTCTTACAGTCACATCTAGTTTTTTGCTTCTGCTGAATTTTAACTCATTTATCTCTGACCTCTTGTAGAAGCTCTCTTTCTTTAGTTGGCTCAACAGAGATCAGAACCCCCTTTTAAATTCTCCAAAACACAATCCAAACAAAGCAGTTACCAAAGATAGTTATGTGCAATAGATTTTTATTGTTGATCTGGTGAGTAGTTACACTTAGTTATAGCACAACAGATAAGATTAATATTAGACACTGATGTTCTTGAAAGTTCTTTGGCTATTTGTGCTATTGAGAATTAGTCATTTTGTGACTTTTCCTTGAACGTTATCTTCCTCCTTCTCCTTTCATCTCTGGAATGTCCACAAGATGAGCTGTCCCTCTCTCATGTCCCTGAAAAATTAAAAATTCTTCCCATTTCATTATGAGGAACAAGGCAATGCTTTCTTTATTTACCCTTATCTCACAACTGGCCATGTCCTAAGGCCTGTCTTTCCACAACTGAAAGGACCCTTCATATTTTTTTTTATTTTGTTTTTCTAATCAAAAGACATTTCTCTCCTAAAAAGGATTTCCCCACAGGATTTTAACCTACTCTGCTACCCACTCCCCAGGAGTGCTGATCAGTTCAGAACATGGTGCTAAGTCTTAAACAGGATGAGTCAGATAATGCAGCACTAGTACTTGTGTGGCATTCCCTCCTGTATTTGTTAAGCCTCTTGATAATGTGGTAATTACTTGCCTTTTCTGTTGATGGAAGAATTAGATTGTTGAGATCCTAACATGATGTATCTGTCAGCAGCATTGATTCATCATCACTGAATGCCAAGGTTTTCTCTGATTTAAAAAAATGGGAGGATTAATTGATCTGTGTCTTTCACCTCCTCCCTCTCTCCTGTTTTTGCTTCCCTTGTATTCTCACCTCATGTTTCTGCTGCCTGTTTTATTCACTAAGAGAGACATCATGATATAGGGGTGGGAGTTGGGAGGGTCAGACATAGTGTAAAGATTAGGTTAGATTAGCACCTAAGCCTATTTTGTTTAGAAATCTGAACAGTACGTACTGGGTTAGGACTTCTTTCCCCCATTTTATCCTATATACCATCCAGCCAAGCAAACTCTGTGGCTTCTCTGGCCTCCCAGGACTGTCTCTGGTGGGATTATGCTTGTCATCCTTATATACAAGGGATGGGGCTTATATTTAGAGTGATGGATATAGGGATTATTGTCCCTATGTAATGTCTGTGTAATTACACACATTCACTTGAGCACAGAACAGTGGATGGCTATAAGCTGTAACAGTTCAGTGTTCAGGATCTGAGTATAGATTTGTCTCCAAGCTCACAGGGCCCACATGGATAGTGCGGATTAAGGATTTTCCTTAAATATCTTAAATAGGACCTTGAATCTGGCTTGTCTCCCCTTACACCTAGTCATCATCATTATCATCATCATCTTCATCATCTCTCACCACTCTGCCCTCTAGAGTTCACTCTTCCTTCTCTCTCCCTCCTGCCTGGAGCCAGTGGACAAGAAATGCTACACAGAGCTCTGAGAGAGGTCAATGGCACAGAGGGTCAGGACTGGCCAGATGGTGAGAACTGATGATATCAGGAGTAAGTGTGAAGAAAGGAGGATCATGAGTCAAGGATATGCACATTGCGGAATGGGGAAGGGGATGGTCCTAGAAGTACCAGAAAAGGAACAATCCAATTGAGTAGGAGCAATATCATATTTAATAGTAGGTTCTGATTCATGTCAACAGTGTGCCCCCACCCCTAATTAGTAATGGGGGAAAAATTATACCCAAAGCACTCATCTCTGAAATTATTCATTTGATACAGATGCAATTTTATATGACTACATCTCTCATTTATATTAATTAGAGATAAAGTATAATCCAAATATAATCCTCAAACTTCATTTCCATTTATAATTCTAATCCACCTGTACTACCTTTTCACAGCATAAGTAGAAAAATAAATGGTCAGCACTTCACTTGTTCTTCTAAGTCTACAGCAAGGATACAAACTGTAGTGAACTGATCACCATTTGAGTCAACTTGAGGACAAAAGAGAAACTAGTAATAAAGATCTTGGCAATTCAAATGTGAAGTGATAGGTTTCTGAAATAATGGTTACTCAATTCCTCACTGAGGTGACTCTGGGTTCAGAGTTTTTGCATTTGAATTCTGATTCCAACACTTACATATGAGTCCTTGAAACTGAGGAAGTGAACCTCACTGAGCCTTAGTTTCCTCATTTCTAAGCAGAGATAATAATAGGGCCTACTTTATAGAGATGTTGTAAAGAATAAATGAGATAATACATATAAAGCGCATACTTGGCACACAGTAAGCATTGGATAAATAGAAGCCATTACTATGACAGAGACAGTGATTAAATAAAGGCCAGCTACCACAGTGTTCTCAGGTGCTCAAGCAGAACACCTGGAAGGCATCCTTAACCCTATCCTATCTCATCACCTCATCAAAGCTTTGACAAAGTCCTGGTTTTCTTACTTCCAACATGCACTTAAATCCATGACATTCTCCTCAGTTCCACGGTGACCACTCATGCCCGTACCACCATCATCACTCTCTCCTGGCCAATTGCATCCACCTCCCCATGGGTCCCTAGCTTCCACCCTTGTCCTGTCTAGTCCATTCCTCATATTGTAGCCAGAGAGGACTTGTAAAACTACAAATCCTATCAAGTGGGGACACTTACACACTGTCCGTTATTTCTGTTTGTTCTTAGAATAAATCTCAATGCAGCCCCGTGGTTATAAGGGCTGTCCTAATTTAACTTCTGTGTCCCTTCCTAGCTCTTATTTCACTATCAATTTGCTCACTAAAGTTCAGCCATAAGATCACATTCTGGTTCCTCGTCTACACCAAGCCCTTTCTCCAAGCACTTGCTCTTCTCTCAGCCTGCACTGGTCTTTCTCCCTTTCTCTGAATGACTGGCTCATTATTGTCATTCAGGCCTCAGTTCAATTGTCCTCTTCCAGAGAAGCCTTCTCCACATGTCCTAAATCATCTGCCCTCTAGTTATTGTCTCATCACCTGACTTATTTTCTCCATAGTGCTCATTACAACCTGGAATTATAATCTGCACTTTTTGTTGTCTTGTTCAGTCTCTGTACCTCCCACTAGAAGGTCAGCCCTATGAGGGCAGAGATGAATCCTGTTTTTTGTTCTATCTCTAGGCACTTGGCAGGTGATCAGTAAGTATTTGTTAAAATATTGAGTAAATGAGTTGTGCACCCTCCCTCATGTGGGTTTTTGTGAGATGAGTGTGTGAGCATGTGTGGGTTTATATGATTGTATGTGAGTGTCAGGGTGCTCTACTGCATATGAATATGCATGAGAGCATGTAAATGTGTATGAGGGAATGCCTGTGAGCATGTGTGTAAGTGTGTGTTACTGCCTATGTACAGGTGTGAGAACGTATCAGCGTGAGTGTGTGAATTGTGTATTTTAAGAATATTAGAGAAATCTGATTTCTCTGATTTGATTTGAATCAAATACTTTAATTAAATACTTAACAATTAAGGTTTATTCAAGTACTTTAATTAAAATAATCCCATGATGACAAACTATAGTGTTATAACAAAGGAATATGTTATAGTCCTCTATTTTAAGAGATTGACCTCATGAAGCTAATCATTAAAATGGGATATGTTGAGTAAGAACTTGTGGGATTTTTATTAAATCCTATGGGAACTCAATGCTTTCTCTATTTCCTCTTCAAGGAGACAACCCTGTGATCTACAGGGATTTGTCCTTGCACACCTTTCCTGCCCAATGCCCATGCTATTCCTACTGCCTGGAATGTTCTTACCCCTTCTCTTTGCCTGGCTGAGGTCATTTAGGGATTCACTGTCTATCTCCTCTACGCTCCAGAGGTACAGAACCTCCCTTTCTTGTTCATTGCTACATTCCAGCACCTAATATAACATCTGGCATAAGTAAGTGTTGAAAAAAATGCTATGGGGGCACCTGGGTGGCTCAGTTGGTTAAGCGACTGCCTTCAGCTCAGGTCATGATCTCAGGGTCCTGGGATCGAGCCCTGCATCGGGCTCCCTGCTCAGCGGGAAGCCTGCTTCTCCCTCTCCCACTCCCCCTGCTTGTGTTCCCTCTCTTGCTGTCTCTCTCTACATCAAATAAATAAATAAAATCTTAAAAAAAAAAAAGAAAAAAATGCTATGTAGTAATTAAAAAGGAAAGCTATTTCCTTTTTTAATGTATTATATATTAATATATAACATATAATATTAATACATATACATCTCAGAAGTGATTACCTTTCCCAAGGGCAGAGCTTGCTTGGTGTATGACACACACATAGATAGATGCTCAATAAAGAGCAGCCAATCATTTGAACCTTGAACTCATACTATCCTACGCCCACGAACAAGGACATTCTGAAGTCAGATCACCTGGTTGGAATCCAAGTTCTGTCACTTATTAGTCACTATATGACCTTGGGAAATTTACATGGCCTCTCTGAGGCTCAGTTTGCTTCTCTGTAGAATTACAATCCTATCTTGGCTGTCTTTCTAATCCCTGCCTCCATGGTCACATTGCCTGAAACTCCTTTGTGGGGGGCATTATTCAATCTATAAAAACATTTATAGATATATGATCTTTTCATACATTAATATCGAAAATTATATTACTCAATATCCTAGTGTCCAACCATGCTTGCATTCAGGGAAAACTCTACATAATAATCACTTTATCCTTTTGAAGGCTTTGCCGTATTCCGTTTTATAACTCTACCATTCTTTATTTAACCAAACTTGACTGATAAACATTAAGGTTATTTTCAGTCTATCTGTATTATTTCCTTATTATAAAATTTCCACATATGTACACACAAATTTTGTGTACTTGTCTAATTATTTCATTGGAGTATATTCCTAACAGTAGAATTGCTGAGGCAAAATTTATAAATTTAAATTTTTTATTTATCTTATTAAATCACCCTCTAAAAATGTTCTAATTTAAAATCTCATTTCTCATCTAAGAGAGTTTGTCATTGCCCCCCACACCCTGCTCAGTTCAGATTACTAACAATTCATTTTACGAGAGGCAAAACATATTATTTTGTAATTTCATTTTACATTGTTTTGATTAGTAGTTGAGCATCTGTTTTATATCTATTACTTGTCCATTTTCTCCCACAATTATCAATCTTTTTTGATTTGCAAGAGCTTCTATATATTAAGATAGTAGCCTTTTATATTAAGATAACATTTTATATAGGCTTAAACCTATATTTTGGCATTTTTTCTCTCAACTCTGTTAATATTGCCTTTGGTTATACAGAAGTTTAAAATTTTTAGGAAATAGAATATGCATTCCTCTCATTAAGGTTTCTGGGTGTAATATTGTTCTAAGAAAAGCCCTTCTAACTGCAAGGATATCGGCCATTACTGTTGCAATTACAGAATGGTGAGGCTTAAGGGCATTTCGCGTTTTGCTAGTTTTTTCCTAGGTAAATTCTGGGCTTTCTTGAGGGTTCTTTTTAATAGAATCCAAATATGCATCTTGAATGCCAAGGCTAGTGCAGAAATATTCTGAAGAGACATCCTGATCAACATTTTATGTCAAATGAACATTTACTTTAGCTATTAATCTGTATTCTGTGTTTATAAAGTTTGAGCACTTTTTTCCTTCTGTTCTCCTCCACTGAGAGCTCAAATCACTGTGATCAGGTACAAACAAGTTAAGTGAGAGATGGAGCAGACACCTGACGACCTCACACAGGTCTAATCTCAAAGGCTTCTGAGAGTCGTAAAGTACGGCATATAATAACTGAAATGTGGCATCTGAACAGCAGTTATAACACACTACTTAGGTTTCATTTCATGTAATATTTTAATCACAAGAATAAACAAAGAAAAAAGCCTTGCCTGATATTAAAACTTAGAGCTTGAATTCACATACCAGTTCCAGACAAGATAAGGGTATATTTTTTTCTCCTTAAATATTCATTGGGGGTCAGCAAAATTCCAGAAAAAGTAAAATTATAAAAGATGTTCCTTCATAAGAGCTTATTTTTCTCCCTCTGAATTCTTAATCAGGTCCATATTTGGACAGTTTGTATTCATCTTAATCACTTCTCAAAACTCTTTCTTTCCAGTATTAACTAATATCAAGGGGTGGATGAGAGATATCAATTAAATTTTGCTCATGCTTGCCTCTCTTGGGGATTTTATACTTCCCTTTTTAGTTGTTATAAATGTAGATCCCTTCAGGGTATCCACCCTTGCAACACCTGTCATCCTTGCTTTCCTCAATGAGGTCATCACAGACGCACCTAGTTTTTGAGCTTTTCCTCTATAATTAATTTCCTTGAGTCACTGAATAACTTTATCTTACCTTCTGCCATAAACTTCTCATTTTCTCTGATATCCTTATTTGCAATAAGTCAACCAGAATTGAGCACAACATGGCTTTTCCCTTCAGTGGTGCTGAAATAATTTCTTCTGACTCATGCTCTGTGCACTGAGCAGTGATCAAGGCAGTCTGTGATTGTTTGCTTGTTTAAGCACTTGTATGTGAGATTATTTAACTGTTTGTTTAATTGTACCTCACTGAAAGTCTGCTCTCTGTTAAAACTTGTTATCGTTTGAGTACTATTCACTCACTAAATACATCTTTCTCTTAACCTAAGTGTTCAAGTCAAAAATTTATTTCCTTGATTTTAAGATGTTCTACCACCCCCCCCAACACACATCCATTTTCACATTTCTGCAACCAGACTATGTCCCAGATTCATTGTGTGCATTTAATATAGCATTTTTCTCCACAAAGACTATTACTAAATTGTTCCTTTGTCTTACAATGAATAGCTTCTTAGAATTCTAGAGGAGTGGTGAGACAAAGGTACATTAACTTGGTCATGGGTTTGAGACATTAATGAATTACTGTAAGTCCTTTTTTGACTTTACTCCTCAGATATCAAGGTTCTTTTGGAGAAAAAAAAAAAAAAGTATTTTTGCCTTTTGTGAGTTTAGGCCCGAGCTCTTATGGTTTGGTATTGTTGACTTTCTTTCCTCCTTGCCCTGTCCTTCTGCTGGATCCATATTAGAAAGTAGCTAATCCGGGAGACCCACTCTGCTTCACCCACATCTATTAGCTCCTTTCCACTTAACACCCACATGCCATCTGGTAAATGCCTGCCCAATTGGTTTTTTTCTTAAGTTCTTTGCCCTTGAGTCTACAGATGAGTCTTCTATGTTGAGCTTCTAGCAAAAGCTTTGTTCAGGTCAAGGGTGGTTTATATACAAACACTATTTTCTCTGTCTTGGCTCCTCCTCATATATTTTCATGGAATTTTAACTGCTGAATCCCTTTAGTTCTGAAACAGAGTGTGTAAAATGCCAGGTTTGAACACTAAGGTTCTATGTTTGTTCGACTTTCAAAAATCTAAAGGCATTTTTATTAGCTGTAATCTTTTAAATACCTCCTTATCCAAATGTGTATCAGATGCAAACATATTTTCAGATATCAAATGGAAGTTTGATGGGTAGGTGGAAAAATGTAGGAATAAGTATACATCTGTATTTATAAAAATGTGAGTGATTTTGCTTAAAATCTAAATAATTACTAATATATTCATTTCTATAGACATATACACAATTAGATATGTGATTATGAATTACATAAAATTGACCTATATTACTTATACTGTATATAAACATATATAAATTTAGGTGTATTGTTATATATACACATAATCCATTTAGTGAGATGCAATAGAAACAGGGCTCAAATTATAGCTCTGCCATTTTCTTACTTTCTTAAAGCCATTTAAATATTCTGATCCTGTTTCCACATCTGTAAAATGAATATAAAACAATTACGCCTGCCTTACATATAACAGAAGGCTATACAGAGAATAATTCAAAAAATTTTTAAGCTACAAAATGCTTTATAAATATTGATAATATTTGATGATATTTATTCAAACACTCCTCTTCTCCCTCATGAAAAAAATCCCACCTTCTTCAAATAGTATATTTTGTCAATAATTTAGCATCTATTTTTTTCATTACATTCAATATATAACACAAAAGAATTGAAACTTTCTCTTTTAAAAATCAAATTGTTTTTAGATATATTCTTTATCAATATATAATACATATAGTGTAGTAACCCCATCCATAGTTTTGCTTCTCATGGTTTCAGTTACTTTCAGGAAACCACAATCCGAAAGCAGATGATTC
This sequence comes from Halichoerus grypus, assembly GCF_964656455.1. Classification (NCBI taxonomy): domain Eukaryota; kingdom Metazoa; phylum Chordata; class Mammalia; order Carnivora; family Phocidae; genus Halichoerus; species Halichoerus grypus. Next base: position 53,454,340 of record NC_135721.1, on the reverse strand, counting down.
TCCTCCTGACGTCTAGTCAGAAAGTCAGTAGTAGCCTAACACTACGTCACCATGCCTCCGTCACGCGCCTCACTTCATCTCATCACACGGGCCTTTTATTGTCTCTCATCATCACAAAAGGAGGGTGAGCACAGTACAGTAAGATATTGTAGGAGAGACACCGCAGTCACATAACTTCTTCAGAGTATATTATTATAATTGTTCTATTTTATTATTAGTTATTATTGTTACCCTCTTATTGTGTCTAATTTATAAATTAAATATTGTCAAAGGTATGTATGTATAGGAAAAATCATGAGTATGTATGGAGTTTGGTATAATCTGTGGTTTCAGGCATCCACTGGGGGTCTTGGAATATATCCCCTACAGATAAGGTGGAGAAATGACTGTATTATATAATTCATTGTATTGTATTTATTATATTGTGTATGGTTTTAGAGACCATAAATATATAGCATAAATTTACAATAGATGTCAGCTTATTTTCAAAGCTTTAGCTCAGAAAACCCACAAGGAAAAGCAAAATCTACTTTTAAAAGTTTCATTTATTTCCCAGATGCTTGGGTTTAGCATATTCAAAATGTGATTTGTTGAAATAATGGCATGTTATAACTAAATATAACAAATGAAATAATAAGAGAAATCCTATATGAACATCTGTGGCTAAAATTAATTTGAATAATCAAATAACTCAAAGACCTAAAATATCTTATAGGCTTTTGCAAAGTTAATCTGGAATCAGTGTGGTAAGGTATTGCTATACTGAAGTTTCTGGACACCAAAGCTACCCTAGAAATGTCTCAGGAGAAGACCCTGGGCATCACTAAGTCAAACACTGAGAACCAACCCCTATAGTACATGCTTGCTGAGACTTGCATTTATACTCTCTTTGTTGCAGCTTTTAAATGTAAAGAAACTTTCTCAGCAGCTATGCCCAAGAATCTTCAGGGACTTAACCTCAAAATCACGTGGATGGAGTCAATTTAGACAAATTCTTTATCCTGGAGGCTCCAGTCTTATGTTAAAAGTACATTTCCTTTTCTTGTGGGGTAAAGAACCTTCTAGTTTGTGTTGGCTGCTCTCAGATAGAATGAGTAGACAGGGTAAAGCGACACCAAATGAAGTACAACTAATATTAGGAAGTAAACTACAGCATCTTTCTTCTTCCCCCTCCCACACTCATAAATGTACCTGTACCCATCTCCAAATTTACCACTTCCCAAAAAGCAGTGGAGTATAATTCCCTTCTCCTTGAATCTGGAGAAGGCTTGAGAATTGGTTTGTAACCAATAGAATGTGTCAGAAGTGACACTGCATGACTTCTGAGACTAGGTAATAAAAGAAGACATGGTTTATGCCCTGTACACTGGGACATCGGCTTTCAGAGCTCTAAGCTGCCATGTGAGAATCAATTATTCTGTTAAGCTGTGAGAAAGCCTAGCCCACATGGAGAAGCCACATGCTAGTGTTCCAGCCAATAGCTCCAGCTGTAGTTCTAGTTAATAAGCAACATCACTATCAAACATAAGTACAGATGCCTCTGGATGATTCCAGCCACTAGTCTTTGTATCTTACCAACTGGGGCTCCAGACATCATGGAGCAGAGGCAAGCCAACCCCACTCTGCCCTGTCTGAATTCATAACCCAAAGAAATTGTAAGGATAATAAAATGGTTATTTTACATTGCCAAGTTTTAGGGCAGTTTGTTTCATAGCAGTAGTATTGGAATACCTTCCCTTTGAATCTAGCTGGCCTCTTGACTTGCTTTGGTCAACAGAATGAAGACAAAGTGACAGTGTGCCAGTTCTGAACCCAGGGCTCAAGAGGACTTGTCTATTTCCATTTATATGTTGTGCTTCAGCTGTCACTTTGAGAACATACCTAAACTAGGCTGTTAACCAATAGAGGATCATCTGCTTTCAGACTGTGGTTTCTAAGGATGAGAGACATGTTCTAAGGATGAGAGACATTACTTGAGTAATCCCAGCTGAAGCCAGCCTAGATCAGACAACAACCAGCCAAAATCCAGACATCAAGCAAAGCCACCTAGCTAAGCACTCCAGCGAAGTAAAAAATGTGTGTTGTCAAATGCCACTAAGGTTTTATGGTTGACTGTTAACCAGCAATATTGTAGCAGGAGATAATCCATACACCACTAAAAATCCAGAGTAAAAATTAATAATGCACCCTTCCTTCATCTCATATTCCTCTTTATTAATTGTCTTATACTAATACTTTTCTTCACAGCAAAACTTCTCAAATTAGTTACCTACTGATTCTATTTTCACTCACTTCCTTCTCTTCTAGTATCTCCTCAACCTTAATCATTCTGACTCCTGCCCCCACCACTATACTGGAACTGCTCTTTTCAACACCAGTCACTCTCATGATGCCAAGTGTGATGCATTTGTTGCTGTATCATCTTCCTGGACCCTTCGGCAGCATTTAACATATCTGACCATATTCCATTTCCAAACACTTTTTTCTTTTTTTTTTAATTTTTTATTGTTATGTTAATCACCATACATTACATCATTAGTTTTTCATGTAGCGTTCCATGATTCATTGTTTGTGCATGACACCCAGTGCTCCATGCAGAACGTGCCCTCTTTAATACCCATCACCAGGCTAACCCATCCCCCCACCCCCCTCCCCTCTAGAACCCTCAGTTTGTTTTTCAGAGTCCATCGTCTCTCATGGTTCATCTCAAACACTTTTTTCTTTTAGCTTCTAAGATACCTCCAGGTTTTCCTGCTACTTCTTTGGTTGTTCCCTTTTATCTCTTTTGCTGGTTTGTTCTTTCATTCATTCATTTAAAAAATATATATTGAGGGGCGCCTGGGTGGCTCAGTCAGTTAAGCAGCTGCCTTCAGCTCAGGTCATGATCCCAGGTCCTGGGATCGAGCCCCACATCAGGCTCCTTGCTCAGCAGGGAGCCTGCTTCTCCCCTGCCTGCCTTTCCCCCTGCTTGTGCTCTCTCTCTCTGTCAAATAAACAAATAAAATCTTTAAAAAAAATAAAAAACTATATATTAACAACCTACAATATGTCAAGTATTGGGGTAGGGGGCATTGTGTCACAGCAGTGAAACAAAACAAAATTCTTGACCTTGTAGGGCTTATGTTCTAGTGAGAAGAGACAGAAAATAAGGAAATAAGCAAGTAAATATATACTATATGGTGATAAGTTCTATGGAGAAAAATAAGAGGGAGGAAGGAGGATAGACAATATGGGATAGGACTGGTGTTGCTATTTTAAATAAGTCAATGAAGTCCTCACCAAATGGATAACATTTGCATAGACACCAAGAGAACATGAGGGAGTGAGGCATATAGATTTCTAAAGGTGAAGTGTCCTAGAAACACAAGGAACAGTAGCTGCAAAGGTTCTGATTCAGGAATATAGTTAGCATGACCCTCGGCCTCTTTTTTTTTTTTTTTTCTATCCTTTTACTATACTCATTTTCAAATCAGTTGCTTAGCTTTTTATATTGAAATTTTAATTAAAAAATAAACAAGAATAATGAAGTGATCCTTCACAAGCAAATATCCCAACTTGGTACAGTTTATTAGGGTGTGAGGAAAGGAATGCCTTTCACATCTTATTCTGGATCATTTCAAGTCTTCTGGAACATGGTCTCCGACCCCTACACAGGGGCTACTTATTGTCTATCTTTTAAATGTTGATTCTTCAGGGTTCAGTCCCTCTTTTCTCTGTATACTCATCCCTTGAGTTAGCCCATCCACTTTTTTTTTTTAAGATTTATTTATTTATTTTAGAGAGAGAGAGAGAGAGGGAGTGCGAGTGCACATGAGCAGGGGGAGGGGGAGGGGGAGAGAGAGAGAATCTCCAGCAGACTCCCCACTTTAGCATGGAGCCTGATGCAGGGCTCAATCCCACAACCCCGAGACCATGACCTGAGCCAAAATCAAGAGTCGGATGCTCAACCGACTGAGACACCCAGGTGCCCCTAGCCTATCCATTCTCTTAGCTTTAAATGCCATCTATATGCTGACAATGTGTAAACTGATTTGTTTAGTTAAGACCTTATTTCTGGGGCACCTGGGTGGCTCAGTCGTTAAGCGTCTGCCTTCGGCTCAGGTCATGATCTCAGGTTCCTGGGATCGAGCCCCGCATCGGGCTCCCTGTTCCACGGGAAGCCTGCTTCTCCCTCTCACACTCCCCCTGCTTGTGTTCCCTCTCTCGCTGTGTCTCTCTGTCAAATACATAAAATAAAATCTTTAAAAAAAAAAAAAAAAAGACCTTATTTCTGAGCTTCAGATTTAAATATCCAACTGCAACCTTGACATCTCCACTTGGGCATCTCTAACTTACCACAACCAAAGAGAACTTTTTATTTCACAAAGAGCCCCCAAACTCAAGCCCATCTCCCCAGTATTTTCCATCTTTGGAAATAGCTATCTACTCAATTTCTCAAGCCGTAAGTCTAGTATCCTCCTTGATTCCTCCATTTTACTTATATCCCATGTTTGACTATTAATCTTTTAGACTTTACCCCCAAATATCTCTCAAATCCATCCATCTTTTTCTATCTCCACTCTTCTCAAGCTGTGCCAGGGCACCAGCATTGAGTGCCACATTCATGATATTCATGGCCAGTAGCAGCTGCATAATATAAGAAAGCAGAGGTAGATCTACAGTATATCATCACACAAATGTATTTAATTAAATTTAAGGTAAAGCAAACACCCTAAAATGTTAACAAAATGATGGCAAGTTTGACTTGTTCAACTAGTAGTTTGGTTGTTAGCTTATATATTTTTTTAAAGATTTTATTTATTTATTCATTTGACAGAGAGAGACACAGTGAGAGAAGGAACACAAGCAGGGGGAGGGGGAGAGGGAGAAGAAGGCTTCCCGCTGAGCAGGGAGCCCGACGTGGGACTCGATCCCAGGACCCTGGGATCATAACCTGACCTGAAGGCAGTAGCTTATAGAACTATATTTTATCTATGGTACTGAATAGATTCCTATATGAGTTTCAAAAAAAGAAGTAAATTTTATGTTGAGACAATATTTAGAAGACTAGAAACATCTCAGTGCTTTTTCCAAAGTCACTTTCATGTCTATGATTTTATGATTTTTATGTGTTCTAAGATGAGATTGACAATTCTGGCCCATTCTTACTCTAGATTAGTTTATTAAATTATTGGATCCCTGGTTTTTACAATGTGAATAGAGATTTTTTTATGAACACGAATAACTATTGTTTTAATAGTAACTCACTGTGCTAAAATTTGGCATTTAAATTTATAAATAAGATCACAGCTGCTGACCTCTTTCAGCGAAGAAAAGAACAAAAGGAGTTAGCAACTCATTCTGAGAGTCCACCTAAATCAATTAGGATGTTAAATCCATGCATAAAATAATGTTTAATAAAAGTGCTTTAAAGGGAAAATTGTCTCATTTTGAATTGAATGAATACAAAAGACATGAAGTTCCTGGATGAGGCTCTAAGACACCAGACTCAGGCATTGCTAATAGTTCAACAGTAATTGGAATATTAATAGGATGTGTCATTCTGATTATATAGAATATGCATCAGAGTATTTTACCTACCTCTTCTGGATTGATTGGAGAGTGGCAAAGAATAATCTGATTGTCGCTTCTCTCATTTTAAGAACCCCATTTCAGAATGCTTACTCACAGACTCTATTTAAGGATGTATTAAAAATAAAATCAATGCATTTATAACCTAATTAGCTGGTCTCTATTGATTCATGTTCCAGATATTCAGTTTGCATAGCATTACTGTGTTCACTAACTACCTGTAAATATATGCTGGGTGGCATATTGGGTTAAGGCACTAGTCTCTCCTCAAGGGAACTGAACTAGCAGCTACTGTAAGTCATTACTGCGGTACTAGGTTTTCCAGTTTTCTCCTAGTCAATACATGTTAATAAGACTTCAAAGTTTTATTTATCACTTAATCTCACCAAGTCCTGGGCTCTGTACATACATTAGATTAGAAATGGTTCTTGTGTAATGGGTTTACTGTCTAAAAATAAAGGAGCCTTGAACTTTGAACAATTGGCTGTCTCTGCTCACGGGTATAAGCGAGAGGTCAGAGGTTCACAGGAACCGTGTCATTTGAGTGTAACCCCTTCAGGGATGTGGGCCCAGTGCATGTTCTCATTATGCCCAGTGTGAAAAAGGGCAAGTACCCTTTCAATTTTGTTTGCTGCAAACTTACCCACAAGTTTTCATATAAAACGAAAAAAGAAGTCTGACAATATATTATTTCAGCATTCTCCTGACTTAAAAAAAATGTTGGAGTCCATGTTATATGTTCAGGAATGGGCATACCTCTCTAATTACATCAAGCAAATCGGTGAACTTTGCTCTCAAAACATGCAAATAATCCTTAGACCGTGGAGAAATGGCAAAGCTCAACTCTGGGGCACCGATGCAGAGGCTTAAAGATGTTAGTGCCTTTCAGACTTAAAGCTCTGGCTCTCTGGGCTTGCATAGGATGTCATTGATTTACTCCTTCCACAGAGGTGAAGAGAGAGGACCAAGGGAGATAGGTTTAATTAATCTTAAATATCTCTGCAATTTAAGAATTGTAGGCCTGGAACAGTTCCTGTACTAACATGATTAGCAAATATTGACTTTTGAATACAATAATAATGTGTCATCTGAAACCCTTGATAAGTAACTTAAGTACTTCCTTAGCTTGCATCTTATTAAATTAGATGAGGTATGGTTGAGGCACATTACACAAAGACATTGAAATGAAAAATCAGACCTAAGGGTTTTAACATTGATTTTAAGAGAGCTAAAAGTCACAAAGAAAACATATATGCTTCAGTTCTGCAACCTATGAATGTAAGCTGTCTATTTTCTCTAGATGGATTTTTTAAAAGTATGTCATAATTTTCATGGTGCAACTGTAGTAAACATTTACAATTTGTGACCTTTTTGACAGCTGTAATCAATCATCAGATTATGTATGATGACCATATAATTTTAGTTTTATGGAAGGTTAACTTACACAGATTATGAGCTTTTGATGTTAAAATATGGAAGAAAGAGCCATGTCACACTAGTGTGCCTGTGAGTATGGTAAGGATAATCTACCCACCCCCCTTCACAAGGTTTAACTTAAAAATGTGTACAACAAGTCAGCTAAGAAAAGAGTTTAAAGATGTAATACTAGTCAGCTTCAACCTGACAAATCTTACTGTATTGATTAGTTTTCAAAGGCTGTATGGCATGTGTACTCTACTTACAATAGAATGGGAATGAGGGGAGAAAAGCCTCCAAATGTCATCAAAGCAAATGGTCTGTGAATGTTGCTTCAAAGCTCATCATTAGTTGCCAGGGTATTTGGCCACAAAGCTTGTAAAGAGGTTTCTCTGGAGGGGTAGGTATGACAAAGTACACTTCTTGGCAAGAAGACTTATGCTCAAGTAGCAGGACACATTAATTCTTGCTTGATTAATTAGAGGATTAACATTCTTTATGAAATTTTGCCTGCTTTTTATCCTTTTTTTTTTTTTAATCAGGAATAGACCCCAGGCCTTTTCTGTTCTCTAATGAAATTGCAAATTGACTTGTGTTCAAATGGTGCTTGAGTAAAATGAACAATTAAAAATGTATTGCTAACAATGAGATGTATCAGCCAATCTCTTTAAGGATTAATTAGTTGCAGGAACAATCTTTCTTATACAACATACAAAGAAGAAGAGAGCAGCGGTGGATGAACAAGGAGGTATCAAAGAATAGGTTTCTAACATGGGCATATGAACAAAAGTATGCACATATTCATATACACAGATGCAGTACAAGAATATAGACATATATATGTAAGCATCTTTATAGGTTTAGACTGAAAAAATTAGCTGCAGCTTCCTTGAAGATATTTATTCCACCTTAGTTAGGATGATTTGACTGTTGCTGATTAGTGATCCATTAGTTAGCTTGAAGGCAGCCAACAGATTTTACTGATCGTAATTTATCATTAAAGCGGAGAAATGCTTTAGGTATTTAAATAATGTATGCAGATAAATTCACTCTTATTTTTTTAATTACCCACCTGTACCAACCTTGTAAGAATTTTTGCCCCCTATCAAAAGTTCGCTCTCTGAGGAAATTTTCAAAGTTAACCAAAAAGGAAAAGCCCTTCTCCCTGGTTGCATTTATCAATTCTGCATTTCAATCCACCCCTTCACAAAATCTCTGGTATGTTTCAGGTTATGTTTGCAGTTCTTAAAAAACTTGAAATTATCTCCATATTTGCCATTGCAGACTGACGGCTTACCTTGCAAGATGTGATAGCTCTGTCATTTCTTTAGCAAAGATTTCAGATACAGTAGGGATAAACTGTAGTTCCCAGACCCCACTGCAAAACTTCAGGCAAAAATGGACATAGTTTTTCTTCTTCAAGACCAGTTTAAATAGATGATGTTCTAGAAAATGTCATTTTTGTTAGGCTGCCCTAAAGTCAGATCTTCTCAATGCCACCAATGTGCTGAGTCAGCCTAAAAGGACATTTAGCACTAAGGCATTTGGTAAATACTGCTTTATTGTGCTCCATCCTCCCTACAGGGCATTCTGAAGAGATGAATAATAAGTGTGAACAGGAAGAACAAGTTTCCAGTCCTGTCAAATTAATTAGACTAGTGTAGAATGAAGTGAGGTTTGCCGTTAGGTAAGTTGAAAACATGTAAAGAAAATCATCCAAGCAATCTGAAAAGATTTTAAGAGAGCAAAACATCCTCATGCATTTTTGTGTATCTGCATGAGAGATATGTGGATAATGGTGTTGCATGTAAAAGGATATCATATCTGAATGGAGAATAGTCTATGTGTTTATGTAATACATACAACACATCCGAAAACATACCTGGCAGGCCACAATTCAAAAGGAAAGCCACAATTCAAACACCTATTTAACTGGGGTGGGGGGAAAGCAACCAACAAACCATGAATAGATCTGACCCTTTTACTTATAGGAGCAAACCCTGGTTCTATAGTAAGAACTGTATCAGGTGAGCTTATTAAGAGATTCATGAGAGCAGTGGGAGCAATGCAATTTGGTTGTTGTTTTACCAGGTTCCAGTTGGGTGCTTTGAGCCTCAGACCTTATGTAGGCAAACATACAAGAGAGGGAGAGTTACACGTGCAGCAAGGTGCTCTTCTGAATGTAGGGCCTTGAGTTGTCGTTTGGGCTAATTTTAAATGACCTTTTGAAATACATTTCCATATATTCCACTCTATTCTGGAAAATTGATTTTGGTAATGGAAGTAATCAATTTGTATATCTATAGAGCATCGACTGCTTTGTACCACCTCCACAAAGCAGGCTGGCCAAGATTCCATGATGCAAATTGATGTTTTCATATCGAGATCCAAAGGGGCTGGCTGCAGCCACCCTATTCTTCAGGAGAGGTAGTTTCCCCCCGACGATCACGGTACCAAAGTCCATTAGTTTACTAAACCACAGTATTTCCTGAATCACATAAAGGTTGGTAAATGATTTTCTTTTTGCAAAGGACATGAGGTCCTGAAACTTTTCCTATACCTAGCCTTTCCTCCTCCCCTTCTCCCCGCTTTTACTTTTCCAGTCTCCATGCACCTCACCCTCTTTAACTCCACTTTTCCTGACCTTTTACAAGTTCCCTTTCTCTACTACCTAGCATCAGTCAATGTTGATGGACCACATTCCAGGCTCTCTTCTGTCAAAATGAAAAGAATCTACAATTGTCAATGATTTCTCTTCTGTGCTGCTTAATCCCCCTCCTGCTGCATCTTGGGTAGAATTCTAAGCTAATTCCAACTCCAGTACTCTTCCTTACCATCAAGTGATTTTCCCAATTTATGCTCCCATTTCATTTGATTTTTTCATAAACAGGGTAGAAGAAGGCAGAAGTGCGCTGCATCTGAGTCCAAATGCTGCGTTTAATTTCACATGTAACTGATGAAAATGTCTCCTGCAAAATGACAACTGGAAAAGAAATCGGAATACTTGTTTTGGCAGGTGACACCAGGATAACTTGAAGGCATCTCTACCTTTTGGATGTCAAACGGCGTGTTTAACTACCCACTTTTCTTTACAGGGAAACTCAACTGTCCTTCAACCATAGAAGCAGGACATGTCATCTCCCAAATGAAAGAAATTCATGCCCATGATGAGTAACATTCCAATTAAAATTCATCACTAACAGCAGGCTTTTTATCTTTCTTGGACAACATGAATCATTTTTGGTGCTGGGAAATGTGTTTCATAAACCTCCATAGTCGTAGAATGTCTACTTCCACGAGAACTTGTTTTATATTAGTAAATAAAACATCATCTGACATTTTTGTCACTTCTTATGTCTGGGTGCTGACGAAAATAATGGGAATGCTCAGAGGTTACGGGACATTGTTTATCAAGGAATGTAGGTGACGCCACGAAGTATAAGTAACGCTATACAGCTGCATGATTGATCCCTGCTGCATATTTTAAAGCTCCTTTCATTGCTTATCGAAACCTTTTAGGTAATGCACTCCTCTCAGATATCATTTTATGTCTGAAAAGCTTTATAATTCATAATGAAAAGTTGCTTAGTTATCCCAAGTGAATCCATAGCTTCAATTATTCTCTGTGCAAATGGTCGGACTCATTTTGACCAATGTTTATGGTGTTTGGCAATTTTTCAGTAGCTACTTTGCTCTGATATGATTAATTTCTTGCATAATACTCTGCTTTGCATGTGTGGAGCTGAAATAATCTTAGTAGGCAGAAAGGAAATGAAAGACGTTGTGTGTTTCAGTTTTGGAAACATTTGAAACATAACATCATAGTGTTAAGAGTGCCAAAAACAATACCAGTTAGGCTGGATAAAGACAACCACAAGAGACACGAATGTGCTGATGAGACCCAGCCTTCGGACAGCCAGCTCTTGCCTTGTTCTGTGGCCAGCTTGCTCTGCCTCGAGACATCGAAGCAGGGGAGAGGAGAGAGCCCCAGAATTTACCAAATTGGATTCAATTGCCAGAAAAATACTGGCATCTTCTCATTAGTATCTTTTCCTAAGGTTATCCTGGGCCTCCTTCTTTGACAAAATTACATAAAACACATCCTCTTATTTATTAAGTAGCCACACATGAGGCTGCTGTCCCTTGTGCAGAAAGATGAGCGACATGCATGTCTGTTGAATAAATGAATGAGTTCATTCATTCAGGAGCAGTATGTGTGGTGACTACCTGACCCTCTGACTTTGGGAAAATGTTTACCTTCCCCTGTCCTTAGATGATTTCTGTTACCCTAACACTCTGGAATTCTTGCATTTCACAAGTTTCAGACGCTGTCTCTCTTTTCTTCAACCCCTCCCTCCTTTCTGCTGACCAATGGTGTATAGTTGTGAAATGACACCTACCACAGGAAGCCTGGAAGATAGATGGAAAGAACATTGGTCTTGAAATCACACCAACCCAAGTTAAAATCTGGTAAATTGCTGGCTGACGGCCTCACATAGCCTCAGTTTGCCCACCTCAAAAATGGGAATAATGATATCGTCTACATTCTAAGAACACTCATTTCTTTTATTTAATGCTCTGGTGGTACTTCGTGCAGTCCACGCAGGTACTGCTCTAAGCATTTGACGTACCAACGAGGGAGTTCTATTACTATCACCATTTTACAGAGGAAACAACTGAAGCACAAAGGGGTTAAGTAATTTGACCAAGGGTCACAGGGCTAGTAAGGGGCAGAGTCACGATTAAAACCTAGTCAGGTGAGGTCTCTCAACTACCATACAAGGCTGCCTTCTGTAACGGCCATTACTGTAATTATCAGCATTATCACTGCCATCATCACTATTATTATCATTATAACTACAACCAGAGGCACCTGGAAGACCTGGTATCAGTGGAGATAAGTGGCCCGACTGGTGCCAGTTGGAGACAGCACAATTAAGGCAAGGCGAGCCCTTCCTTTTCACTTTTATCTCAAAGCTTGTGGGTGGACATATTCCCAATTAAGCAGCCCAAAGCTGATGCCACTGCACAGCGTCCTCAGCTCTGTTCAGGCATACTTGTGTTTACATGGTCGAAGGGCTCAAGGATGCTATAAACCATCAAATTTTCTTTTCTTCATTTCAAACACACATGTATTCTGGATATATTGTTAACATATCCACTTGTTAAGACTTTTACCATCAGTATGTTCGTAGGGCAGATTTTATTATAAAATTAATTTACAGAGCAAAAGCATCTTTTTATTAGAATATAGCTCTTTTAGTAGCCCTTCATTACATAGATGGCAGTAACAAATTTTCTCTCCTTTTTAAAATGGAAATCGGCTGAGCCTCTGTCAAAGAGGGTGGCGACTTTTGCCTTCTGAGAAGTAAGAAAATAATGTAAAATTCCCACCATGAAAAAACAAAACAAGACAGAGAGAACCTGGCTTTGTCGAGTCTGGCTTCCCCAACAGATGTCTCTGATATCAGTGGGAATCAGGGATTTCAAAGAATGTGGAAGTAAGTGTTTAGCTCTGCCAGATGAACAGGAGATGGAAGAATGGGGGAGGCGGCCTCTATCAAAAAGTCTGTTGCTGGGCCTAGAAAAACAAAGACTTACAGTTCCAATCACAGATTACTTTGATCTAATTCTTCATGAAACAACATAAAACCACACAGAACATATCTTTATTTTCTAAAGACTGATCAGTAAGAATAATTTAGTTAAAATTTCTGTGATTGTCACCACAATTCATTTCTTACCAAGAGCTACAATAATGGGTAAATTAGTAAAAAATGGTGAAATATTCCCAAAAGGTGTATGTGGATCCCTCTCTTTTTTTTTCCTGCCTATATATGGTATTTATAGATGAACATATCCACAATATCTATAATCCCCCAAGAGTGGTGGGATGCTTTCATCCTTCTATATTTCATATACCAGAAATATGTCAAAGTAAAGGCGTCATATAAACTCTGCATAGAAGTACATCCTTTCATGGACTTAAAATCTAGACTAAATAAAAAGTCTCTGGTGGCTCAGTGGATGAAGCATCTGACTATTGGTTTCAGCTGAGGTCATGATCTCAGGCTCGTGAGATCCCGTCGCGCATTGGGCTCCACGCTCAGCACAGAGTCTACTTGAGATTCTCTCCCCTCTCCTTTTGCCCCTCCCCCTGCTCGCTCTCTCTCTCAAATAAAATAAATAAGTAAAATATTTTTTTAAAAAGTCTCTGGCAAATTCCATGAAGTTCTTCCAACACAAGGCCCGCTTATGTTTGAATCCCAGTGAAAAGAATGGAATGTAGTCGCATGATCAATTTCAACATCTAGTTCTAATAGTAGTGAATTACATGAGATGAGTCAGTAGTATTTGGTTATCAAAAAGTAAGAAAAAATTTCAGAAAGAAAGGTAGGGAAAAGATTATCAAAATTTGAAATCTTCAAAGAACATTCTGCCATATAGTTTTAGGCATCAGGGAAGATGTTCCACATCTAAAATCCTGGCCACTTCAGCAACTTCTTCGACCTTAGCTGCAGCAACTTCTTCCTAGAAACATCGCCAAAGGCAAGGGAAGCAAGGGCAAAAATGAACTATTGGGACTTCATCAAGATAAAAACTTTTGCAGAGCAAAGGAAACAGTCAACAAAACCAAAAGACAACCGACAGAATGGGAGAAGATATTTGCAAATGACATATCAGATAAAGGGCTAGTATCCAAAATCTATAAAGAACTTATCAAACTCAACACCCAAAGAACAAATGATCCAATCAAGAAATGGGCAGAAGACATGAACAGACATTTTTCCAAAGAAGACATCCAAATGGCCAACAGACACATGAAAAAGTGCTCAACATCACTCAGCATCAGGGAAATCCAAATCAAAACCTCAATGAGATACCACCTCACACCAGTCAGAATGGCTAAAATTAACAAGTCAGGAAACGACAGATGTTGGCGAGGATGCGCAGAAAGGGGAACCCTCCTACACTGTTGGTGGGAATGCAAGCTGGGGCAGCCACTCTGGAAAACAGTATGGAGGTTCCTCAAAAAGTTGAAATTAGAGCTACCATAGGATCCAGCAATTGCACTACTGGGTATTTACCCCAAAGATACAAACGTAGTGATCCGAAGGGGTACGTGCACCCCAATGTTTATAGCAGCAATGTCTGCGATAGCCAAACTATGGAAAGAGCCAAGATGTCCATCGACAGATGAATGGATAAAGAAGATGTGGTATATATATACAATGGAATATTATGCAGCCATCAAAAAACACGAAATCTTGCCATTTGCAATGACGTCGATGGAACTAGAGGGTATTATGCTAAGCGAAATAAGTCAATCAGAGAAATACTAGTATCATATGATCTCACTGATATAAGGAATTCTTAATCTCAGGAAACAAACTGAGGGTTGCTGGAGTGGGGGGTGGGGTGGGAGGGATGGGGTGGCTAGGTGATGGACATTGGGGAGGGTATGTGCTATAGTGAGGCCTGTGAATTGTGTAAGACTGATGAACCACAGACCTATACCTCTGAAACAAATCATACATTATATGAAAAAAAAAAAAAAAGAAGATAGTAGGAAGGGAAAAATGAAGGGGAAGACAACAGAGGGGGAGATGAGCCATGAGAGACTATGGACTCTGAGAAACAAACCGAGCATTTTAGAGGGGAGGGGGTGGGTGGATGGGTTGGCCCGGTGATGGGTATTAAGGAGGGCACGTATTGCATGGAGCACTGGGTGTTATATGCGAACAATGAATCATAGAATACTACATCAAAAACTAATGATGTAATATATGGTGACTAACATAACATAATAAAATTAAATTTAAAAAAATTAAAATAAATAAAATAAAATGCCGGCCACTCGCCCAGTTACAAGAAAATGCTATGTGTACATCTTAATACTTCAGTTTACAAGAGTTTTTCTGTTTCTCCTTCCTCTATTTCTAAAACGAGCTACTTTTAAAAGCCTAATGTTTCAAGCATGGGAAAAGAATAAGATACATGTATTGATAATCTGAGATGGCTGATTTTGTTTTAAAGAATTGGTATGTCAGAAGCATATGCCATGCCTCATGGCCAATATGGAAATGTCAGGGGTTTAATTGGCAGCTGTGAATAGCAGCACCTGCAAACAGCTCAGGGCTTGTTCCTGTGGTCTGGCAACATTCTTACTTTATGCTTTAAATAAAGGCTTACTCACTGGGACAGAAATAACTGACAATGGATGATTGATGATTGCCCATCACGCAATGGCTGACATCTAGCATTCAGCAGGTCCATTTACGAGTGCACGTCCAGATTTCATTAACGGGGGCATGACATCCAGGAGCAGGCCTGCTAGAGATGGCTACTCAGTGAGCTAGTTCAGAACACCTAGAATAGGCTGACTTTTTTTAACCCGGAAAAATAGTGCACTGGGGATTCAGAATGCTTCAGGAAGATAATTTTCAAAATTCTCTCTTTTTTTTCCTGCTTGTTATATTGCTTTTTGTGAGAGTTTGTCGGGTTTCATGTTCAGTTACAGGTTGCCTTTTAATTTCTCTGATTCTTATTGCAAACTGGCTTTGCATTTGAAACATTTGCTATGAGGAAGAGGCATGCTAAAGGAGTTATATTTCTAATTATTAATTCATAACCACTCTCATGTCCAAGGGACTATTTAAGCTTTGAGTACAATAATGTTTACTATTTTAATTAGGAGGGGCAAAGAAAGTGCAAAGAGATAAATCCACAGTGCAAACAAATGGCTAACATCCTTTTCCACACCTGGACATCCGTCAGCCCACAGCGGGCCACTAGGCACAGCCAAAAACACACAAGCAATGTTGGAAAGATCACTGGTGTAGCAAACCTTTCAAAATAAATAGTGCTAAATTAAAACAACCTTGCACTGTTCAATAAAACTTAGAGTATCTCCAGGCTGGTATGTTCCAGCATAAAGCCAACATTTAGCTTTAATTTTCTTCCCGTTTCTTCTCCCCAGGTCCGCTTTTGCCCAGTGACAATCTTGGGCTACACATCTGCCTTGACTCATGTTCTTTTCTCAAAATAAGTTTTGATCTTCTCTGAGGCACTTATAAATCTTTTCAATTTTTAGTGACTGGGCCATGGGTTATTTCGTGGTCTACCTTTTGGACAACGGCAGTTCCTAAAATCCAGTTTTAGGAAAGTGATGAATCATTGCACTAATTGGGTCTTCCCCTAGAATTTTTCCCCTGTATTTCTTCAGCAGCTGTGTATGAACTCATTTCTATAAATCGCTGTACTGTAGGCTTTTCATTAGCCAAACGTGAATAAAACAGACAATTGTTTGTAGCCTTTTCTGAATCTCACCATACTGTCCTGAGGGAAGTAGGGCAGGCATCCACACTGTCATTTCACAGCTAGAGGAGCTGACCGAGAGAAATGAGGCAACTGGTCCCACACTGCACACCTTTAGTGAACACAGGAGCCTCTACGAGCATCTACAACACACACTTGGCTCTCCATCGGACGGTTTGGCTAGTAAGGATCATGGACCGTATGGCACATACCACCTGCTTATTGTGGTCCTTGACTAATGTGATACCACAGCTAAAGAATGGCTGCTCTGTAAATGTCCTAATTCAACCAGAACCATTTTGTGAGCACCAGTGGACAAGGCTAGGGTCCCAAGCATGCGCAAAAGGCTATGCTAGCTGCCATTCGGTACATAGTACATTACTGCAAAATTAGGGAGGTCTGGCTTGCCTCTGAAATTGCTTCCTTTGACTATGCATCCATCTAGTTGGCTTTCCAAATCACTTTTTTTTTTTTTTGGCTATAAAATCTGCTGTCTTTCTTTTTGTTTAATTGCATTCAGTTTTACAGTCTCTCCCAGGAAGAGCAGATAATTATAATATATTTCAACAGAGAGAGAGGCAGGTGTTAGGCTAAGATAGAAGTCCTAGTTTTAGCCTTGACAGTTCATACAGTTTAGCTGGATCTTAGTGTAAAGTCACCAGACCAGGCAAGTTCAATTTCATTGTTTATGGTTTTTCTGGGTTTAGGGGATCACATGACTATAGATTTAAACTTTGAGGTTATAAAATGACAAAAATGATTGATAATAATGACCGAAATGGTTGCATTTTGGTCTTGTATACAAGAAAACTTGGTTCATCTGTAAACCCAAGTGAACCAGACATGGAAAGCGACTAAGGCCACTTGGATAAGCTGTCAGACTTCTTGGGATTGAAGGATGTCTGCACATTTACTAGCTATGTAATCTTGGACAAGTCATTTAACCTCTCTGCTTCTGTTTCTATATCTGAAAATTGGGATAATAGCAGTTTTAACCTATAGGTTGTTATGAGGAATAAATGATGTAACCATGAAAAATACGACACAATGCATAGCTAGATATACATATTATTTTCGGAGAATAATTGTATTGCAAAAGGCTAAGATCCCTGGAACAACAGCAGAGATAGAAAGGACAGAAATTAGAGAAAATATCCATTAGCAAATTCTCCTCTAACAAATGCTAGCATTTCAGAATATATCCAAAACTAATGCCTGCTCTTGAGATAAGTGTGTTCCTCCCATATTGAGATCATTAGTTTCCACGAACATGGTATTTATAGTCAAAATAAAGTCATTCCTGTGAAAATACCCTTCAAATTGTTCTGATTTGCTTGTGTACATCTCTGTATGTGTATGTCTTCCTTGTAGGTTTGGAATTAGTAGGAGGCTGTATCATTTACTGAATTTTCCCCATTCCAACTGGTTGTTATGGCCAAGGCCAGTTCTGGCCCAACTCTGTTGACTGTATTTCTGGGCTGTTCTCACAGGGCCTCCTAGGTAGTTATCAGTTTTTTCCAGACATCTACTAAGTACAGTTGTGCATTACAGACACTGCCACTTCCCTATCTCTAGAATGAAATAGAACATGTAGGCAGAATCTGAATATTAGTCAAATAAATTCTCATTCCTAGTGATGAGTAATTGAAAACAATTTTAAGACCACCTTTATTTTACATCAACGTGGATGGGACTGGAGGAGATTATGCTAAGTGAAATAAGTCAAGCAGAGAAAGTCAATTATCATATGGTTTCACTTATTTGTGGAACATAAGGAATAGTATGGAGGACATTAGGAGAAGGAAGGGAAAAATGAAGGGGGGGGAATCGGAGGGGGAGACCAACCATGAGAGACTATGGACTCCGAGAAACAAACTGAGGGTTTTAGAGGGGAGGTGGGTGGGGGGATGAGTCAGCCCGGTGATGGGTATTAAGGAGGGCACATATTGCATGGAGCACTGGGTGTTATACGCAAACAATGAATCATGGAACACTACATCAAAAACTAATGATGTAATGTATGGTGATTAGCATAACATAAAAAAAAAACTAATGATGTACTGTATGGTGACTAACATAACATAATAAAATGAAATAAAATGAAAAAAAGAAAAGACCACCTTTAATACCTGCATCTGTGCATACCACCCTTCTTTAAATGCTGCATTGGGCTTCTTTGCTAAGGATCAGAAGTCATCATGGCTCATTCCCCTCTCTGACTCTCCAAATTCAACCTATCAAGGCCCCCCCCAATAGTTGTCATATCTATTTTCTCCTCTCTGACTCTACTTTTCTAGTTAAGCCCTATATCTTCTTTTGTTTGGACTATGTAATGGCCTCCCAAATAGCCTTATTGAT
The DNA here is from genome assembly GCF_964656455.1 of Halichoerus grypus. Taxonomy (NCBI): domain Eukaryota; kingdom Metazoa; phylum Chordata; class Mammalia; order Carnivora; family Phocidae; genus Halichoerus; species Halichoerus grypus. Next base: position 53,435,677 of record NC_135721.1, on the reverse strand, counting down.
CCTTGTCTCTCTCCCTTCAAATTCATAATCCAGCCTCCAAAGTGCCACTGGAGTAATCTTTCTTAAAGCCTAAACCTCACCCATCGTTCACTATTGCCTTCAGAATAGAAGCCAAGTTTCTTAGCACTGCATAAAAGGCTTTCATGATTTAGCCCTTGACAGTTTGGTCAGCCTCATCCCCCACCCCTTCCCACTTGTGTTCTGGTAACCCTGAACTGCTTAACAGTTCTCTCTCTCTCTCTCTCTTTCTCTTTCTCTCTCTTCCATGTTCTTGTAAATATTATTCCCAGTATACAAATCATCTTCCTCTTGTGTCCTTAGCATGCTACTATTTACATTTTAAGATCGGTTTACCTTTTCATTGACTTCTCCAGAAAAAAAAAAAAATCAATTACCCCCTCCTCTGGGCTATTTATTTTTGTACAGACACAAATGAGATTTTTCTATGTATTTATACATCCAATATAAATTTGTTTCTTTGTTCTCTGTTTCCCCTACTAGACAGTAAGTCTTTGGACATGAGATCATTTCATTCATCTTTGGATCTCTCTATTCATTGCCATGGGCTTTAGGTACAAGATGTGCTGTGAACAGAGTTCTTCATGGTTTTATAGTTACTCAAGGACTCATCTAAACAACTATATGTGATAAATAAAATCACATGAAAATAAAATCCAGCTTGGGCAAATGAAGTACTTACTAAAATGCATGACTTAGACTGAATTCTTCCTCTGATGCCTTTGCTAACACAACCCAAGCAGTACCTGCTTACCATCCCCACAAATTCTATAACTTACCAAGCTTTAATTAAATAGCTAGCAACTTGGCCAATTAATTGGTGTTCATACTTGCAAATTTTAAAAATAACGATAATGACAAAGAATTATAAGCTTGGAGCTTTTCAGTCTTAAGTGGCTCAGTCCCAAAGTTTGGTCCTGTCCTTTAGCAACATTGTGCATTTTGTGTGGAAGTGACTTTTCCTCTTATTTTAGGGAGAGGGAAAGCATCCAAAACAATTAATAAAGAGAGAATATGTAAAATAATTAAGGAACAAACTTTGAGGACTGGAGAACAAGTACATGTCATTGACTCTTGGGATGGGTGTTGTTTTTATTGCTGCCCTGTGCCCTCCCCAACCCAATTACCCTGAGGCTTTTAGAGCAGAAAATTCCTCACAATTTTCATTAAGAACCATTATATCAAGGGAAGAATCATTCAGCTACAACAGATTGTCCTGAGGTGTAATGTTTTTCAACTTGAGAGCAAATGTTTCTTCAATCATTTTTTTTAAAGGGAGAAAGGAGTTATTTTGAATACATGTAAAATGTAAATAGAATGACGATGGGTGTTTGGGAAGCTCACACCTACTAAGTCCAAAGCAGCTTTGATTTAAAAATTGAAAATTGGCAAGTGATCAATCAACACTGGCTTCCAATTGCTTTTAGTGTCTTGACAAAATACAAATGCTATTTTAATGACAGAGATGTTTTACTTTGAAAAGTGGCTATGGAACATGCCCAATAACTATAGAGATGTTTTCCTCTGAATACATAATGCACATGATCAGCTACATACACTCACTGGTACTGTATGCCTGTGATTGACATAAAGCATTTTAGTTTTAAAAATGTTTTCCAAAGTGCTGGCACACATGTTTATGCATTATAGTTATTGCATGGTATTAGATGGAAAACACACAAACTTTTTTAAAAAATGTTGACTCTGTGCATGGCCACACAATGGAATATAATAGAAACCAGGAAAGGAGAAGACTTGTGTCACTTCACAGGCAAGGCCAAAAAAAAAAAAAAAAAAAGCCTTTGACAATTCAGTCATGCTAAAAGCAGGAGACAATAGTGACATAAGAAAACACACTCGACATTAAGGCAGCAGAGTCCTTCTTAATCACAGCAGGTCTAGACAGCTCCCACAGCTGTGTCTGCTCTCTCACAAAGTGATGTGTGGCCCTAGCTGGAGGGTGGCATGAGCTCAGAAGGGAATGTCAGCACAGGGTCTTAATTAATTTCCTTCTGCTGGGGTGTGTGTGTCACAGTGTGGTTTTGCATTTGCTGGGAGGCAGCTTAGTGGGAGAGCCTTAGGTGCACAACACCTCGACTCACCAAACCGCAGGGCAGAGCTCTCACCCTCCTGAGAGCACATACAGTCCCTTCCTGGCAGAGCCATCCAAGGCTCTGCCTTCCCTCTGGGCCAGATTTCAGCCTCATGGCCTGCCCTTTCTAGCTCAGAAGGGGCTTCCCCAGCTGGCTTCAAGTGGTGTGCCTGGCCAAGACTGCTGCTTCTGTGGGGTGTCTTGATGCAACCCAAGACGGGGGTCCGAGGCTAGAGGGCTAGAGACCATCTTCTCTGTTCCTGCTGGCTCCAGGTGTTTTTTAACTGCCAGGAGCAAATAAAGCATCAGCCGTCCTCCCCATGTCCTGTGGGAATAGAGGTGACAGACCTGATGGCTCTAAATGCAGACATCAAAAATGCCCAAAAAGAACATTGCTAATAAGATGCATGGAACATAATCCATCAAGCTCTTCACCCATGGAGACTGTGCCCCATTTATTTCTGGTAAACAATGGGGCTAGACCTGATCTAGTCTCTCTTCCAAAGACAATAAAGTCTCTTTCTTCTGAACTCCTGGGACTTTGATGATCTGTCTATACCAATAGTTCCTAATTCAATTGACAGGAGCCTGGCATTGTGATGGGAGAGATGGGCCATATCCAGTTATCAGCCTGTTATCAGCCAGATGAATTCTGTTGTTAGCCAAATGTGGCTTACCTTGCTGAAAGCTTGGATTATCAATGGCAGTGGCAGCCTCTGAGAATCAGCTTGGGGTTTGGAAGTGGTAAAGTTAAAAAATGACCCTTGAGTAGTTGACTTGTTTAGGGCAGGAAAACAGTTTGCTATAACCTCACTGAAGGCACGAACATTTGGTCAGAAACAATATTTTACTACACCTTCATTAAGCATCCAAGCAAAATTGTCTTCCAATTGGTTGACAAAATGGAATTATTCAAAATAAAGCCCCCTACCCTTTCAAATGCAGTCCTCTGGCCTGGGAGTCTAGAAAAGCTGGACTCTTGTTCCAACTTTGAGTGGCTAATGTTTCCAAACCCTGGTATTTTTTCCTAGAGCTGCCACAGTATCATTTGACCTATTGCACTGAAAGACTAATGGAAGCAAGTTTTTTGAAATCACAGAGACCATCTTTATAGGCTCTGGTTACTCATCTGTAAAATGATGTCACCAGTGTGACAAAATCATTTCTAAGGCTCCTTCTGTTCTCTTCTGTTTGTACTGTGCTATGATTCTGATTACCATTCCCTGGAAGGCTTTCTCTTAGTGTTCTGAGATACTTGAAAGAATATGGCTTGTATATTTGGGAGCCGAACATTTAAAATTCTCTTTAGGCAAATGTTTCTTTCATGTGGTGCACCATTTGCAAATGTAATTTGGGGCCAAATTTTTTCCTGTTGTATCTGAAATGGATCATAGGGTTTGCCCCCAAATCTCCATCATACACATACCAAGGTCTGGAAGATTTATAACTGACCTAAACAAATCATCATCATCATCATCATCATCACCATCATCATCTTTATTTCTTCTTCCTTTCTTTCCCTCTCGATACAATCTAGTAGGCCACGCTGACCTGGGTTAAGAATTTTTCAAATATAAATGGTCTAAATGTTACTTTACTTGGCAAAACAAAGGCAGAGTAAGTAATTTTTCCAAATCTCTCTTCAGACATGCCTTATAAGGAAGGTTTTCTTTCTAGGGGGATTTGGATTCTCATTAATCTATTTCTCCTTTCAACAATAAAATGAAAAATGGAATGAGATTATCAAAATGGATAGTCTGGTGTGGACCTGATAACATGCTTTTGAAAAGTGGTTTACATTTGACATCAGTTAAGCTCCCTGGGCCAGCACATCTCAGGTCTGCTATGTGGGGCCTGGATCCACTCCCTGCTTGGACACAAATATGCTTTATTGGTTTCAAACGCCTCTCATGCCAGTTGGAGGGATGGATGAATTCCTAGTGCAGAACTATAAATATCCCCTTACCCTATCTTATTCAGCATTTATACAAAGACTTTTTTGTTCAGTATGCTTTTTCCTTTACTTGAATATATATTTATTTTAAATTTTTATTCTTTTTTATTATGTATATATTTTTATACATGGTACAAAAGGTATGTAGTATAAAGTGAGCCATTTGGGTATTTAAAATTCGATGTATCTTCCTTCGTGCCCTTTGTCATACGTAATTATAGGGTCCAACTGCTTCTTATGTAAGGATTTTAAACTATCTTAAGGGAGTGGAAAGTCCTGTGTTTCTAGTAATCACAAGAACAATGGCAGGGAATACAGCTAATTTACCACTTAAAAATAATTCTTTCAAAGGAATCAATCAGAATGTATGGAGTGGCTTGAAGAAAAACAAAAAGCTGACAACCACCTACTTGTAATATTGGTTCACTGGTTGTGGCTGTGCTTCTAATTAAATGTGTGATTAGCAGAAGTGACTAAACCCATGCTATGGCAGATGTGGCCAAGGTATGGACATTGTCTCTGTGTTTCACTCAATTGATTAAAAATTTCTTGATACCTCTAACATCCTTCACCCCACTCTCTCAGAATCAGGTTTGTCAAGTCAATCATGAGATAACCCACCCTCTCCTGATGTCCTTTAATAAGAGTGGAACCCAGTACTGCTCAATCCATAAGCCATTGAGAGAGGGTCCATACTAAGCTAAGAGCTTAGCCCTTATTAAGACTAAAAGCTGGTGACAGCTGGTGATATTTCTCACACAATAATATGCAAAGGAAAAAAAAAAACCAGGAAGGTGGCTACAATGCAGATTCCCAGGCTCCATGCCCAGAGATGCTGAGTCAGTGAGTCATGGCGAGGGCCCAGTGTGTCCTACCTTTAAAAACAGGCTTCTGGATGATCCTGATAACAACAGCCGTGGCCTGAACTATGAGAAGCACTGGAGAAGGAAGGTCTGGCTGCGGATCCTTAGGTGGAAGGAAGACTTTGCCCTGGGCCTGTGGCATTGTGCTTGAGGTCCGGGGACTCAGTTCCTCCCACCTCCCATGATGGCCCCAGACACATGAGGACTTCTAAAGGCATTTTCCTTGCCACACTGAAAAGTTCTACAGTGTGAGAAAAGTGACTTGTTAGAACTCCTCAAGCAGAAAGGGCTGAGCCAACTGGGGAATCCAGGCCTTTATACAATGCACAGACATCTCCCCGTGGCAGGAGGTCTCTTTGCACCGAATCCTGCAGCTGAAAGGCACGTGCCACATTAGTGAGCGAGGCGAAAGGAGACGGTGGGTGTCCACTCCAGAGTCCCTTCTCATGGTGTGCCTGCTCTCTGTCCTGCAGCCCGAGGCCCATGTTAGGGAGTTCTCCAGAAAAGCCCCTCCTGTTCCGTCTCCTCACTATCTGGTGGTCCTTCTTCAGCAGGGCTGCCCCGAGAGCTGTGACAGTCTATTTATCCGCAAAGTCAAACCGGCGTTTAGAGTCCCTGACGTGGCAACATTGCAGCAGCAAAGGGAAAATCAAGTACCTGAAGGCATTCCCGCCTGCTGGGCCCTCAGGTGGGACCTCTCACTAGTTCCTCAGCTCCGCCCAGGCAGCAACTACCCTCCTTGCTCTGGAAGCTCAACTACCCCAGGCTCCCGCAGCACCCAGCCTCTACCCTGCACTCAGTCAACTGCTTGTGGGTAGGTGAAGCAGAGTCTCTGACTGGGGAGATTTATTTATCCTTTTGGGAGCATCTGGGAAAGGATCCTGGATTTTTTCCCTGTAAGTGGTAAACATCTTGCTGTATTTCTGCCCAAGCCCTGTTTTGCTGACCCAAAATCTTAATGAAATAAAGTCATCTCAGAAGTGATATTCCAGGGTGTGGCTGAGAAGAACAGTTTTAAAGATCTTTGAGTCTAGTCTAAAAGGCAATTCCGGGACTTCCATTCCAGCGAGACCAGTGCACAAAACTACCAGCTTAAATTCTGGACTGTATGCCCAAGTGTGGAAGCAAACTCTTCATATCCCCTACCCTGAGCAGGACTTCTTAAAACTCAAGATTTCACAATTTCCTGGTTAATGAGAAAATTTGGTAACAATTACTCATCCCAGTTGATCAAATATCCATTATTCAAAATAACCATAGAATTGCCAAATCTCTATTCCACTTTTTGCTTGACATAGCTTTGCAAAAGAATTTATAAAGACTAAGGGTGTGTGTGTGTGTGTGTGTGTGTGTGTGTGTGTACAAGGCCTAACCACCAAAAGTGATTTGCCCAAGGTCACATAATAGTTCCCTGCCATTTCCTTTATTGTCTGCCCTCAAATCCTCTTTTTGTAGTAAGCAAAGGGAAATGACGTGGGCTTCCAAATTTCATTATAAAAGCTTCCATTTAAAACAAAATGTATTGCACATTCTAATTGCATCCAGAACCAGGGAGGGCAGTGGCTTTCAATCTTGTGAGAACTCGGGCTGCTGTTAAACAGGGCTGACTTCAATGAACCCCAGTCCACCCTCCAGCCTGTGGGTTATAGAGCATTTTCGAAAAATAGTTATACTGTGCAAAACACAAGCACATTTAATGTCTTTTTTTCTTTTGGTTAACAGAATGTACGTAATTTTCTTAACCAAAGAAATTACAGTAATAGTTCTGTAATGATAGTAAAGTGTTCTGTTTTCCTTAAAGTCCACGTTTGAATTTGTATACACTAAACTGTTTGGAAAAACAAAAACACAACTGTTAATTCAAACTTGTTGTTGTTGTTTTTTTCTCCCAAACAACAAGCTGTTGAATTCAACAATTTTTTTTTTTATGCTGTTGTTGTTTCAAACCTGCTTGTGGATGTAAACACAGCTTCTGTCTCTCCTTGATGGGCACAAAGGAGCCCAGTGAACTTCCCCTATGACAGCGATGACAACTGACATTTACTGAGTGCTTACCCATGCCAAGCCCTATGCCTAGCACTTTACAACCATTACTTTATGTAATCCCGCCTGCAGAGGCAGAAATTATGATCTCCTTCTCACAAGTGAAAAATTAGGCTTAGAAAGGTCAAGGATTTGCCTGAGTTCACCCTGGCTGGGCAGTGGAGGAAGCCCTGCATCAGGACCCACGGCCTCCTCCTCCATGCTGCATGGTCACCGTCACATGGGCCAGACACTTATGTTCGATTCACACTGAGGTTGTGAGCCTCTGAGGAGTTCCCACCACCCCACCCCACTAGTTTCACAGCAGATACTTAGAAAATACTATTAAAAATACAGAATCCTTCCTTAAAATTCTCAAATTAAATTCAAATTCTATTTTACCCATGCCCATGAAACTTGTAGCAAGCATTCAGTTACTGAGGAATTATTACCCAGGCCTTTGAACCTTAATTACTCCCAGGACTCTGAGCTGCATGGACAAAGCAAATAACGCAATGCAGAGCAAAGTAGAGATTCAGACAAGGAAACAGACATCACAGTTTTCTCCCCTCTGCCTCCTTTTTTTTCCTTTTTGGTAGGCCTTGCATTATCAAATGGGCAGAGATGTGTTTCCTGTGCAAAGAACAGAAAGCAGGAGAGTCGGGGTGGACATCTTTCTGAAAACGTTTCAAGGCCTAGAGTTGAATACAGCCATATACCTTTGTTGATGCCCCTATTACCAGTACCCATATTAAGGCCAATACTCTAAGAATACTGAATCCCTTCCTTGGCAGTGATATGATACTCTTGTTGGAATAGACCATTCAGCCATTAACTTTTCTGTTAATATACTCAGGACCTAGGCTTTGGGCCTCTGGGATGGATGAGCTCCTTCCCGCTAGCAACAATGTGCACTTATTGAGCACCAGCAGTCTTGGTGGGAGACAGATAGAACCAGACTCTCCTCCTGAATACTGAAAAAAAGGGAGTTCTTTCTGTTAGACTCATTATGCTTGCAGTGGCTCACCTGAGACATGGGTTGTTTTTCTAAAATAATTTCCTTTTATGTACGTAGAATTGAAACATTTTATTAACAATTACCATGATCCGTTCCAAGACTTTTCACAGACTTGCCATACCTAAGAGATTCTTTCTCTGTACAGTTTCAAAGATGGGACTTAATATGTTGTCCATCCATATTTAACAATCTCACATTTTTGCACAATGCTAAGAGATGGAATCATTTCCCTCTATTATGGAGAGGAATGCCAAACAGAATTCTTCAATTACTTTTATTTCTGGATCCAAGTGAAGGGACTGTTGGAAAGTGTTTTTCAAAATGCACAAAACAGGTGTAAGATTTTTCATCAGACATGAAGCATTTGATATGATTATGAAAGAAATCCTTAAAATTAAGATTTCTTTTTAAATTCTATTTTAGATATCCAACATAAGATAGAGGGAAATAATGCCACGATAGAATTTTAAAAATTTAATGAAGGTAAGTGATCTTTTTCAAGATTTTCCAGTATGCACACAAGATACCAAAAAGGGATAGATAGGTAGATAGATAGGTAGATAGATAAATAGATAGCTAGGCAGAATACAACTTCAGCTCAAGCAGCAACAGTGACCTCTAGTGTGTCTTTTTAATTTTCTCACTCTGCAACTTCAACTCATTGTTTCTTTAACCTCTAGGGCATTATTTAAGCAAAATTTTCCAGTTTGTATTTGGTCTAATTTCTGTATTGACTCTATATGCTGACAACTGATTCTTAAGAGAACTTCTTTGATCCTGGTAATGTACGATAAAGTAATTGTGCCTTCATTAATGACTGTAATTATAGTACATAAAGCTGTCATTTACATGAATAATCACCCACTCCATGCCCCCCCCCCCAAAGGCAGCTTTATTTGCAAGATGAATTTAACTTTGGCTGAAAAGCTCTTTGAGCTGTAAGCTGGGAGTCTCCACACGAAGTCATATATTGTTTGCAATTGATAAGACTCCCTAGTTTTTTATTTTATTAAAATTAATTTAAGAGAAAAGGAATCTATCTGATGGGCAAGACATTCTTTTGGTATTTTAGTATTTTGGGTTGTGCCCTGGATGTGTGCTGATGTCAGGACAGAACCCACAAGAATGTAGTGCCGTGAGTCGAGTCTGGCAGCTTGTGTCAGCACTTCTATTCCAAGTTCCTCTTTTCAGGAGTTTATAACACTGCAATAAAATTTATTATGGGCTGGGACTTGGCATACGGGAGCCCAGGCTAACACTGTAAAGTAGTTTGGAGGTTTTTTGTTGTGTTTTTTTTCTCCCCAAGCCAGTGTTCAAATCTGTTGTGTCCTGTCTCCCTGTAGAGAGAGTTAAAAATAAAAGTCTGATCAGATGAACTTGGCTCCCCCTTGGTCTGTATGTCAGAGGCAATTGAAAAGGGCCCCCTACCTGCTCTATGATAAACTCTTTTAGGATGAGTTGGAAAGGGGGGAGAAAAAGCAATAAAGGAGTAAATGTCTCCCGTAAATGAAGGGGGCCCTTAGAATTGCAGTTGTTGGAAAAGATCCTCTAGGGTAGGAGAGGGAGACATGAAAAGGTATTCAAGATTGTTTTCTGTAATTGGGTGATCTTCAGTGCCCCCCAACAGCTGGGCTTGTTGGCAAACAAGAAACTGCATGTGGAAAACATGTTCCAATCTGTGTAAACTAAGCAAGGCATAAAAACAAGCATCATCCTCAGGTTAAAAACAAAATGAAACATGCAGAACACAGACCCCTGGAGAATCAGGAAGGAGAATGTGAGTATGTGAAGGTAAATCTGTTTTTTTTTTTTAAATGTAGCATATATATGTATTTATATTTAATGTTAATCTTATCACAAGGGCCTCCCTTGCTGTTGTCTTTTTGTTAGTGCGCATGAGAGTCTATGTCTCAATGACAATTCTGAGACAGCACCTATTCAAAGAAAGAAGAAACAATTGAATCAGAGAATTGATGAATCCCATAGGAGGAAATTAATTAGAGCTGTATATAGCTCAATAAAGAACTTCAGAGAGCTGAAGGAACTGTAGAGCTTTGCTTGACCAACCTCCCTCATTTACAAGTGAATGAGGCCCAACTTCACTGTGGTTAGAGCTAATCTCCAGCTAGAACACACAGTATATCCTTATAGGTTGCTTATGGCCAGCGTGTATTCTAATTGGACAGTGCCCAGGCTATCCTGACCCGTGATTCTTGAACATTGTTTAATATCACCCCTGCCCATGGTCACATAGTGAGTTTCTGGCAAGCAGCTAAGTCCTGTGTTTCTCTGCCAGTTATCAGAAATTGTTCAGACTCTATAGCTTGATAGATGTCAGCAGCTTTCTTCACCAGCCTCAATTTAACCTCTTTGTCAGCCTATGCTCTCTATTCACGACACAAAACTCACTGCAGAAAGAATGCTAATGGTTCCTCACCATGGAGCTGAATGTTCACCGAGAACCAATCTCGTCTAAAGTTTGCTTCCAAACCTACCTATGTCATTTTTTTGTTAATATAATTATGTCATTTAACATCATATTACAATATCAGACAAAATATGAAGGTAGAAAGGATTATATCTATGAAAAATTAAGCTGAGTGCTTTAGAAAGACTTGATATAGGTGAACTTCTAAAAAAAAGTAGGCTGTTGACAATAGTAGTGCATAAGACAACTATACAAGATCAGAAAAAGCTATAAAAAATGTGGACAGCTTTTTGGCCGTCAAATTGCTTTGCAAGTATCATTAAGTTTTCTCAAAGAAACCCCAAACTGGAAATTGTAGAAAGGCATTCTGGATATGGTTTATATAAGAAAGATGCCTTAGAATTCCAAAGAGAATTCAGACAGAAGGAAGTAGCCTCCCTCTTGCATCAACAGACACAAAGTGAATGTGCATTAAGATAAATGTTTAAATATAACATTTATATTTTAACATTTAAATATAACATTTCAAATCATTCACCACTTGAACTAACTCTGGATTAACTAATTAATAAGTGGTTTTTATCATGTCTGATAAGAGGGCTCTTCCACTACTCTTAAATCTGCCATCTTGGCAGGATCCTAGATAGGACATTGTGGTCTTCAATTTTGGGTGCAGGAGCTTCGGGGGGTGGGGGGGTGGGGGTGGGGTCAGTAGGGATTAAGGACCAAAGCAATGGAAGGTGGTGAAGCTTCTGAAGAGGAAACTATTATAAATCTGGGTAGATCATTTACAAATAATATAGATTTAGAATGCAACAGGCCGAGATTGGTCAATGGACAATAGCATTGGATAACAGCACATTCAAATATGAATGACACATTCAGAATGACTCACTTGGAGAACAAATGGTGTATGTTGCTCTTAATGGTAGTCAGTATACGCAAACGCACAGATTCCTTACAGGCAGTCTATTTCCTCCTACTTCTGCCCACTTCTCCGGGTATTTGCAAACAGGAAAATGCAGACCTGTCTGAGCAGGTTATTTGCAAGGTTGTTTTACATCTCCCTTTTACCTGCCTTTGCAGCTGCAGGACTGTTCTCTGGGTCAGATTTGCCAGAATCTTCTTATTCTCTCCAGCCATTAACTCGGTGAGATCTCTCCCATTATCCTCCTTTAGTGTGTTCATAAAAATGTTTTGAGTCCTTGCAGTGGAAGAATGTAATGCTAGGTATGGTTTCGACTGTCCTACAAAGTCACCACTCTATCGTTTAAAGATATAATTTAATTGACTGGAGCACAGTTCTTCTGTTAAAACCATCTTGGCTTTAAAAAGCCTGAATTAGGGTAGAGGGGTAGTGTTCAGTTTGCATCATCTGGCTTTTGTCAATTTGTGTCAAACCTTAATGTAATCTTTCCCTTTCAGCGTAAATAACATGAAAATTCTCCTTTTTAAAACAACTAAAGAGGGGTGCCTGGGTGGCTCAGGTCATGATCTCAGGGTCCTGGGATCGAGCCCCGCATCAGGCTCCCTGCTCGGTGGGAAGCCTGCTTCTCCCTCTCCCACTGCCCCTGCTTGTGGTCCCTCTCTCGCTGTGTCTCTGTCAAATAAATAAATAAAATCTTTAAAAAATTAAAAATTAAAAAATAAAATAAAACAACTAAAGAAATTGACTTTTATTTTTAAATCCAAGAAATGAATATCAAGAAGGAGATTTCGGGCGCCTGGGTGGCTCAGTTGGTTAAGCGACTGCCTTCGGCTCAGGTCATGATCCTGGAGTCCCAGGATCGAGACCCACATCAGGCTCCCTGCTCAGCAGGGAGTCTGCTTCTCCCTCTGACCCTCCTCCCTCTCATGCTCTCTGTCTTTCATTCTCTCTCTCGCAAATAAATAAAATCTTAAAAAAAAAAAAAGAAAGAGATTTAATATCTCCTTAATATCTTAATTTCTCTTTTGAATTCATGGTTTTAGTTTTTCCCTTACTTAAAGGGAATATTTAAGGTATTTTTTGAAATGTTTTCGATATTTTAAAATGTTTTAGCACAGCCTCCTTCAAATGTTCTTTATTATTGTGAGGAACAGGGCAAAAAAGGAGAAATCCTGATTTTATTTATGACCACTTTAAATATCTCATATCATTGGTAGATTTTCTTTTTTAAGTTTCAGTAATAATGTCACTTTATTGGGATACCTGGGTGGCTCAGTCGGTTAAGCATCTGCCTTCGCCTCAGGTCATGATCCCAGGGTCCTGGGATCGAGTCCCACGTCAGGCTCTCTGCGCAGTGGGGAGTCTGCTTCTCCCTCTCATTCTCCCTCTGTTCTCTCCCCCCACCCCCAGTAAATAAATAAAATCTTTTTTAAAAAAATAATGTCACTTTATCCAAGGGAGACAGACACTAGTACTATAGTGCCCAAATAGATAGACAGAGATGTTTGCTGCAGTATTGCTTAAAACGGGGAAAAGTCTGAAACAACATGGATATCGTTAACAGGGAATTGGTTAAATAAAAACGATACAATAGCAATGTAACAATGAAAAGGATGCTCGTATCCATATCCATTGACATTAGATGTCATAATTTTTTTTGAGTGAAAAAAGCAGGTTAGGAAATAAGAAGTAGGGTATAAAATTATTTATATAAAATTACATATATACCTCTGCATATATACCCATATTCACACATATATGTGTATATATATGTGTATAGACATGTATGGATTTCTATACACATATATATCTGTATAGAGAGAGAGAGAAAGAAAGAGAAAAATTTGAGAAGATAGACACCAAAATAGTAATAGCATCTACCTTTGTGTGGTGGGATTTAGTTTATTATAACCATTGTTATTTTAGCCAAAAAAAATGAAAAAATGCAAAGGATACCAGTTGGGGTACACTTAAGACTACATTGGGGTAGATACTGCTGGTTGGCCCACCCAGCATTTCTTCTTGCCTCTCGTCTCCCTTAGTGCCTTCCACTATTGCAACTGGAAGAGAAAAATACTTTTCCAGCTTCCCTTGTAACCAGAAGTGACCATGTGACATAATTCTGGTGATAAGGTAAAAGGAAAAATGTGTCAGGGGCCAGGAGAATCTAAGAACTTTCGACTTTGACGTCTAGTGACTCAGCAGCCATCATGTAACAGGCTTAAGGGAAAGCCAAGGTCATCCCGGAGGTGCCAGTCCCTAGAGCATCAAGCCTTGAAATCAAGGCAGGCAGCAATCTACCTCCAGCCTAGGAGGGGAAAACCAACTTCTGTCTGTTCTCAGTTTGTCAGGTATTCAAGAACTTGCAGTTGAAATATTCCTAATTGGTTAGGAATAAAAACTGAAATCCCCTTTCAGTTTCTCTACCAATCCAACCACCCAGAGTTTACTGTCCAGGGCAGCATTTTTACCCCAACCTCTTTCCTAATCAATCTGCTGCACGTGCATCTGGAAGCAGGAATGTATTTTCATATGTGTGCATAGTTATATACCTTGTTTTCTAAAACTGAAAATATACTGATATCTAATTGTCCTGTAACTCATTTTTATTTAAAATAAAAAGTAATTGCATGGTTATCTTTTTGTTAGTTGACTTAGCTCTATCATATTCTTTTTTAACAGCGTTATTGTAATTCACATAGCATACAATTCAGCCATTTCTAGTGTACAGTTGACTGCTTTTTTTGGTCTATGCAGAGTTATGCAACTATCACGACAATTCATCGATTTCAGAACATTTTCATCACCTCCCCACGCTCAAGAAAACCCCATAACCATCAGAAGTCATTTCTCATTTCTCCCTAGTCCTCCAGCCTTAGGCTAGTGTCTTACTTTTTATCACTTGCTTAATTTTCTGAAGTTGGACTTAACATAATTCAATAATTTTTTACCAATAACTATTTAGGTAGTTAGTTCATTTGCAGTTCTTTACCATTAGAAATAATGCTGCAGTGAACATCCTTATAAACTTCCTCCACACTTTATTATGATTGCTTTTCAACTTGCATATATTCCATATTTAGAATCAGGGCAAGGAATTTATTTACACTAGGAAATTCAGGTCATGGCCTGCAGAGAGGTGTTTAGTGGACAGGGTCCAACTGGGGACAGGATCCAGCTTGGGCTGTACCTGCCAAGGAAGGTGTATGTTCTGGTACAGCCTGCATGAGCCCCGGTGCCTTTGGGTAATGGGTCTACCAGAAGGTCACAGTGTTACAGATGGTCTTCCAGGATAGGGCACCTTCTAAAGGCAGGGTATGGGGGGAAAGTAGTTGAAGGTGGCCTTGGCTGCTTGAGGGTTTGGGGAAAGTTTGCAGGTGTTGCAGGGCCTTGCAGGCCATAGTAAGGAATTTGGATTTTAGTCTGAGTGTGACAGGAAGCCGTGAAGATCCTTTATCAGGGAAATAGTATGATCTGATTTTTATTTTATAGAGATAACTCTGGTTGCTGCACGGAGAACTGACTGCAGGTGAGGAGGGGTGAAGGTGGAGCTCAGTTAGAAGGCTATCATGATGGTCCTGGACGAGTTCAAGCTCAGAGAGCTTGGAATTTAGGAAGAGAGACGAATTACATGTAAGTTACGATGATGCAAGCTAAAAAGTGATATATGTCATAAGACAAATCTCATAAAAGAGTCACATAAAATGCTACTAAAATCAAAGGTGGAAGAGATTATTTTTAGCCATGGAGATGAGGAATGGCCTCGTGATTAAGAATTATAGCTGGGCCTTGAAGGATGGGGAGAAAAAAAGTTCCAGAAGTAGAGAAATGGGGAAGGTAGATAGAGGCATTCAGGAGAGAACTTCTTATAATCTATAATATTTACTGTTCACTCTTACGTGCTAGGCACCAAGCAGGGCCAGTTGAAGTGAGAAGGGTCCAGCCTTAGACTGGGGATCTAGGTACTGAGAAAGTAGACTGCGACTCTGGCTAATGTCCCAGGCTTTGGGTCCCAGTGTCACTCTCTCCCACAAAGGAGGCATTTCATTAAGTCATGAGAGTGGGCTGAATGGTAGCCCACAGGATACATTCACTTTCTAATTCCCAGAATGATCTTACATGGCAGAAAAGTGAATTTGGCATGTTAAAAAAGGAAAAACAAACCTAAATTGGAGTCATTTGCCCCCCACAACAGCAAACCAAGACATATCTGCAGTTTCAACGGATCCCAAGAATCTGACCTTTAACATAAATCAATCTGAAATTTCCTGATCAGCACTAATGAGGTCATCTGCATAATAAAAAACTCTGCCCCCACCCACCCAACAAAAGAAGATGTCCTGGCCTGAAACAATCCTTTCCTTCCCTTCCTTTTCCTTCCCTTCCCTTCCCCCCTCCCCTCCCCCTCCCCTTCTCCTCTTCTCTTCTCTTCTCTTTTTTTTTCCAGTCCTTTCTTTTCTTTTGATAATAACTTCCTTGCCCACCCTCCTACCTGTAAAAACCTTCCATTTTGTACAACTCTTTGGAGCATCCCTACTTGCTAGATGGGACACTGCCCAATTCATAAATTGCTTAATAAAGCCAATTAAACCTTCAAATTTAGTCAGTTGAGTTTTGTTTTTTAACAGGCAAAAGATGTGATTAAGGATCTTGAGAGGAGGAGCTTTCCCTGGATTATCCTGCTGGGCCCCTGAATGCTGACACATTAGGAGGATGCAGATAGACAGATTTGAGATTGACATGCAGAGACAGAGGAGCAGAGGAGGCAATGTTTAGATGGAGGCAGAGACTGGGCCACCAGCCCAGGAATGCTGGCAGCCACCAGAACGTGGAAGAGGGGAGGAGTGGATTCTCCCTACAACTGCAGAGAAAATAGGGCCCTGCTGACACTTTGATTTCAGTTCAGTCATACCGGTTTCTAATTTCTGGCCTCCAGAACTGTGAGATAATAAATTCATATTGTAAGCTACCAGTTTTGTGGTTATCTGTTACAAAAGCCACAGGAACCTAATACAGTCACATACGTGTGATATGTGAATCCACATATCACACACAAAGTTTGAGATGCACTGGTTTATTCTGCTGCCCATCTCCAGGAAATATTTGCCTATTTTACAAGGACAGGTTGGAAACCCAATGCCTTAACTCAAATGTGTAACCTTAGTGGGAAGGATTGCAGGGCCATATCAGGTGAAGGGAAAGATATTTTGAGTTAGGAGCAGGAGGCTAATTTATTGCCATTACAATGATAACCTTGAAAACATTGCCTTTTCCATCTAAAGTCACCAGTGAGCCTTGATGGGTTTGAGGTCCATCTTAATCATGTGACCCTGAACAAGTCATATGAGGACTCTCCATCTCAAATATTCATCTCTAAAATGGAGAGACGAATTCTTACTTCAAAAGTAGGATTTGAATATTAAAGAAGATAATATATGTGAATACATAATGCAAATTTTAACATGTTATGAATTCAGTAGCATTATTATTAATTTTTGCACATGAGACCTTGAAGTCGAGGAGACAAATTGTATCCTGAGTTGGACGCCTGTTACCTCACTAGCTTTTTGAGAGGATGAAATGAGGGCAAAGCAATTGCTGCCACTCATGAGGGCAGATCAGGTGACAAATATTGTGTGAAATAAGTCACTTCATCCTTAGGACAACTCTCAGGGGGAATTATAGCCCTCATTTTACTGGAGAATGATTATATCTTAGAGGGCTTACATAGGCCTGACACAGTAGGTCCTCAATAAATGGTAGCTGATTCTAAATTTGGTCCCCGTTGGGCCTGGCAGTTTCTGCCTGTTCTACACTAGACTACATGATACTGTTGCTTAAAGCAAATGAAAAAGGACGATAATTTGCTGGTCTTTCTGTTGCTTTTCTGTAGAGTTCATTTAAAACAATAAGTACCTGCTTTGACTAAAATGAGTAACAAGGCACAGCTTCCATCCCTGGCTGCGCAGCTCCTGAGGTGGGTCAATGAATGGAACCAAGGATCTCTGTATTGCAGCTGCCCGATCGTTGAAAATTCTAGAGAAGGAGAATTATGCCCACCCCAGCCTCTGGAAACATTCCTCAAGCTTCCCTTTCTTTGGGTACACAGAGGAAGGGCCACAGGCAGGTCTTCCCAAAGGCAGCACTTTGTAAGTTAATTATCATTTTCGGGAGCTGGCCGTCCTGGGCTTTCCTTCAGGGCCTCTTGCACCGGTGTCTAAGAGCCGCATCAATATCTCAGTAATCCCTTTTATTATTCATCTTCAAAACACGCACTTAGTGGGAGTTATACTCCAACCTCACCTCGCGTCAAATGACCTCTGTACAAGAGAGAGGATTGGATTTCCTAGTTTGGGGTTAAGAATGGGTCATAGTCTGGTGCTCAGTGGTTCAGAGGGAATCGGGCAGGTAGATTTTGGCATAATGGGTGGCTTTTTAGAGGCATAATACTGAAGGGGACTTCAGTGCAATGCATTATCAATTTATAAGGAAAAACACACCACGTTGATGCATTTAAAAAAATACATTAACTATGTCCTTAATAATAATCATAAGAAGGAATTCATATTCTAAAACTAGGGGGACACTAGATACCTGTTTATCTGTGAGAAGTAAGGGGGAAGAGAGAGAGAGTATGTTAACAAGAGTGAGGGCAAATCTAGACCAATAAGCAAAGGCATGTGATATTAGGGGAAGAGCAGCAATATCTAAAAATAATGATACCCCAAGGGATAAAAGGTTGTTGTGCTCAAGAGGTCTGATGCATAGTGAGACATTGGGTGTCATCAGGTAAATCCTGGTAGGCTTTATGAAGCTTATGACATTTAAGTGTTACCTTTGGAAAAGGAAGAGAGTATTTAGCTCAAGCTGAAGAGAGCATATATTCGATACAGAGACTCTTTATGCGAAAGCAAGAGTACCTGTAGGAAAATACAAGGCCTCTCAAGGATTTTTTTCAATCCTATGATTCAGGGATTAATATACAGATCATTATATTTGGGTAATTCTTTTTTTTTTTTTTTTTAAAGATTTTATTTATTATTTATTTGAGAGAGAGAGAATGAGAGACAGAGAGCATGAGAGGGAGGAGGGTCAGAGGGAGAAGCAGACTCCCTGCCGAGCAGGGAGCCGATGCGGGACTCGATCCTGGGACTCCAGGATCATGACCTGAGCCGAAGGCAGTCGCTTAACCAACTGAGCCACCCAGGCGCCCCTATATTTGGGTAATTCTTAATTTAATTCAGAGCTAGGCAGGCAGACCAGGACTTGCCCATGGGAAAGGCTCTAAAAATTCCTATGTAGAGACACATGTGCATCAGGGATTCATTGAATAAAAGGGAAATTGTTTGTGAGATTAAACCCGAATTTAAAGGTGGAGTCAGTTGGCACAAACCTCACATAGGCGTATACAACATGAGATATAGCTCAGGCTCCAACCCGGCCCCCACCCCAGCATACAACAACACTGTGGTAATAAAAGAACAGACTCTAGAACTACAGAGGAGCTCAAGGTGACATTGCCAAAGAGAGTTTCCTGCTGTGGAGACTGAGGTCCAGAAGGGACTCGCCCTCATACATACCACTTATAAATAGCAGAATAAGGATTATACCCTGAGTTCTCGGCTTCAGATAGTGACCCATCTCTCCTGTGTGTACTAAGCAAGGATTTAAACTCATCCCACTGTATCGGAGAAGAGATGGCCTGCAAAGTATCCTTAACCTGGCCCAGTTCACCAATAAATAGGTTGATGCCCCAGAAGGATCAGGAAGTGAGGTCTTGTATTGTCTCAAAAAACTCTCTCCTCCTGATCTGACCCTACCCTTCTAGTGATGCCTATAGTTATTCCTAAAAACCCTCAGGAAATATTGTCTAAAATTCATATACCTCCAGAGGGATAATACATTTAAGTCATTATTGGCTATTAGTCAATGGTGAGCCCGTAAGCAGAAAGAATTAGGGGTCCCCCAAAAAAGAAAGACAAGGCATAGCTTTCCTGACATAAAAGTCACTTTAGGCCCCCAGACATTTTGTGATCTATGCCTGCCCAGCACTACTTTCTCAAAGCAGTCTTGATTTACCTTTGCAGGATCTAAACCCCTTTGAGTACTCAGATACCAAACCAACTAAAGCCGGAGAACTGATGATGTTGACTCTTGCAGGCCCTGCTGACTTCAACCTGGTCCTTAAAATGACTTTTGCCCCAATCCCAATTCCTGAATTCCCTATTGTGCAAGCCCCTTCATGAATATGTACGCATCCTTAGCTTAAATCTTCCCCAGTTTTGTTGTCCAAGGAAACACCGTTTTGGGAAATATCCCCCGAGTTTTCCTTTACTTGTTGGAAGTAAAACCCTTCCTTTTCCTAATCTTTGGCTTGATTGTGTCTTTGGGCTCGACACCCACCAACAGGCAAGCCCAGTTTCAGATAATAAGCCCATCAGATATTTTTGTAGTGATAGGTAGCTGGGTGGAATGTAATATATGTAGTAAACAGAGAAGTAGATTTTGAACAGCAGAGCCTGTTTTCAAAAATATATTGTAAAACCCTAATCTAATCTAATCTAATCTAATCACATGTATTTATTATAAAGTCCATCAATTAGATCAATGGGGTTGCTTCAAAAAATTATTAATTAGGGTTCGAAAAGACAGCTGCCAGCTCAGAAAGGCATAATATTTATAAATGAGGGATTGTCTGTACAATCCGAAAGTGTTACTGTATAATCAATTCTAGGAAAACTCGGATCAAAAATCAATAGTTAGACTGGTGTCTCCTAACTAGTTGCACACACCAAAGAATGTTCATATGATCTTCTACTGGGGAGGGAGAAGACAGTATTAAAACTTCAACTATTCATAGTTAATCTCATCTTTTAAAATGCTAATTTTTTGTATCTATGTTACATATAACTTATTTATGTATGTAATTTATAAATAAATTTACAGGTATTGAGAGATTTCTTAAAATTTTTATTGAGAGGATATATGGAGCATGGATAGAGATAATGTGAGGCCCTATCCATGGCAGGGAGAGACCTGGAACCAGTTAGATGCCCCTTCTTATTTTGCATAAATTGAATTTAACGCTGACTTCAAGTTAGAAGGGAAATCTTCTGGGCCAGTGCCAAAAAAAATTTTGGAGGTCAGGCAGGACTAGTTTCTATTCTAGGGTGACTGACAGTCTCAGTGTGCCTGGGATTGTCCAGGTTTTAACACTGAGAGCCTCATGTCCCAGGACACCCCCTCTCACAGCTGGTCACTCCTTCCCATCTAGCCTTACTGCTTGGAAACCATGAGACTGTGGGCAAATTACCTACCTTGCTAACCTCAAATTTCCTCATCTATGAGGAAGAGATAACAGGAGCACCTATCATATGGTTCCTTTGAACACTGAATGAGATAATCCTCATTGAGGGATTCAGAGAAGCAGGAAGAGGCAGGGCAGGGGACAGTGGAGAGAGCTTATGGACAGGGGATGTTGGATCAGCACCTTTGCCAGCTTCTGTTCAACCCTTCTCAGGGTGTCAGAACCCCAATCCCTCCCTTGATTCTCAGTGTTTGTTGATTAGTTGAGATTGACCGCACTCCTTCTCCTGAATTTTCACATCATCTCCTATTTACAGGTAGGGAACCCTTCTCCTAAGAGCTTCTCACTTTCAGGAAGCCCTGCTCACTGCCTCGCCCTGCCATGTCCTTGAGTGAGGACACAGAGGAAACTATGTGATTCCTCTGACCTTCCTGACATTCACCCATGCTTTCCATACTTGTAAGAAGCCAGGGGAGTAGACATTTTCTTTCTTTTCTTCTTCCTTCCTTTCTTCCCCCCTTCTCCTCCTTCTTCTCTCTCTCTTCCTTCCTTCCTTCCTTCTTTCCTCCCTCCCTCCTTTCCCCTTCTACCTCCCTCCCTCCTTCCCTCCTTTCCCCTCCCACCTCCCTCTCTCCTTCCCTCCTTTCCTTTTCTTTCTTTCTTTCTTTCTTTCTTTCTTTCTTTCTTTCTTTCATTCTTTCTTTCTTTCTTTCAAAAGGGAAAGGGAAAGGCATCCAATTCAGAGATTAAGAAATAAGTATAAAAGCAATTTTTTCACTAGGGAGACTGCATGGTACGGTAGAAAGAGCATGACTTATTCTTCATTCACTTATTTTTGTATCAGAACTGCAGGACTAGAATTCTGCTGCACTCAGTGTGAGAGTCACATGACTTTGAACCACTTAAACTTTCTGAGTTTTTGTTTCCTCATTCATAATGAGGGAAAAAAGAACACATCCATAGAGTTATTAGGGGGATTAAATAAATTAGGTGACTCAAATAAAGCACATAGCACAGCACAGGGCTTGCAAATGTTTTTTTGTTTTGTTTTGTTTTGTTTAAGAAAAATATGATACAAATACGGAAAATCCCAAGATCTTCTTGATAAGGCACTGAGTCCAAACAATAGGATTAAAACCTATCTTTTCTATGTAAACAAACATATAACAAAGCATACAGACCACTTTCTGAAATATGTTAAAAACCTTCCCACACATTTAATTTCATTTATTAAAGGGAACCCTGGAAAGGAGACTAGGCAGAATATGGGAGGAAAAGAGCCAGAACTATCCCCAAAGGACCTGTGCCTGTGTCCTGGGGCTCCCAGAGGCTGGACAATGGCTGAGGTCTCATGTCCTGCAGAATGCTGAAAAATACCCTCTCAAAACTCCCCCTGTGGTGAAGTGTGTGTGCGATCTGCAATAAGGCCACAAGAAAGGACATGGCAACAACCAGGAAAGGGTTCTAAGTATGAAATTTCATGTTTGGTTTGGAGACCAGAAAACACTGGAATATGTATGCTGACCAGGAGGCTATAAAACACATCTTCCCAAAGATTGGCAGAAGATCCAAAAACACTGGAAAAGGGCTCAGTGAAACTTGAGGGGTTTATGGTCACGTTAGCTGCATCCTAGGCACTTAGGAGGCTAAGGATTTTATGGAAGAAAGTAAAGGTCAAAAACTCATTCTTTAGGTCCAAGTACTATGTGGACTTCTGATTTCCATGGATTTAGATGGAATCAGGAGGCAAGAAAACATTAAAAGACAAACCTGTGGAACGTGAAAATTGCCTGATATGAAGGTACCTAGAGGTAGAGAGCAAGTTGCCATCTTCCCTCTCAGTGGCGCTTACACCACAATGTGCGCAATTGGCCCTCAACGTTCAAAAAAATGGGGCTCATTCTCTCTCTTCTCTGAGGTGGAGTCCATAATGGGATGGGGTAGGGATAAATGGAGAAAACAACGGAATGAAAAGAGATGAAGGGGAGGGAGGTGAAGGAGAGGAAAGGAGAGAAGGGAGCTTGGCAAGAAAAGTGGAGTAGGAACAATACTGATTTCAGGTTGATGGTTTTGGATTTTCAAGTGTACAAACTAGCCACTGTTTTTAGCTTCCATCAGCATCCCAGGGAAATATATAAATAGTCTTAATCCTGAAATAACTATTGCACAGGGAGCAAGCATCAGATACTTAAGATCTGTGAACACAAAAGATGGCTAACATGGGTGGCAAATACAACACGGGACCTGCACGGGCTGAATTTGTGTAACATCTGCCAGCTTTATGGGATGTAAGCACTTCCTTCAAGTGTGCTCCTCAACTGTGGATGCCTTGATTCCCTATGCATGAGTCAGGGATACAAGCTTCCATTTAAATTTCAGGATGAAATAACTCAAGCTCTTTGATTACCTAATGTTATATATTCTTTGATGTCCATCAGCTATTTTCTAACAGACCAAGTTCCAAAAATTGGGCTCAATTTAGATCTTAACGGTAAAATAAAACAGCCCTTCCTGTAAAGTAAACATCCTCATGGGATGACTAAAGTGTAAAACAAAATAAGGATTTGGTTAATTGTTGAGTCTCATATACAGTGGACACTATACTTTGGAGTCTTTTCAGCTCTGCCAGAACATAAACAATTGTTCTTCCACTGAGTACTTTCTAATCAGAGTTTTCTTTTATGCGACCCACTTATTAATGGATATTCAGCTGTGGTATAAAATAAATACAGAAAATAAAGTCCATGGTATCTTACTCTTCTCTTCTTGGGATTTTTACCCAAGACCCCCCTCAAAATTTTCTTTCCACAGAAGCATTCAAATGCATTTCCATCTCTGCCAACAGATTTGATCAGACTTACTATATAGGACTATTTAAAAGTCAGCCTAATCAAATAATAAATAAGTAAAAATGCACTTGGTATACACAGTGACAATAAGTGCAAAGATTTAAATGTTCCATCTCCCTTGTGGAGAAATATTCAAAATAGGGGTCTATATTCAACATTTGGCATAAAAAAATTTAAACATTCCACTGTTATTAAGCAATGAAATCTTGAAACTCCTTAGGTAATAGCTTGGACTTTGGGTAATAGGTTGGACTTTGGGTAAAATGTTAAATCCTTAGACTGACCTATCAAGTGATCGCGACCTTGAACTAACCTATGCCTCTCTCTATTATAAACAATCCCTCAACATACACATATCGTCTGCTCCAGATTTACGTAGGGTTCCCGTGTCCTGAGCCCATATGGAGCACTCCTCCCTTTGCCCACCTGCTCAGGCTTATTATATTCACTTAGCATGACCTTCTATTTCCTTCTCTTCCTTCAAAAGTTGGCTCTTCCAGAGCCAATGCCAATTTCACCTCCTACAACTTCCCGGAACAACTCCTTCCCTCCAAGCTAGTATATTTCTCATCAGTGTAATTCATTTGGAAAAAGAAAAAAAAAAAGCATTTACTTTCTCACTACATCTTTTTGTTTTTTAAGATTTTATTTATTTATTTGACAGAGAGAGAGAGACAGAGAGAGAGGGAACAAAGCAGGGGGAGTGGGAGAGGAAGAAGCAGGCTTCCCGCTGAGCAGGGAGCCCGATGCGGGGCTCAATCCCAGGACCCTGAGATCATGACCCAAGCCGAAGGCAGACGCTTAACAACTGAGTCACCCAGGCGCCCCTCACCACATCTTTCTAATATTAGTTCTGTGTGTGTCTACCCAAAAAGACAGAAAGAGTCTAAGAAATGTCCCCTGTAAGATCTGGAGAATACTTTGTCATGGACCTACACTCCATCCATATCAGGAAATACTCATTAATGGCAGTCCATAAGACTATAACTCACCAGACAGTAAGTACGATCAATTAGATAGAAGTTATGAAGAATAGACCTTGAAACTCTCTTTCTACTAAATAAGCAGGTACAGACTCTATAATTCTTAAAGAGTTTTGTTTTTTTTTTTTTTAGACTAATAAAATCTTCCCGGGAGGACATAAAATCCACCATCACTTCTTTTTTTTTTTTTTTTTTTTAAGATTTTATTTATTTATTTGACAGAGAGAGAGAGTACGAGCAGGGGGAGCTACAGACTGAGGGAGAAGGAGAAGCAGGCTCCCTGCCGAGCAGGGACCCCGATGCGGGACCCGATCCCAGGACCCTGGGATCATGACCTGAGCTGAAGGCAGACACCCAACTGACTGAGCCACCCAGGCGTCCCTCCACCATCATTTCTAAACTTAAAGCTTATTAATAGGCCTCCTATTACAACTATAAAAGTAAGTTTGCTGTCTCATATTGCACTAAGCATTTTAAACCAAAGATATCATTGCAATTACTAGCTTGTGTTTGTGAAAGCAGAAAACTAATAGTTAATAGTAATTTTGCTTTGGGTGTTTCTTTGAAGGATCCAAGACTGGCTTACCATATGCCATTCTAACTAGTACAGATTACTTTTGTTGACTAGCATTTTTGTTTATTTTCTAATTTTGTGGGTTTGCTCATGGATCCACAAGAAAGGGAATTTAAAAATAAGCCATGACCAGCCTGGATAGGAAGAGACTACAAGAACCCATGCCAGTGCAAGCCTTGTCTCATTCCTTTTCCAACCCAAGATTCCCTCTGCCCCTCTGCCTCCATGGATTTCCCTTAGTTTCTTTATTATGCAAGGGTACTTGATGCTCATCACTTTCCAAGTTAGGAGACCTGGCCTTAGCCATGAGGTCTCAATATATCATCAGGTCATTGTTCGGCACTGGTTTCAGCTTTTCTTAATGGTGCACTTTACCAGGCAGCTTTTTCATACATCATTAAACAGCAACTCTAATGCTTGTGCCCCCTTCCTGATTTACCGTAGATAGTAATGTTTAAGATCACATTAAACACCACACATGCTCTTCGCCACTTGAGCAACCTCGTGATAATGAATAGTCAATAGTAACTCTAAATTAAGGCTCCACAAAGCTCGAAAGATTAGTCTGGTCTTTCAGAGAAGGTACAACTAAAATGCTAGATAATGAATTTCCTAACAATCTGAGTTTGGGGTCCCCTTTTCTCTCTCCTAGTGACTTCAGAATCTAAATTGCAAAAACTGTATAAAAAGCCAATAAGAAAGTGACTGCATTGTCAACTATGAATCCAGAGTCATTCATATGAGCATTTACTGAGAATGTCATCTAGGAGCAAAGTAAGGAAGTAACAAACACATGAGCACTGCCTTCAAGGAGTCTAAAAACAATCAGGGAAAAAAGAAAGAGGTACAGGAAAGCATGTAATAACACCTACTTCTAGGCAAATATTTGTAGCTGCATACTAGAGAAAGCACCCTGAGTTCATAACCTCCTTCGTAGTACTTTGTATTCTGAAATCATCTGGGAATACAGCTGTCTTCCCCATTAAACTGGAAATTACCAGTGGGCAGGGGTTGTTTTCTGCATCTTTGTGTCCCATGCCTAGAACACTAGCTAAAACACTTTAGAAACTAAAAAGTATATGTTGAACTAATCCAACCATGGTGGCAGATGGAATGAAAGGGAGAAAAGCTTGAAGAACCTGATGTGGGAAGGCTTGCAAAGCACAAAGACCCACCCAGGAAATACTTGCTAAGTGCAAAGAAACTGGTATTTTCCTTTCAAGGTTACTTGTCTGCAAAATGCATCACCTAACTAAAAGCAGAGAGCACATTCTAAGAAGACAAGCATTCTCACTAAGCAACTATGATACTAAAGAATGAAGCTGCATAAGTTACACACCTTGAATTCTGGTGTTTCCATTGAAAAGATACTCCTGTAATCTTGAACTCTCTGCTCACAAGCATTTCCCTACTTTTATATAAGGCCTTCCCCTGCTGCACTCCCTAGGCTTCTGGAAACCTGGAAAGAGTCAGTATCTGCAGCCACATAAGAAATGGCATTTGTCTGGATCATGCATGCAAAAACACAATTCTGCCAGAATTATTCAGATAGGTGAGGTTGTGGTTTGAAATATCCAGATAATATTTTCCAAATTTTGTCTTTCTCTCTTATGTCATTGGTTGGGCTGAAGTGAGAGTGACTGAAGATGGAAATGTTAGAGGTCTTGGAAAGTTTCAGGTGATCGAGGGAATGGGAGATTTTCCCAAAAGACCATGAGTCTAGCAAATAAAACTTGAGCCCTCCCCAGCAGCATGGATACTATTCCTGAGTAGAAACCTCTCATGCATTCCCGTAAACTCTCCTCAAAAGCACTCTGGGGGCACCTGGGTGGCTCAGTCAGTTAAGCGTCCCACTCTTTGGGTTTCAGCTCAGGTCAGGATCTCAGGGTCGTGAGATTGAGCCCCATGTAGGACTCCCTGCTGGGCATGGAGCCTGCTTAAGATTCTCTCTCTTCCCTCTCTCTCTCCCTCTCCCATTCTCTTTCTCTCCCTCAAAAAAAAAAAAAAAAAAAAAGACACTCTGAACGCAAAAGTTAGGGATCTCCTCTGGCTTTTGATCATATAAGAACTAATATTCCTGTGATATCCTATCCTTGACTTGCTTTGAGCAACAGACTTTAAATTATAAATGCTAGGAGCAGAAATCTCTCTTTCCCATACTATTTAATTGCTAAAGACCTATGGCTTTCTCTCCTGAAGCTAACTAGCCTATAACCAGCCCAACAATTGTGGACATTTATAAACTTCACATTTCTGTTTTCTTAATTAAATGGCTGCCACTTATTCATGAATACAGCCAATATTTATTGAGCATCTACTATATGCCAGGTACTGAGCTGGGCCTCTGTCAGATGAAGGAATAAATCACAGTGTGGAAAACAGACAGCCATGGCTTGTCTTTCTCCCCCAGGCCCAAAACAGAGAATACCTGGGACTAAATAAAGCACTGGTGTCCTACCACAAACCTGGCAGTTGGAGACTTCTTTTTTAGTTGGAGACTTTTGAAGCCACTTAAATTTGGTGGCAGAACACACTCACTCCCACTCTCAACTGTTCTTTGAAAGATGTAAAAATATACACCTAATTTTCAATGAAAGGGGCAGAATTCATAATTTTTTTTACATGTAACACCTATATTAAGCACAATTTCATTAATTTTCCCAGGTGATTAATTTTATAGAGTTGGTTGGTGGCATATTTTCTTTCCTGGCACTCCTTGGAATATCTGAAATACAGTTCCCTTACCATAAATTTATAATAAGTTTGATTGAAAGAAAATACCGTATGACAAATGCAACCAGCAGAGTTCCGTGAAGGAAGGGGTAAGAAATGGTGTCCATGTTTTTCACGGTTTCTATCCCAGTGCCTCTGTGGCTCCATAAATATTTATATGTTATATATTACCATAATTATTAATACTAATTAATAATGTAAATTTAATATTAGATATAATACTATCTATACGTAGTGTATAGCCAACTTCGAAAAATTCCTGGCCTACCTCAGTCTGTAAAACCATTTACCTAAGATACTTGAAAAGCCTGAGGTGTGCTGCTTTATGCTTCAATTCATGCTTTGCAGTTCCCTCCCATAAGAAATCTGCTAAAGGTAGCTTCTTGGATCCTTTCTATGATTGGCTACCCCATCATCACCAGCTGGTATCCTGGGAGCTTGCGTCTTCCTCTGGTTCTATGGAACATTCTGTTATCATGGAGGATGATGTGGGTCCTTCTCACCAGATAGTCCAGCCCACAAATCCCCCTCAAAAAATCATTTCCAAGCCTACGGGAAGCCTAGAGAGAAGCTTACTTATGTTTTGAAAAGCTTATAATTTTCTTTCTCTTTTTGGTTTCTCCTTTATTTTTTTCTCTCTCGGGAGAGTTACCTTCTGTGTCTCTTGAGTCCTCCAATGTCCTTGTTTTTAATCTTCCCATTCTCCTTGAAGTATATTTCTGCATGATGCTCTTTTTTTTTTAATTGGGGGGGGCGGGTGTGTTATGCTCTTTGAATATCCCTATGTGATCATTAACAACATTTTTATCACATTCAATTTAATTTAACAAATATGTATGGAGCGTATGCAGCATGCCCTATGGTAGGAAAAGTGGAAGATACAAGGGTGAGAAAGGCTACCGTGGAATTTTCTCTCAGGGAGCCACCTGCTTAGCAGAAGACAATCATTCACACTAGCTAAAGCCTAACATGCCAGGATAGCATAAGTGCCATGAAAGGCTAGTGGCATTAAAGATAAGGGATTATGTCCATCTGAAAGGATTGCAGATTGTTTCACAAGTTAAAGATTTGCAATATGTACATAAATCAAATTATGTTGTACACCTAAAATTAATACAATGTTATATATCAATTATATCTCAATTAAAAAAAGATAATATTTCAGTGGAACAGAATTTTTATAGCATTCCCAGACAAAGGAGAAATGGTAGGCAGAGATATTTGGGCAAGAGAACCCAGGATATATTTTGGAAATAAGTCATCCCTTGTGAATGGGGAATGCCTGGGAGTGTTTGTCAAAAATAAGCCTGGAAAGGTAAGTTAAAGTCAACAGAGAGCCTGCAAGACTAAATGAGGGAATTAAGAAACAGAGCTCTAGAAGCGTCTTGAACTGTGATGTAGAGAGAAAGTCCCATTAGCATGTCATACAGTCTGGAAGGCAACTTCACCTACTTAGTCTCTACAGTACATCCAGCTGACTCAGAGACTAGAGATTTCTCCTCTCCTTTTAATCATTTAGCTAGCAGTGGCTGTCAATTTATGAAGAGATTCCTCAAAACATGAAGGCCTCAATGAAGCAATAAGATTGACCAGGTTGTTGTACAGGATTGTCACATTCCTACTAATACATTCACTTCCTATGTCCACAGAGCTGAAAAAGACTGAGACTTTACTATCAGTTTGGAAGACGTGGTCCAAAATATTAAAATTTTAGGATTTTCAGAATAGTCTTTATTTTTCTTTCATGTCATAAGATATTAGAGATTAGTTTTAAAAATCCATCTTTCTGCCCAGATTTTTATCTCTCCATCTTCCTCTTGGCTTTTCCCATTTTCCCCCACCAAAAATAATTACCTGTTGAACAAAGCAAAACATGAACAATCTAGAACCTGAAGAGAAGAGTGAAGAAAAAAAAGTAGCATTTGAAGACAGGGGAAAAAAAGTGGAATGGATGCTGTAAGCCTCAAGAAAATGCAAACACTAGGTGGATGGCAAGAAGTGGCCCCTACAACTGGATGAAAATTCTACTCCAGAAGGATCCCACTGAAGCAAGCCTTTTGGGTTTAAAACTGGGTGTGAGGCTTTTGAAACTCTGGACCTTCAAATTTCACTTGGCCTTGGCAATTCATAAGCACTGGGCTGCTGCGTATTATGTTATCTTATCCCCCTGGTTGTCCTAGACACAGAGAAAGAATCACTTTCAAACAAGAATTTTTATTGTTTTCATCACACTAGCTTTAGTCAGGCTATTAAAAAAGACTTTCTTTTATGAAATTTCTCTTAGAAAAGGATGGATTATAAGATAACAGGAAATGACCGCAGGCAAGTGAAAAAATATTGGTAATGTTGTAAGAAAACTTTTTAGAAGTTTCTTCGGATTTTTTTGTCCTGTCAAACTTCAACCACAAGCAGCTCTCCCCTTCTTCCACCTCCAGACAGCAAAACTGTAGGATGGTTCATTTCTCATCTAACATGCATCATCCTGAATGAGAGTGGGTATGTTCCTCCCTAGATAACTGTCATAACAAGAATTGTCTGACCCAGTCTTCTGTAAACAACTCCCTCTCCCTAGCCAAAAAAAAAAACCCTTAACCTTTGAGAAGAAACCAGTATGTTGCTTTCTGCCATTTGGAAAACAAAGCAGTATCTCTGCCCCACTGCTATCCAAACCATAAGCAAATTTGCAGTGCTCTTTGGGGGTGAACTAGAGAGTATGGCAGAGGGCAGCAAAGAGATGGAGAAAGATCCTAAACCTTTGCCTGAACTTTGTCCTTAGTTAGCTTCTCTCTTCCCTCTTTTTCTCTGGAAAGGGAGCTAGCAGGTGGCAGGCTATGCAGCAAACCACCAGCAGGCTGATTACAGCTGTGCATGTTTGCCAAACAAATGTTAATTTTGGAATTGGTTGTGGG
Source organism: Halichoerus grypus (assembly GCF_964656455.1). Classification (NCBI taxonomy): domain Eukaryota; kingdom Metazoa; phylum Chordata; class Mammalia; order Carnivora; family Phocidae; genus Halichoerus; species Halichoerus grypus. The sequence continues at coordinate 53,404,999 of NC_135721.1, read as the reverse complement.
CCAGCTCAACTGAGTGGGGGCGGGGAGAAGAACCTGCTGTTGCTGCACTGGGGAAATAGACTGTGTCCACAGATGCCAATAACCCAAAGCACACCATGGAGAAACACAAATACAAAGTCAGCTCCAGTGCCACTCCCGGGGACCGGACACCATCATAAGCCCTGACAGAGGAAGAGGGCCCGAAGAGAGAAGATGCCCTTCTCTTGAGAAGCAGTAGCCCTGCAAAGAGGGAAGTGGCTAACACTCAAAGTTTCCCCTGCTCCTTGCCTCTTTTACAGAGAATTGGAATGGTGCCATTAGATGGAATCTGCAGGCATTGCATCACACCTTCAGGGAATTTAAATTCTCCAGGGGCTCACTTTCCTGGCCCAGCTCCCAGAAGACCATCTGATCCTGTGGAAGGAACTCTAAGTTAATGTCAGGGACTGCAGGGTGGCTTTCATTCCTCCAACCCTGGGCAGCCCCTGGATGAAACATTTAATGCATTGATGTCTGCATTTCTCCGTCTATACAACTGTTTGAGCTGCCCTTCTCCCTTTAGATGTGGGAGGGTAAGAGCTAATCGTAGATATAAAAATAATATGAAATAAAATTCCACTTGCTTTTACCTGAAAGGACTCACTGAAGTGGAGTCAACTGAGACAAGTTTAATAGCAGGATCATTTTGTGCTCCTGATTTAAGCAGCTCCCAAAAGCCACACCACCTAATACCAACCAGAGAGGTCTCTGGCCTTCCAACCCCATGAAGACACAGCAAGGAGTCATCTGTGAACCAGAAAGCAGGCCCTCACTAGACACTGAATCTGTCAGCACCATGATCTTGGACTTCCAAGCCTCCAGAATTGTGAGAATACATTTCTAAGGTTTATTAGCTACTCAGTTTGTGGTATTTTGTTACGGCAGCTCAAACGGACTAAGACCTGGGCGGGAGGGAAGAGATTTTTTCCTCCATTCCTATGAGAAATACAAATATATAAGTTGCTGTGAGGATCCATAAAAAAAGGCAACCCCCTGCACATGTCATGTGGTGGGGTAGAAGGGGGAGGAGCTGCCTCAAAATTTACCCAATCTCCTTCCCTTTTACATCTATTTTACAATATGATGATAATTGATGCTCATAATGAGGACAGAATTTCAATGAGATCTAAAGTAATTTCTGTGCATTCAAATAATGAATCACTTTCAGTAGTTTCAGCATTTGGCAGAAATCCAAACCTCAACTGGTGTGTATTTTGTCACTATTAGAAGTAACCAACATATCTAAACTAACCAGAGAACTCCTCAATTATTTTAGAGAAATAGATGTTTTTGCACACCTGTAGGAAAATTATAAGTAGCTATCTTGGGATCCTTCTACATTATATTGCACATCTGGAAGGAAATTGGAAAAGTTAACCCAGTAACCAGTTATAGTTAGTATCCAAGATATTTGAGAACAAAAGTTAGGATTTTTGAAAATGTCTAAATGTGCACAGATTTTTTTTTTTTTTTTTACTTTTTAAACCAGATATTCAGTTTAAACGATTGGTCTATGAATTTCTACTGGTCTCACTGTCATGCCAACTGTCTTTCAGAATTCTTGTTTTAGCAATCTGCCCTCTCCTTCCATTTCAATTTTCTTGGCACGCTGACCACAATAAGAGAAGAGTCTAACCTCCCTATCTTCTTGCTGGTTTTGTAGAATGACTAGAGTATGATTGGAACAGTGAGTACAGATGAGAAGCAGCTGTCAATGTTATGGTCCCAGCCTCCTGGTAGACCTTCCATGAAATATTTTATCTGGCAGTGAATTTCTTAGGGCCTCTCCTATCTGTAGCTTTTGTCATGCAAGATGAGTATAGCATAGTGGTTTCGAGCATTGTCAGGCAGTGATGAGCATGCGTACATTTGAAATTTTGGGTCACCACATTACACTGAAGGGTCAGCATGTTGGTGAATTTTGTGTCAAATCCCATTTCTCCACATACGTGTTTTGCGGGGCTACATAGTGGTAAATTGTTGGGTTTAACCAGATGTTTAGCCAGACCAATGCGAAAGTTAAAAAGTGATTTCTATCTTTTTAATTCTTACCTCTTGGTGAGCCTTTATGACCTCAATTAACCAGCAACCCCTTCCCTGTAGGTCAGTGTCAAACACTCATGATCTAAAACTATCTTGTTCAGTGCTTTTTGTCTGCTTCCCACCATGAAAGTGTGAGCTTCCCAAAAGGACTTGGCTTTGCTGCTACTGTATCCCTAGTACCCAGACTGAATGATGAAATATAAAATCCGAGTAGATAATGCTACTGTGCATACACATAAGAGAAAAACAAATGAAAGTTTACACAAATTTGTTTGAATATGCATTAGATATCTCTGAGAGCATCATGCACACCTGATAACATTAGTTGCTTTGGATGCCAAGGAGGAAGATTTTTCACTATCTGCCCTTTTGTACCTCTTGAATTTTGAATCATGTGATTATATTAACTACTCAAAACCAAAGGAATAAAGTTTTTAAAAATGGAGTGCTCTATATTTGCAAATGGAGTTTAGATGCCTCTGAAGGGTACAATTATTTTTCCGTTTTTGTCAGTCCTATGAGATTTTATGCTCACTTGTTGGTTGTCTAGGGGAGTCCAAATCATATTATGCACTTACATATTTTGCCTCATCATCTTCAAATATTAGTCAAATATAACAATATTAGAAGACTCTGACCCCTAATTCAGATTATTCTATACCATGAGAGGCAAAAAAAAAAAAAAAAAAATCAAATGAGCCAATTACACAGGAAGGTTGGAATTGCATAATTAAGAACATTCACGATGGTTTTACTGAACAGCATTAAAACGGTCCATTTTCCAATCATTCATTGCTTTTATTGGACACCATCCTGACTTAATAGAATGGTTCTTCTTAATGCTGTTAATTTCTGGAAGGGCTCCAAGGCAAATGAAATCTTGATACTCGTGTTCTGGGAATACAAGCCGTGAAATGGTGATGGTGGGGGGTGTGGGGGAAATCTTGTTGAAGATGAATTTCACCCTGAAATGTGACAGGATGCTTCATACCTCATCACAACCTAGGCAGTTTATCTCGTTGCTTCCTCCCAGACTCTAGAATGATCTTCTGTCACACTGAACAAGACTCAGGCAGCTAACTCCAAGAGGGTAAGGAGAGAAACTAAAACCATACTACAGATAAAGATTTCATGCTTTTTCCTGGCTGCTTCCCCCACACAAGGGAGTTGTGCATGAGTGATTTTAGTTCGTATAACTATATCAAATAATTATAATTACATCAAGGATAAGAATATTAATAACAACACCATTACACTGAATCTATCCAATATCCTACTTCAGGAGAGGGCAAGGTTATTTCATAGTTATGGTTGGGATCATCTTACCTCACCATGAATGCAGTAGGCTAGGTTGCTGTTCTTGATGTCACTACTTCTTAAGTGTCCAAACAGAAATCCAGATGTGGACTCAGAGCCTCTGTCTTTTGCCTACCATGTAGTTCCTTGCCCTCTGCTGTGCCTTGGGACATTTATGGATGATCCTAGATAAAAGAAGATGGGATGAAAATATCCAACAAGTTCATGAAAAACTCATCGTTGAATTGTGAGTCAGGAAACTTTAGACTAACTAATTAACTAAGTAGAGATGCATGTTAATTAATCTGGAGGAATTAGACTAATTTTTACCAAAATACATTCAATTTAACCACAATATATATCTGGGTTTATAACTATAAACCACATTTACTCCAGATGTTTCTTAACATGTAACAAAGTTTTGATTCAAATACATTGTTAATTCAAAAATTGTGTGTTTTTTCAGGTAAGATAGAAGTTTCCTATTTTTCCAAGGGCAAAAGTCTGCTTTCCCAATTAGAAAAGTAAAAATAATTCCACGCACAGCATTAGCCTTACTGAATAAACTCCTTTCAAACACTTTCAAAGCACCTTTGTACTTATAAACAACAAATATACTTGCTTCAAAGACACTGATAAAGCAGAAAGTATCTCATTCTGTTTGCTTGAAAGAAGTGCTGCATTAATTTTTAAGGATCCTATAACTAAAACTTTCCTAAATTGTTACAAATTAATAAAGTTTTACCAAGTTTTACATATGTATACTGTATGTGTACACAACTGTACAGTTTTCAGATAAGTACATTTTCAACCCTGATCTTAAAATCTTCATACCCTGACAACACAGAAATCCAAATGATGAAAAGACAAAATTTCATGGTTTCTCTGGACACATATCAAAAGATTACATTAAAATGGAAAAGAGGGACGCCTGGATGGCTCAGTTGGTTAGGCATCTGCCTTCAGCTCAGATCATGATCCCAGGGTTCTGGGATCGAGTCCCACATGGGGCTCCCCGCTCTGCACAGAGTCTGCTTCTCCCTCTCCCTCTGCTTGCTGTTCCCCCTGCTTGTGCTCTCTCTCTCTCTAATAAATAAATAAAATCTTTTTAAAAAAATGAAATGAAATGAAATGAAATGAAATGAAATGAAAAAAGAAATGATAGCCATTAGATGTTTGGTTTACTTAACCCAAACATCTGACATCCAAAAATTCTGGATAATGGGGTGTCGCTTAAGATATTTAAAAACCAATAAAATCCAGGTAACAAATAAAAAGAGGAAACGCTGAAATCTTATAGTTGGTATGTCTGCATTGGTGCCTACTTATGAAATATCGGTTCTGTATGTCTAAAAGTATGACCATGCAAAGACAGGTTTCCCAAACTTGGTAGGGGACCACAGCACTGGTACAGCTTTCTGGACTCCCAAGAAGGCAGTGTATTTCACTACTTCTTTTTATGTACCCAAGTTAACACATCACAGGAAAATTGACAAGACTAATGAGCACATAAATATTCGTTTATTAAAATGTGCACAGTAGCCATCTCATTTACATGTACAGGTTAATTAAACTGTAGATGCATGTTCTAAGAATAAGATTGATTTCAAAGTGCTTTGTGGCTAGGTCCACATGCCCATACCACTTTGAAAAACTATCCTTTTGACTTTAGTAAGTTAGTCAATCAATTAATGACCCGTTATTTTCAGATTTTTTTCAAATTAATCTCCTAACTCTGGCTATAATTTAAAAATATTTGGAATATAAAAAACTTACCTCATAGGACTACTAAAATCATTTTCTTAATTGGTTAAATTCAGACAATTATCATAGAATCTCAGATTTGGAAGAGACCCCAGATTTATTGAACCTAATCTCCCATTCTTTATGGAAATCCTCTCCCTCAGATTCTTGAGTTAGTCTTTGTTTGATAAGTTCCAGCTGTGAGGAGCTTACCCTCTATCATGAATACTTTTCTAATTAACAAATTATTTTATTCATTCCAGCTGTATATTGCTTTTAATTTGGGAGATTTTGTTTGTTGGTTGGGTATACACTTACATTTTATTCACATTATTTGTAGCTTGTAAAATGATGTCTATAGGTGGAAAATTACATTAAGTAATGATTACTTTCTAGCATGTTCCCAGTGGGAGGAATAAGAATAAAAATTTCTTCAGAATACATTCTTTTGTGTTCTCTGGGGAAAGCCCAAGTCTGAAGTACATGGCAAAGTGGTGAAAAGAAATAAAAGAAGGTCAAAAGATCAACAAATCAATTATCAATGGGTATTTATTAAACAATTATTAATATTCTCAGAATGTATTAGCTACTCAGTAGAAAATGACTTGGCCTTGGGCATTTTGTGATGGGCCTAGAATGGTTTGATAGGATTGTTTGGGTATGTGGAGCTCTGAAAAGTCTTAAATGAAAGCTAAGTTTTGGAGAGGTACAAAGGAAGGAAAATAATTTTATTCTGAAGTCATGTGACCTGAGGGTGTGACAAATTAAATATAGAATCTGTGGAGGTCAAGAGAAAACCAACTTGCCAGAATAGAGAGTGGGTTGAAGAGGAGAGGGACAAGCTGTACTGCCCAAGATTACCAAAAACTTTGGGTACAGAGCTAGCCAAGGTCATTGAGCATTCCAGGAGATGGAGGGAAAAATGCCTTTAATGAGTAAGCATTCTGACATCACTTGTTTTAGAGATGGGATCAAAAAAGTAAGACATGGGCGGAGCAAGATGGCGGAGGAGTAGGAGACCTGGATTTCATCTGGTCTCAGGAATTCAGCTGGATAGGGATCAAACCATTCTGAACACCTACAAACTCAACAGGAGATCGAAGAAAAGAATAGCAGCAACTCTCCGAACAGAAAAGCGACCACTTTCTGGAAGGTAGGACGTGCGGAGAAGCGAATCCGAGGCGATATTCGGGAGGATAGACGGCGAGGGAGGGGGCCTCCGTCCGCCGCTTCTGCCAAGTGATAGAGCAGCAGAGCACAAAATCGGAACTTTTAGAAGTCGGCTCCGCTGAGGGACGTCGCTCCAGTGGCTAAGCGGGGGGGGGGTAGGGGGGGGTGGAACCCTCTTGGGACAGTGTGGTCTCAGGACCCTCGGGGTCACAGAAAGACCGGGGGTGCCTGAGTGCGGCAGAGCTCCCAGGTATCGGAGCGGGGAAGCCGGCTGCAGAGACGGAGCCAAGGCATGGGCTCTCAGCTCAGGGTTACCATAAACCATGATCTGCAGCACAGTCGGGCCACTGCTCCTCCAGCAGGGACCCAACAAGCGGCAGATCCGGGGAGACTCCTCTTCCTCCCCAGGGAGGAGCGGCACAGGAGCACACCGCAGGGATCTGCTGGGTTTGGAGACTCCACACGGGGTCGGGTGCCAGAGATAAAAACACTGGGTCACAGGCCGGGTGAGCGCGGAGTGCAGCCGGAGACTGGGGAGACGGGAGTGACTGACTGCTTTTCTCTGGGGGTGCACTGAGGAGTGGGGCCCCGAGTTCTTGGCTCCTCCGGGGCGGAGATTGGGAGGCCACCATTTTCACTCTTGGCCTCCAAAGCTGCACCAAAAGCTTGCAGGGAACAAAAGCTCCAGAGAGCAAACCCGAGCAGATAACTAAGCCCGGACTGGCAAGGGCAGAGCAATTCCACCTCCGGCAAAGACATTTAGGAACCATGGCAACAGGCCCCTCCCCCAAAGATCAGCAAGAACAGCCAGCCAAGACCAAGTTTACCAATCCATGAGAATGGCAGAACTCCAGCACTAGGGGAATACTGCACATAGAATCCATGGCTTTTTTACCATGATTCTTTAGTCTTTCAAAGTTAATTTTTTTTAACTGTCTTTTTTTTTTTTAATTTTTCTTTTTCCCCTTTTCAACCAACATCTTATCAATCCCTTTTTTAAAAAAAAAACAAAACATTTTTATTTTTCATTTTTAGAGTCATATTCTATCCCTTCATAGCAGTTACCCTTATTTTTGGCATATATATATAAGTTGTTCTCTCTTTAAAATTTTGAGATACACTTTCTTCTAACAGATCAAAATAAACCCTAAATCTCTAGTGTATGGCTTTGTTCTAGTCTCCTGATGAGCACATTCTCTTCCTTTTTTCCTTTTCTTTTTCTTTTTCTTTTTTTAAAATCCTCTTCTTTCTATTTTCAAACAACTTCTTATGAATTCCTTTTATAAAATTTTTTATAATTTTCATCTTTACAGTCATATTCCATCCCTTCATCATATCAACCCTTATTTTTGTACATATATAAGTTTTTCTTTCTTTAAAATTTTGGGAGGCACTCTCTTCTAACAGACCAAAATACATCCAAAATCTAGTGTGTGGCACTTATCTATGCACCAGCCTGATCATATTTGATCATATTCTGGTTTTTTTGTTTGTTTGTTTTGGTCTGTTTTTGTTTGCATTTATCTTTTCCTTTTTCTTTTTTTTCCTTTTTCTTTTTTCTTTCTTTCCCTTTCTTTTCCCCCCATTTCAGGTCTTTTCTGATTTGTTTAGAGTATATTTTCTGGGGATGTTGTTACCCTGTTAGCATTTTGTTCTCTCATTCATCTATTCTCCTCTGGACAAAATGACAAAACATTAAAAATCACCTCAACAAAAAGAACAAGAGGTAGTACCGACTGCCAGGGACCTACTCAATACGGACATTAGTACGATGTCAGATCTAGAGTTCAGAATCATGACTTTAAAGATACTAGCTGGGCTTGAAAAAAGCATGGAAGTTATTAGAGAAACCCTTTCTGGAGAAATAAAAGAACTAAAATCTAACCAAGTCGAAATCAAAAAGGCTATTAATGACGTGCAATCAAAAATGGGGCGCTAACTGCTAGGATAAATGACGCAGAAGAGAGAATCAGTGATATAGAAGACCAAATGATGGAAAATAAGGAAGCTGAGAAAAAGAGAGATAAACAACTACTGGATCACGAGGGCAGAATTCGAGAGATAAGCGATACCATAAGACGAAACAACATTAGAATAATTGGGATCCCAGAAGAAGAAGAAGGAGAGAGAGGGGCAGAAGGTATAGTGGAGCAAATTATAGCAGAGAACTTCCCTAATCTGGGGAAGGAAACAGACATCAAAATCCAGGAGGCACAGAGAACCCCTCTCAAAATCAATAAAAATAGGTCAACACCCCGACATCTAATAGTAAAACTTACGAGTCTCAGAGACAAAGAGAAAATCCTGAAAGCAGCTCGGGAGAAGAGATATGTAACCTACAATGGTAGAAACATTAGATTGGCAACAGACCTATCCACAGAGACCTGGCAGGCCAGAAAGGACTGGCATGATATCTTCAGAGCACTAAATGAGAAAAATATGCAGCCAAGAATACTATATCCAGCTAGGCTGTCATTGAAAATAGAAGGAGAGATAAAAAGCTTCCAGGACACACAAAAACTAAAAGAATTTGCAAACACAAAACCAGCCAAGAAGAATTGAAAGGAGTCCTTGAAGCAAAGAGAGAGCCTAAAAGCAACATAGACCAGAAGGGAACACAGACAATATACAGTAACAGTCACCTTACAGGCAATACAATGGCACTAAATTCGTATCTTTCAATAGTTACCCTGAATGTAAATGGGCCAAATGCCCCAATCAAAAGACACAGGTATCAGACTGGATTAAAAAACAAGACCCATCAATAACGCTGTCTACAAGAGACTCATTTTAGACCCAAAGACACCCCCAAATTGAAAGTGAGGGGGTGGAAAACCATTTACCATGCTAATGGACACCAAAAGAAAGCTGGGGTGGCAATCCTTATATCAGACAAATTAGATTTTAAACCAAAGACTGTAATAACAGATGAGGAAGGACACTATACCCTACTTAAAGGGTCTATCCAACAAGAAGATCTAACAATTATAAATATCTGCACCCCTAACATGGGAGCAGCCAATTATATAAGCCAATTAATAACAAAATCAAAAAACACATCGACAACAATACAATAATAGTGGGGGACTTTAACACACCCCCTCACTGAAATGGACAGATCATCTAAGCAAAAGATCAACAAGGAAATAAAAACTTTAAATCACACACTGGACCAAATGGACTTCAGAGACATATTCAGAACATTCCATCCCAACGCAACAGAATACACATTCTTCTCTAGTGCCCATGGAACATTCTCCAGAATAGATCACATCCTAGGTCACAAATCAGGTCTCAACTGGTACCAAAAGATTGGGATCATTCCCTGCCTATTTTCAGACCACAATGCTTTGAAACTAGAACTCAATCACAAGAGGAAAGTCAGAAAGAACTCAAATACATGGAGGCTAAAGAGCATCCTACTAAAGAATGAATGGGTCAACCAGGAAATTAAAGAAGAATTTAAAAAATTCATGGAAACCAATGAAAATGAAAACCCAACTGTTCAAAATCTTTGGGATGCAGCAAAGGCAGTCTTAAGAGGAAAGTATATAGCAATATAAGCCTTTCTCAAGAAACAAGAAAGGTCTCAAATACACAACCTAACCCTACACCTAAAGGAGCTGGAGAAAGAACAGCAAATAAAGCCCAAACCCAGCAGGAGAAGAGAAATAATAAAGATCAGAGCAGAAATCAATGAAATAGAAACCAAAAGAACAGTAGAACACATCAACAAAACTAGGAGCTGGTTCTTTGAAAGAATTAACAAGATTGATAAACCCCTGGCCAGACTTCTCAAAGAGAAAAGAGAAATGACCTAAATCAACAAAATCATGAATGAAAGAAGAGAGATCACAACCAACACCAAAGAAATACAAACAATTATAACAACATATTATGAGCAACTCTATGCCAGCAAATTAGATAACCTGGAAGAAATGGATGCATTCCTAGAGATGTATCAACTACCAAAACTGAACCAGGAAGAAATAGAAAACCTGAACAGACCTATAACTACTAAGGAAATTGAAGCAGTCATCAAAAATCTCCCAAAAAACAAAAGCCCAGGGCCAGATGGCTTCCCAGGGGAATTCTACCAAATATTTAAGGAAGAATGAATACCTATTCTTCTGAAACTGTTCCAAAAAATAGAAATGGAGGGAAAACTTCCAAACTCGTTTTATGAGGCCACCATTACCTTGATCCCAAAACCTGACAAAGACCCCATCAAAAAGGAGAATTACAGACCAATATTCTTGATGAACATGGATGCAAAAACTCTCTCCAAAATACTAGCCAATAGGATCCAACAGTACATTAAAAGGATTATTCACCACGACCAAGTGGGATTCCCTGGGCTGCATGGTTGTTTCAACATCCACAAATCAATCAACGTGATACAATACATTAACAAAAGAAAGAACAAGTATCATATGATCCTCTCAATGGATGCAGAAAAAGCATTTGACAAAGTACAGCATCCTTTCTTGATCAAAACTCTTCAGAGTATAGGGATAGAGGGTACATACCTCAATATCATAAAAGTCATCTATGAAAAACTGACAGCAAATGTCATTCTCAATGGGGAAAAACTGAGAGCTTTCCCCCTAAGGTCAGGAACATGGCAGGGATGTCCACTATCACCACTGCTATTCAACATAGTGTTAGAAGTCCTAGCCACAGCAATCAGACAACAAAAAGAAATAAAAGGCATCCAAATCAGCAAAGAAGAAGTCAAACTCTCACTCTTTGCAGATGATATGACACTTTATGTGGAAATCCCAGAAGACTCCACCCCATAACTGCTAGAACTCATACAGGAATTCAGTCAAGTGGCAGGATATAAAATCAATGCACAGAAGTCAGTGGCATTCCTATGCACCAACAACAAGACAGAAGAAAGAGAAATTAAGGAGTCGATCCCATTTACAATTGCACCCAAAACCATAAGATACCTAGGGATAAATCTAACCAAAGAGGCAAAGGATCTGTATTCAGAAAACTATAAAATACTCATGAAAGAAATTGAGGAAGACACAAAGAAATGGAAAAATGTTCCATGCTCATGGATTGGAAGGACAAATATTGTGAAGATGTCAATTCTACCTAGAGCAATCTACACATTTAATGCAATCCCCATCAAAATACCATCCACTTTTTTCAAAGAAATGGAACAAATAATCCTAAAATTTGTATGGGACCAGAAAAGACCCCGAATAGCCAGAGGAATGTTGAAAAAGAAAAGCAAAGCTGGCAGCATCACAATTCCAGACTTCCAGCTCTATTACAAAGCTGTCATCATCAAGACAGTATGGTACTGGCACAAAAACAGACACATAGATCAATGGAACAGAATAGAGAGCCCAGAAATGGACCCTCAACTCTATGGTCAACTCATCTTCGACAAAGCAGGAAAGAATGTCCAGTGGAAAAAAGACAGTCTCTTCAACAAATGATGTTGGGAAAATTGGACAGCCACATGCAGAAGAATGAAACTGGACCATTTCTTTACACCACACACAAAAATAGACTCAAAATGGTTGAAAGACCTCAATGTGAGACAGGAGTCCATCCAAATCCTAAAGGAGAACACAGGCAGCAACCTCTTTGACCTTAGCTGCAGCAACTTCTTCCTAGAAACATCACCAAAGGCAAGGGAAGCAAGGGCAAAAATGAACTATTGGGACTTCATCAAGATAAAAAGCTCTTGCACAGCAAAAGAAACAGTGAACAAAACCAAAAGACAACGGACAGAATGGGAGAAGATATTTGCAAATGACATATCAGATAAAGGGCTAGTATCCAAAATCTATAAAGAACTTCTTAAACTCAACACCCAAAGAACAAATGATCCAATCAAGAAATGGGCAGAAGACATGAACAGACATTTTTCCAAAGAAGACATCCAAATGGCCAACAGACACATGAAAAAGTGCTCAACCTCGCTCGGCATCAGGGAAATCCAAATCAAAACCTCAATGAGATACCACCTCACACTAGTCAGGATGGCTAAAATTAACAAGTCAGGAAATGACAGATGTTGGCGGGGATGCAGAGAAAGGGGAACCCTCCTACACTGTTGGTGGAAATGCAAGCTGGTGCAACCACTCTGGAAAACAGTATGGAGGTTCCTCAAAAAGTTGAAATTAGAGCTACCCTATGACGCAGCAATTGCACTACTGGGTATTTACCCCAAATATACAAATGTAGGGATCCAAAGGGGTACGTGCACCCCGATGTTTATAGCAGCGATGTCCACAATAGCCAAACTGTGGAAAGAGCCAAGATGTCCATCGACAGATGAATGGATAAAGAAGATGTGGTATGAGATCTTGCCATTTGCAATGACCTGGATGGAACTGGAGGGTGTTATGCAGAGCGAAATAAGTCAATCAGAGAAAGACATGTATCATATGACCTCACTGATAGGAGGAATCCTTAATCTCAGGAAACAAACTGAGAGTTGCTGGAGTGGGGGGTGGGGTGGGAGGGATGGAGTGGCTGGGTGATAGACATTGGGGAGGGTATGTGCTACGGTGAGCGCTGTGAATTGTGCATGACTGTTGAATCACAGATCTGTACCTCTGAAACAAATAATGCAATATATGTTAAGAAAAAAAAAGAAGAAGATAGCAGGAGGGGAAGAATGAAGGGGGGAATCGGAGGGGGAGATGAACCATGAGAGACAATGGACTCTGAAAAACAAACTAAGGGTTCTAGAGGGGAGGGGGTAGGAGGATGGGTTAGCCTGGTGATGGGTATTAAAGAGGGCACATTCTGCATGGAGCACTGGGTGTTATGCACAAACAATGAATCATGGAACACTACATCAAAAACTAATGATGTAATGTATGGTGATTAACATAACAATAAAAAAATTTTTTTTAAAAAGTAAGACATGACTCATCCTTCTTGGTAAATTCACGAAATTAAACACAGACAAAAATTGTCTTTACATGCCCATTCTATCCCTTATAAAGACGAAAAGAGTAAGACACAGCCAAATAATGCAAGGACTCTGGAGATTCATCCTAATCAGCCTTTCTCTCAAAGAAACAAGCTACACATATCATGCATACATTTGTGTCCCCAAACTCACATGTTTTGAGGAGCATTTCTGGTTTCAACTTCAATTTCAATGTGAAATAAAGTATCATTAAAGGGTCCAGAGAATACATTATCCAATTGTGAAAAAAAGTACAGTAATTGAAACACTGGGAAAATGGGTGGGTAACGAACTCATCGTTAGCCATGTAACATGATTTATACATTAATCTGATAGCATGAACTAACGTCTCAAGCTTTTTTCCTATTGCATTACAATTTCCATCCAAGTTCTGATTAGTCAAGATAATTCACTTTCAGTGTGTAACCTAACCTGTTCTGAATCTGTACATGCGTGCATGTTACCTGGGTTTTATAGTAACTGGGACCACTTCAACAAAAGAATGGAATGCCTAAGACACATTTATCAGATATGACAATTCTTCTATTGTTATAACTCTTTGTCAAATGTGACAACCCACGGGCATTTAGCAAAACATAAAGATTTATCACCTGATTCTCCTATTCACGGTCACTTGGATATTTTGATTTTCAGTTTGATGCCAAGACATCTTCCTTCATTACGTACCATGGATGAGGCATTTGTGCTATGCCTCCTACACATGAGTTTTTTAGGTTTTAGGCCTTCTCTTCACCATAAAATATGAACTGTCACGGGCAGTGTTCGGTCTATTTATCTCTGAATTACTGCCCCTCACATTAGAGTTTCCATCAGTTGAGTAGAGGGGGAGATGGCTGCTTGTTTGCCCTCAGGAAACAAATATCTGAAACTGAAATGCTCTTAACAGCAAGGGCTGAAACCGAGCAAGGAAATGGTGTAGTGGTGGTAACTAAGTGAACTGAAGCATGGAGCCGTGCAGGTGACACGCTCAGGCTCCATCCCTCCTTCTTAGCTCACCTGTGGCCCTGTGCCGTGGACTCCTATCTCCAAATAAACACAGGGTCAGGAGAAGAGCATGAGATCTGATTTACTGATTCCAACCAGCGCAAGACCCATTTAGACAAAAATTGCCATTTTATAGCTTCACAAAGAGGAGACATTTTTACACGCAAAAATGCTGGGTAAAACATAATCAAGGACTCATGTAGGGACTCTGAATGCATTCTGCCCCACTGGGAGTTTTGATCAACATGTGTCCTCATTTATTGTTTAAGCTGAATTTTTAACCATTCAAATAACTCATCCAGTACTGTTTGTATACTGGCTAAGGGAATATTTTGTCCCTGTGCTTAATACCTCACCCGAAATTGAAGTAAACCTGGCTATAGAGAGGGTGCAATTTATGCTGCCTGCCACAATCCCTGGTTGGGTAAGATTTTCAGTTGAAGTCACCCCTCCCTCACTTCCGTTTTGCCCCAGGGAAGGGGGATACATAGGCATTCAGCCCTGACAGGTAAGTGCTTGCCATTTATAAAATCCAATAAATAAATTCTAAATAAATATATCTGCAAATCGAAACCATTTTGAGCTACTTAACTGAGTGCATATCTAGTCCTTTGTACACATATTTGTACAAAGTGTTGCCTGTAATTTTAAAGATGCTTGCCTCCGGGAGGTTTCGTTTTTCCATTGAAGTCCCCTTGATTTACTGTACGCAATATGTTACAGCTTCCTTATTTGCTCCTTTGGGACAGTTACTGACAGTAAATCTCTATTAAAATATTCTTCCATATGGTTGCATGAAAATTTTATTGCAGTGAGCCTGGGGCTGAAGGTCACAGCTGAGTAGCTGCAGTTAAGTATTGCAGTCTATGGACTCGGAGGTACATCTGTTCTGGGAGCTGGAGTAAAATTAGAATTTTACTGTCAATAGCATTTCTCTAAAACTAGCTACATTTGTTTACTGTGGCTGGCTGGGCCTTTTCCTCCACAGTATCTGAAATGCATGTTATCTGGCCCAGTACTCATATCTTTCACGTTGGAAGTTTTAACACAGAATTTGCTGAACCTGAAGGTCATTGAGAAGTCCCTAATGGATATTTCATTTATGATACATGAAAATTTAATTTTATCTCGTCTAATTTGAGTTTATTGCTCGCTCACATTGGTTTTAGCTATAACTCATTGTTTGTTGTAAATGCTTCTTAGAAAGCGGATCATATAAACTTAATAAATACAACCAAAGAATGATTTTTAATCTGCGTCTCCAGAGCTAATGAGAAAGGACTCAGGCAACAAGTTTTCATTACTTTGTGTTGCTGACTGGAAGGGGTGGAACGGATTGGATGCCATTTGCCTGGGATTGGGAGGCCATTAGTTCAAGTGTCAGTAGATAGCGCTCACCCCAGCAAAGATTGGGAAAACTGAGGAGCTCTTGGAAACACTGTTCCATTCCATAGTTGTAGTTACGTCAGAGTGTTTTATGCCTCTAAACATCACATTTAACACTTGGGAGCTATATTCAGCAAAGTACCAATGTTCAGCTTATATTTGTTATGAAAATATAAATGTAAAGTATTTATAAAATATAAAAATAAAATGCTATGAAAAGAAAAGACAAGACAATATTCAACCATGCCTCTAAGCTTATCTTTCTCAGCAGTCTGACTTCTAGTCCAATCCAAATCCATGCTGCCCTCTCTCAGCTCAGAGCATTGTAAGATACAAGGAGAAAGCCAGCGCAAGGAGTTTCAGTTCCTTTATAAGGAGGCAGTAGAGGGGGAATAAGGAAAAAGAAGTAGAAAAGGAATTAGAAAATAGCAGTTACTTTCACTGAGTGCCAACTATGGGTGAGCCTGGTGCTTTTCAAAACACTAACTCATATTATTCTCATAAGATCCCTATAAACTAGGAATAATTATCATTCCCATTTTACAGATGAAAAAACTAAAATACAGAGAGATTAAGTAACTTGTCTAGTCACATTGCTAGTAAACAGAGCTGGATTCAAAATAATATGGCCCCAGTGCCTGTGTTGAATGCCATTGCATTCGACTGTCCCTTATATGAATAGAGTGGTGGGGAAGCCCTTGAGGGTCCCAGCTGATTTCCCAAAGGCAAATCCAGTTTGAGATAAATGCACAGACCATGCTGTTTGGCCTCAGGGTGTGGTCTCAGTAAGTCCATTCTCTTTGTCATTTATGGTGACAGGGATCGTGCTCTTGCCACCCAGCTGTGAGAACAGGTATGGAGCAAGCTAAACTTTGAAGGCTCTGATAGTATTTTCACAAAACATATAGTGAAGCTGAAGAGTTCAATTTGATGGATCTGATAAACTAGGTAGAGTCTCTCCCCAGCAGGAAATTGTTCTTTATACACAGAAATCTACTTCAGAGATACAGGTTACCACAGACTAAATCTCAACCTCACCCTTCATCATTTCCATTCTGTACATCAGCCCTCCCCAACACACACACACACACACACACACACACACACACACACACACACACACACTAGCTGGGCAAAAGGGAAACGGTGCTGAGAAGGCCAACGAGAAAGATGCAGTGGTGGTGCAAAGAGGAAATCCAGGCCAAAAGAAGAAATTCTTGACAAAGGAAGTCTGAGCCAAAATTTCTCAGGGAGGGCTAATAGTCAAACTTTGGGGAAGATCAGGTATAAGGAGCACATTTGGACTAGAGGCAGAACCAGAATCTGGGCAATGGACAAAGGGAAAAGGTGGAAAGAGGTGCAATAAAAACAAGGAAAAAAGGCACCACGCTGCAGCCCTAAGACTTCAGTGCCTCAAATGCGTAGCACATTCAGCAGGCTTAAAGAATTAGAGATGCATTCACTTTTCAATAATTTTTTAATTGTATTTTGAAATAATTTTAGACCCACCTACAAGCTGCAAAAGGAGAACAGAGTTCCCATGTATCCTTCCTCCACTTCCCCCCAATGATAACATCTTACATAAGCACGTGATCAAAACTAGGCAATCAACTTTGGTGCAACAGTTTTAACTAAGCTAGAGCTTTTATCTGCATTTCATCAGAACAAACATTTTACTGGAGCACGCTCTGTGCCTGGCACAAATTTTGCTAGGGGTTGGGGTCCAGTCCCTGGCCTTATGGGGTTTTCCATTTATTGACAAAAGCTTGCAGGCCAGCCACACACTGCTTGACTGTAGAATTTAGTGGCTAGTATTTGGAAACACTGTCAATCTCGAGTTGCCACGACACAGAAAAAGCACTAATTACATACCTCTCAGTGCCTTTCATTTTACTTAAGCACGCAAAGACTGACTTTCAGTTCTTTGTGTCTTTAAATTACAGAGGATGTACGATAGTGGAAGATTTCCAGGGAGGTTTTCAGTGCAAGAGAGGTGGGAAAACAAGAAATGGGGAGTTGGGAGTTTTCCTTCCTGGCCTCAAAGAAAGCAACTGTAATGTCTGAATGCTGTGAACTTTGGAAATACTACTTACAGATCACCAGGATATTTGTGTGTATGTTGACAATTTAAATGGAATCCCTCAAAAACTTTGAGGTTTAACTATTAGATATTTTCTCTTTTTGATATTAAATAGCAATCAAGTATTAGAAACATGGCTAATTCCTGCATTATTAGGCTTTGCCCCATTCTGAAAAGCTAGAAGATACACTGCTAGATACATAAGGTCAGGGTTTTGACAATAACATAACTGGATTCATGGTGGGGGAAGTGATGTATTTTAGAATTGGTTTTTACT
This sequence comes from Halichoerus grypus, assembly GCF_964656455.1. Classification (NCBI taxonomy): domain Eukaryota; kingdom Metazoa; phylum Chordata; class Mammalia; order Carnivora; family Phocidae; genus Halichoerus; species Halichoerus grypus. The sequence goes on along the minus strand of NC_135721.1, from coordinate 53,387,035 downwards.
GTGTCATTATATAATACTCATTTTTTTTTTTTTGTAAACTAGAAGTCATTTCAAATTACTTTATATATAACATAAGTGCTCTAGAAGAAATGTGTAAAATGATTATAGCTATGTCCTGGAGAGTGAAAGTTAGTCTCTCTGTGTGTGTCCACTTTAAATCCTATTATTTAGAAGTAGATGCAGTAATACTAAATAAATACATATTTACTAAGCATACATGCCTCCATCCACACATGGGCGCCTATTATAGAGACACAAAAGGAACAGCAGGCTGACTCCCTTTCCACTCAGCTTGTGCTGCAAAGCTCCTTCTATTTGCTTATTTGAGAAAGGGGAAAAGATCATTTTAAAGTTAAATTGCCTAGTGAACCCATCTATCATTTGCAAAAAAGTAATGAGCTGGAGCCGGAAGCCTAAGTCTCTGCTTTCTTCCCCTTTCTCATGGCCAAGATGTAAGACATAAAAAGCAATTTTTCTTGATGTGTGATCAAACGATGGATTAAGACTTGCAAGCAGTTGGTGATCAATTGTCTGATAATATCTGACAGATCTTGTCAGATTGACGAAAATGTACCCCAACCCAAAGGGAGAGAAGGCTCTGAGCTGTGAAGGTGCTTTCTTAAGCAATTGCCTGAGAAGCGGAGGCCTCTGTGATATCAATTATCTTCTGTATCAACACCAACAGGATTTTTACTGTGAAAGCTGCCATCATAGCTTGATGTGTGTAAGTTAATAACTAATTAGATGCATCTCAGTAATCACTTAACTTTAATTGGTTTTGTATCTTATTTTTTAAAGGAGGAAGGTATAGACTTGTCCTAATATTTTACCATAATAATGTTCCACAACACATGAAATGAATTCCCTTCTACTCTCCCCCACATTCTGACAGGCCAATAAAAATAGTATTAGGTGATTAAATAAAGAGAAATTTTAGAAGAAGTAGACATAATGATAAACAGTAATGAAGTCAAGCCAGCTGGCGGGCTCCTTGGTGAATCTGCCACCTGATGGCTTGCCCCAGGATCCAGGGGAAGCCTCCAGCCTTCTCTTAGGTGGCAGAAACCACACTTAGCACTGTCCCCTTCAGGTGAGGGCAGGGGAGGGAACAACGAAGAGATGCATTGCTTACACCCTTTACAGCAGTTTCAAACTGGCACAGGAACATCCATTCATCTCTGACTGGCCCCAATTTAAGGAAACAAGGGAAAAATCCTGTTTTGACCTGGACTCATTTTGGGGGCTCAGGGAAAGTATAAGTCAGGGTTAGACTTCTTTGCTTTGCCCTTAGCTTGGGGAGAAAAGCTTCATTTTTACATGAGGCCAAAGAAAAGCCTGAAATAGGTTTTAAATTCTTTCCTAATGCAAAGGCAAGGAATCTGACTACTCAGCATTTTCTTCAAGTTTTGCCGTAAAGGAGGACACTGTGCTGAAGCAATTATTCCTGTATAAACAAGCTGTCTCCCCATTTGGGAGACATTTACATTTGGTGTTTTAGATGCAATCCCAAGGAAGCTAAAGCTGAGCTTTTATATGTGTGCAGAGAAAAGCTGGCGGAAGGTATGTGGTGGATAGTCAGAAAGAGAGGTTAATGCTGAAAACCAACTCTATTGGTCACATGGAGGTATAATCTGAAATAAATCGATATATCTCATAACATGTAAAAAAATCTTGTATTTATCTATTCATCAAATGTGTGTGTGTGTGTGTGTGTGTACTTACTATGTGCCAGAACCATGCTAGGTTCTCAGGATTCAGGAATGAGCAAGGCAGAGCCTCACCTTCATGGAGCTTGACTGAAATGGAGGTACACTGGAGATTTTCTAGCCTCAATTTTTTCTGTTTGTCGAACTGAATTCCAGGGCATTAGTTGAAGATCTTTAAATGGGTTGGATGTTGAGAGAAAGCTAAGCAGATATGCTCCAGCCCATCTCTATCACCCGCCCTCAATTTCACCCAAAGGACTTCTACTTTGCTCTATTTTATATATCAGGATTCCCTATTAGATTTCCTCTTTTAAAGAAAAGGAGTTTTGCTTTAAAAGGAAAGAAAAGAGGGGCGCCCATGTGCCTCAGTCGATTAGGTATCCAACTCTTTTTTTTTTTTTTTTTAAGATTTTATTTATTTATTTGAGAGAGAGAGTGAGATAGAGAGAGAGCATGAGAGGGGGGAGGGTCAGAGGGAGAAGCAGACTCCCTGCTGAGCAGGGAGCCCGATGCGGGACTCGATCCAGGGACTCCAGGATCATGACCAGAGCCGAAGGCAGTCGCTTAACCAACAGAGCCACCCAGGTGCCCCTAGGTATCCAACTCTTGATTTCAGTTCAGGTCATGATCTCAGGTTTGTAAGACTAAACCCCGGTTCAGTTTGGGCTCCCATGCTCAGCAGGGAGTCTGCCTGAGACTCTCTCCCTGTCCTTCTCCCTCTCCCTCTGTCCCTCCCCAGAGCACATGTGCGCACACTCTCTCTCAAATAAATGAATAAATCTTAAATAAATCTTAAATAAATAAATAAATAGAACGAACCAGAGTCTTTTTATTTTATGTAAAGTAAATTAAATGCTTGAGCCTGGGAAGCACTCTGTGACATATTTGGTGACAGTCTGGAGCGTCCAGCCGGTCTGCTGTCAGGCTGTCATAACTGGTTACCAAGGAGGTCAGCCACTGCCTCCCCTCGGCCATGTGCTGCTCAGGATGGCAGGAGCTTTGCCACCTGTGGACAAAGGCTTGTGGCAGGTGCTAGATAGCACAAAATTCCTCCTGACAGAATGAGAAGCTGTACTCTTGTTGTGTTAACTGGCTGGCATTTAGGGACAGCTTGCCAGTGATTTCTGTTTTTTACCTTAGGTTTTTGGTGTGTAGGAGGGCATCCTGCCTTTGATCATAAGAAATGATTGTAAGCTCTTGTGTGCATCCTCAGCATTTGCTGGCATTCTGAAGTGGGTAAACTCTACCATAAAAGTCTGTTAGTTTTCCTAATATGTCCAAATTTTTCTTAAAGCAGGGTTTGAAACTCCTGGGACTCCAGTGATCATCAGGGCCAACATGAGAGTAGTCAAAATTATGGCAAAGTGATGATCTGGCAGACTGGGGATGAAAGGTCAAGATCTAAGATGAGGAGAACAGGCGAATCAATGGGCATAAAATTTCAGTTATGCAAAATTAGTAAGTTCTAGAGATCTTCTGAACAACATTATGCCTACAGATAACTATATTATACTGTACACTTAAAAATCTGTTAAGAGGGCAGTTCACATGTTAGGTGTTCTTACCAAAATAAAAACCTTCAGGCATATGCAAGGGCACTTTCCTTTCTCTCTGCTGTGAAGGGTAGACATGAAGTTGTTTATGATTGAGAACTTCAGAGCCAGAGAGTGGCAAGTCTTGGTTTTCTGGTTTAAGAACAGAAATCCCTTGGGCATTCTCTATAGACAGCTGTGAGCTTCTACATTGTCCAAGCCAGCTTGGTCATTTTATTCCTGTCCACTCCATTTCCAGTGGGTCTACGGCCAAGGTCCAGCCCCTTCTGTCCATTCCTAACACTAACTGTCATTGTCTTATCAAACTTGGAAAAATGACACCCTGCCTCATGTCTACCCTAGAGTCAAAAAGAATAATTTCAGGGACAAAATCCCCCCAGTAAGATATTATATTAGTAGGAACTTGGGGAAAAGAAGAGGAGGCACTTAAGCTACTGTGAAACAAGTACAAGAAATTCAGCAGAGGAAAAAAAGTGTTTTATACAGGGCCTAAGACATTGTAACCATTCAATAAACATTTGTTGACTGAATGAATGGGTGGATGCTGAGCATGAGATATCAATCCTTATTCAACTATGATTGGCAATAACTGATCTTCAAGCTTTGTATCTGAACATCTTGGAAAATTTCCCTAACGAAGACAGTGACTCCAGCACACGTCTAGTGTCAGAAGTATGGGCAGGGAGGTAGAGAAATCTGAGATTGGTAAGAGTCTACTTCTAGGGGAAACCCCTTACACTGCATCTGTTCCCCCCTCCTGGTATATCACATCAGGGGCACCAGAATCTGGTGGAAAGGAACATTTGAATAGCTTTTTAAATAAGAAATCATAGAAAAAGATGAACACTTGAGAAGCTGATCAGACTGAGAGAAATAGGCACTTGCCAAACTTTTAATACACATGGCTGTAGAAAAGAGAGAATTTGGTATTGAACATTTGCCATTTTCCCAAGACAGAGTTCAAATGGATTTGATTTACACTTCTAAGGAGACGGCCTAATTGCAACCTTGAAATAGGCAAGATCAAGTAAAATTCTGAGTTTAACAGAAAAAAAGGATCTGATTTGTATTCAATTACTCTCTTGAGAGCTCACATGAGAATTCACACAGGGTCAGAGGCAAGCTCCTTCCTGCCCTCTGCAAGGTTATAGCTAAAGTGGAAAAAAAGAGGAATTGGTAATTATCTTTAATTTGGCAAAAAAGCCAGGTTTTAGGATTTGATAAATAAGAATAAAGAACTGTCACATCCAGATACTGGTATTCTCTGCAAGAAGTAAAGGGCTAGAAGATTCATAGACACATTATTTCCTTTGAAACAAGTTGTTTCTACTTCTGCAACAGGAGGTAACCTAGTTGGAGATTTCCAGAGAAAGGTCATCAGGCTTCATGTAAGTTTGGTACAAAATATATTCTTAGTGGTCCTCTAGCCAGCTGATCCAACATTGTTTTATAAACAGGAAAACATAGGCCTTGAAGGACAAATGAACACCTTCAAAATTTGTGACATAACAACGGCAAGAACCCAAAACTCACAATGCTCCTTCCCTCCTTGGGTGCTTCCTCTTCATGGGATTGCCTCAGTAAAATTCAGGAAATATTTACTGACCATCTTACATATGCTAACCCTGATTTGGGCACTGTGGAACACCAGGAGACATATAATGTAATACCTGCTCATGGGAATTTATTAACCTCATTGGGAAGAAGATGCAAGATGCTATTAGGATTAGATGGTCTTGCACTGTGATTCCTATGCCAAGATTAGTGTCAGCACTAATGCCACCATATGGTAACTAATATCTGATTTTCACAATAGCCATGTAAACCAAAGAGCCCCGATTGACAGAAATCAAAGCTTAAGCTAAATAATTTGTTCACAGTCAAATAGCTAGTATGTTGCAGAAATGGAATTTGAAGTTGGGACTTCTCATTTAAAGCTGAGGTCCTTCCCACTATACTTTGCTACTTTTCAGTGTTGTAAAACTCTTGGATTTTTATTAAGAGCTATGAGAGGGGGCACCTGGGTGGCTCAGTCGGTTAAGCGTCTGCCTTCAGCTCAGGTCATGATCCCAGGGTCCTGGGATCGAGCCCCACATCGGGCTCTCTGCTCAGCGAGGAGTCTGCTTCTCCCTCTCCCTCTGCCTGCCACTCTCCCTGCTTGTGCTCTCTCTCTCCCTCTCTCTCAAATAAAATCTTTAAAAAAAAAAAAAAAGAGCTATGAGAGGCAAAAAACCTGGTCATCTCTAGGATCTAGCTGTCATAAAGTTTAAAAGGTGAAATAATTATTTTTTAAGCATTCAAATTCAGCAAAACAAGTTTGAGGAGTGAAATATCTCTTTGAAAAAAAATTGCTGGTTTCACTGACTAGTGCATTCTTTGACAGATGTCAAAATATCAGAGAGATGTAGCCTCGATCACTTTTCTAAATTCCTGCAGAATCAGAATATTCTGAGAACTGTTTGTTAGCCAGTATTAAACCCCAACATCATTGCAGAATTCATAGAAAACAAGTCATGAATAGTCAATGTCCATTAACTGGAACTTTTTTAAAGATTTCCAGATGTATTTTTTAAAACAGCGAAGGATCACTATAAGGAAGGGGGCGAGGTACAACAAAAAAGGCCATAACCCACAAACAAAACAATAATAAAGGAAGTAGGTACATTAAACCACAGTTCTGCAACTCTAAAACTAAATATTAAAAGCCAGCCAGGCACAATTATCTACAATGAATACCCTGGGCTAAAATCTGACCACATTTATTTAAAAATATTATAGTTATAAAAAGAAGTTTATAGGAGTACATCCTTTTATTGTTTTTTTTTGTTGTTGAGGTATAATTGACATACAACCTTATATTAGTTTCAGATGTACAACATAGTGATTCAATATTTGTATATATTGCAAAATGATCACCACAATAATTCTAGTTAACATCCATCACCATACATAGCTATAAAGTTTTTGTGATAAGAATTTTAAAGATTTACTCTCTTAGAAGCTTTCAGATATGTAGTACATTATTATTAACTATAGTTACCATGCTGTACATTTCATCCCCAGGACTGATTTATTTAATAACTGGAAGTTTGTTCCTTTTGACTCCCTTCACCATTTTGCCCACCCCCAACCTCTGCCTTTGGCAATCAACTATCTATGTATCTATTAACTTGTTTTTCTTCATTTATTTAATTTAATTTTTGTTTAGATTCCACATGTAAGTGAGATCATATGGTATTTGTCTTTCTCTGTCTGACTTATTTAACTTATCATAATGCCCTGAAGGTCCATCCATGTTGTCACAAATGGCAAAATTTCATTCTTTTTATGGCTGAATAATATTCCATTGTATATGTATTCCTTATTGTTTTATCCATATCAAGGCACACTTAGGTTGTTTCCATATCTTGGCAATTATAAGTGATGCTATAATAGACATGGAGGTGCATACATCTTTTCGAGTTAGTGTTTTCACTCTCTTTGGATAAATACCCAGAAGTGGAACTGCTGGATCATATAGTAGTTATATTTTTCATTTTTTGAGGAACCTCCATTCTATTTTCCATAGTGGCAGTACCAATTTACATTTGCATCAATTGCACACAAGAATTCCCTTTTCTCCACAGCCTCACCAACACTTGTTCTTTCTTGTCTGTTTGATAATTGCCATTCTGACAGGTGTGAGGTGACATTTCATTGTGGTTTTGATTTGCATTTCCCTGATGATCAAGGATGTTGAGCATTTATTCATGTACCTACCTATTGGCCATCTCTATGTCTTCTTTAGAAAAACATCTATTCAGATTCTCTGCCCATTTTTTAATCTGATTGTTTGGCTTTCTTGCTATTAAGTTATGTATGTTCCCTATATATTTTGGAAATTAACCCCTTATGAGAAATATAATTTGCAAATATTTTCTCCCATTCAGTAGGTTGTCTTTTCATTTTGTTGACAGTTTCCTTTGTTGTGCAGAAGCTTTTTAGTTTGATGTAGTTCTACTTATCTATTTTTGCTTTTGTTGTCTTTGCTTACCACTTGTTTTCTACTAGCAATTTTATGATTTCAGGTCTTACATTCAAGTCTTTAATCCGTTTTGAGTTAGTTTTTGTGTATGGTGTAAGATAGTGGTCCAGTTTAATTCTTTTGCATGTGGTTGTCCAGTTTTCCCAACACTGTACATTGAAAACACTGTTCTTTCCCCATTACATATTCTTAGCTCCTTTGTCATAAATTAATTGATCATAGAAATGCATTCTTATTGTATATAATACTATGAGATTTTACATTTCAAATATTGGGGCTAAAATGCCTAAATATACTGGAAATATCATGGTAAAAAGAATAGCTGCATATACAAATGCAATCCTTAATCACTTAGAAATTCATTACTTTTTAATTTGTTTTCCAAAATTACCCAAGAGATTTTCTCAGTGAGAACAAAACACATGGTTAAATCATAGCATCTACCCACCAATGTATTACTGCTTTTGTCTGTGGGTCGTTGGATTAATTTTTGGCCTCAGGAAAACCCTAAACTAGTTGAACAAGCTCTCCAAAAATACTATGCTGGAGCTGAAACCAAGCACAGAAAATGTTGGCTTGTAGAATGTGATTATGAATCACTAAAAATGATACTAGAAATCCACATGAAATATTCACCCTAGAAACAAATGGGAGATATGAAATGCATGAGCTGGAAGAGCATAAATAGTGGCATAATTATTTAAGAGTCACACAATACCAGAGAAAAAAGAAGCAAAAGTAGAAATTACTGCGGCTTAAGGTTTATGGCACAAAAATGAAATGAAATCCTCCTATTTAGGGACTCCAAGAATCATATTTATATGTTTTGGGATTTACCAACTGGAATACTTGAGTTACACTGGATTTTGCTGTCAGACTAGATTGCAGATGCTAACTTGCATTTTTATGGCAATAGTAACCCAAACAGGACATCTTGATGCAGTTATTTTATCATGGGTCATGTAGTTATCAACACTTTAAAGTGGTTAAGTTAAAATAGTTATGTCCTCAGTAGATATCCCTGACCAACATTTCATTCCTCATCCCATTTTATAAGACTACTATCCAGACTTTTTTGACACTTTCTTGGTAAACTTGTTATGAAGGTACCTGTCAAAAACTTCATTTGGTAATCTAAAACTTAGAGTTTAATAACTTGGCTTTTAAGCATTGTCAAAATGCTCCCAAGGCAAAAATGTGTCATTAAACTGCCTGGGTTAAAATTTATAAACTTTTTAGGAGTATGAAAGCCAAATGGTATCTAACAAAATTTATATGATATCTCTATGAAGAAAACTACAACTCTGATGTCAAAGAAAAACTAGATAATTATAGAAATATTCCATGCTCATGGATAAGAAAACTCAATATTGTTGAGATATCAGTTCTTGTCAATTTCATCTATACGTTCAATGCAATATGCAATCCCAATAAAAAGAACCCAGCAAGTTATCTTGTGAATATTGAGAAACTAAGTCTAAAATTTACATGGAGAGGCAAAAGACCCAGAATAGTCATTCATTACTGAAGGACAAGAACAGAGTTGGAGGACTGACACTACTCTACTTCAAGACTTACTGTAAAACCCCAGTGATCAAGTCAGTGTGGTATTGGCACAAGAATAAACAAATAGATCAATGGAACAGAATGGAGCCCAGAAATAGACCCATATGACTATAGTTAACGAATCTTTGACAAAGAAGCAGAGTCAATACAATGGAGCAAAGATGGTCTTTACAACAAATGATGCTGGAACAAATGGGTATCCACATAAAAAAAAAAAAAGGAATCCAAACACAGACTTTACACCTTCACAAAAAGTAACTTAAAATGGATCATAGACCTAAATGTAAAACACAAAACCATAAAACTCCTAGGAAATAACACAGGAGAAAACCTAATTGTTTTTCGGTACGGTGATAACTTTTTAGGTACCACATCAAAGGCACAAACCACGAAAGAAATAATTGATAAGCTGAATTCATTAAAACTTAAAATGTCTGCTTTGTTAAGTCAATGCCAAGAGAATGAGAAGACAAGCCTTAGTCTGGGAGAATATATTTGCAAAAGACACTTCTGATAAAGACTGTTAAACAAAATATATAAAGAACTCTTAGAATTCAACAAGAAAACAAACAGCCTGATTTTAAAAGGGGACAAAAACCTGAACAGACACCTTGCCAAAGAAGACATGTAGATGGCCAGTAAGCACATGAAAAGATGTTCAACTTCATAATCACAAGGGAATAGCAAATTAAAACAACAATTAGATACCACTATACACCTACTAGAATGGTCATAATCCACAATACTGGCAGCACCAAGTGGTGGTGAGGATGTGGAGTAACAGGAACTCTCACTTATTGCTGGTGAAAATGCAACACAGTACAACCATTTTGGAAGACAGTTTAGAATTTCTTACAAAACCAAATATACTCTTACCATGTGCTTCAGCGATCACACTCTTTGGTATTTACCCAAATGAACTGAACATTTATGTTCACACAAAAACCTGCACAAGGATGTTTATAGCAGCTTATCAATAATTTCCAAAACTTAGAAACAGCCAAGATGTCCTTCAGTTGGTGAATGGATTGATAAACTAATATATCCAGATAATGGAATTCAAGGTTAAAAAGAGATGAGCTATCAAGCCATGAAAAGATACAGAGGAAAATCAAATGCATATAACTAAGTGAAAGAGCCAATCTGAAAAGGCTACATATAGATTCCCACTATATGACATTCTGGAAAAGAAAAAGTTATAGAAACAGTAAAAGGATCAGTGATTGCCAGGGGTTGGAGGAAGGGCGGGATAAGCAGGCAGCGCATAGAGGGTTTTTAGACAGTAAAACTATTCTGTGTGATACTACAATGATGGATACATGTAATTATACTTTTTACAAAACCTACAGAATATAGAACTTGGAGACTGAATCCTAATGTAGACTATGAACTTTGGGTAATAATGATGTCAGTGTAAGTTAATCATTAACCACTGTGGTACAGAATGTCAATAGTGGGAGATACTGTTGTGCGTGAGGACTGGGAATATATGGGAACTATCTGTACTTTCTGCTCAGTTTTACTGTGAATCTAAAAATTGCTCTAAAATATTAAGTTTATTACTTAAAAAAAAGGGCAACTGTTTGAATGACTTGGGGGAGGGAGTGATAGTGTTTGGTACTACGTGTCAAAAGAAGAGGAAGCCCCATTGAACAAGAAATCTGCTTCTTATACAGTTAGTAAAGGGAACGAAATGACTTTATAAAATGACTATTAGCAGCATAGGAACTTGACTTATCTTTTTTATTATTGGGAAATATATATTAAAAAGTTGTATATAATGTAAGCACAACTTCAAGCTCTCAAAGCTTGGTCTAGAGTTCTCTGAGACCCTTTCAGGAGGTCAAAACTATTTTTATAACTATACTGAGACATTATTTGCCTTTTGCACTGTGCTGACATTTGCATGCCTGATGCAAAACAATGGTGGGTAAAAATGCTGGAGCCTGAACCAAGGCAGTGGCACCAAACTGTACTGGTAGTCATTGTATTCTTCACCAGTATGCACTTGCAGTTGAAAGAATGCCAGCTTCACTTAAGAATGTCTTTGATGAAGCTGTAAAAATGATTGATTTTATTAAATCTTGACTCAAGTACACATAATGAAATGAGACATATGCACAACGCACTTCTGCTGCCCACAGAAGTATGATGATTGTCTTGAGGTAAAGCACTGTGTGATTGTGTTGTGAGCTGAACTAGCCTCTTTGTTCAAAGAGCATGATTTGTACTTGAAAGAACAACTAATAGACAAACTATGATTATTTAGGGTTGGTAACCTGGCAGACATTTTCTCAAGAATGAATGAAGTGAGCCTGTCACTTCAAGGAAAACAACTGATAGTATTTGTTGCTAATTGTAGAATTTGAGCTTTCAATAATTAGAAATTTGGAAAACTTGTATTCAACACTATGAGCTTAATAGTTCCCAATATTTAAAGACTTTTCTGATGAGATCAATAGTGATATTGATGAATGTGATTTTTTTGATGTTGCAGAATGAAATGTGTCAACATTTAGAAGTTCTGCATAACTCACTGAACCATTATTTTCTGAATGACCAAATGGATGTCATAAAATCATGCATGGGTAAAAGGTCCATTCAAAGTGCAAGAAAACCAATGATTTTACTGTAATGGAGTATTAAAAATTCACTGATACAGTTTTAGATACCACACAGCAACTAACCCTTAAGAAACTACCACTTGTCAAGTTTGGATGCAGTACCAAAGAATACACATAGTTAGATTAACAAGAGAAAAAGTATTCAAATACTGCTCCATTTCCCAACTGCATAGCTGTGTGAGGCTTGGTTTTCTTTCATTCTTCAAAAATTTGCATAATTCTATAGGATGAATAGAATGACAGAGCAGATATGAGAATCTAGCTGTCTTCTATTAAGCCTGATATTAAAGAAATTTAGAAAAATGAAAAAAATGCCACTCTTTTAATTCAATTTGGTTTGGTTTGGTTTGGTTTTAGAAAATAAGTTATTTTCATTAAAATAAATTATTTATGTTATTGGGTAATGAGTTTATTATTAAAATTTTCAAATAAGCTAACACAAATGTTTTTTTTTTTTTAATTGCTTGAGATTTAGCTCATATAAACAGAAATCCTTTGGAATCTGCAGTAATTTTTAAGAGTGTAAAGGGGTCCTGAGACCAAAAAGTCAAGAACCAATAATTTTTAAAATTTATTTTTTATTTATTTAAATTCAAGTTATACTGAACTAATGAATCATTGAACATTATATCAAGAACCAATAATTTAAAGAGATAATGGAACAAATGCCATTTACCAAACACATTGCTTAAGGAATCAAACACAACTAGCACCTTTGAAGCCACTGTGTGTTCTATCCAGAATATAGCTCCTTCCCCTCTTCCAGGGATGAGCATGTTACATAATTCTTATATTAACCATTCTCCTGCTTTTCTTCATAGTTTATCTTACATGCATACCTCCCTATATAATATTTAATCTTGCCTGTTTTGAACTGCATACAAATGGGACCATACAATATGTCATAGTTGAGTTTCCTTGAAAGCAATGCCCAAGAAAAGAAGTTGGATGTAGGTAGTATATTTTAGATGTGAGCCCAGGAAGCAGCAGTGTGGGAGAGGGAGTAGAGACTAGAGAAGAGAGAAAACATGATTGTGCAGGTTATTGCTGTGGGCAACTGAAGCATAGGCCTGTTGTGTACCCTCTGTGAAAATGTATAAAACACATTCCAGAAGTGGCCCACCAGACCAAAAGAAAGGAGACAGGATTAGTCACAACTTCATCTCCATTTGGTTAAGAGTTGCTCTCAGGGGCTTAACTCCTTTGCATGTTCAGGCTGAGTGGCTTCCCACGGTTCTGAGAAAGGCTCAAGGCAGAAAAGCACAGGCCCCTCACTGTGAACTTGAGTGGGCACACTAGTCACTGCTACTGTCCATCACAGCTATCTGAAATCAAGTGAGCTAATGAGATAGAGTGAGGGGCACCACAAATGTTGGCTATACTCTATATATTCTTTTATGACTCTTCTTTACCTCCAGAGTATGGTTTTGAGATATTCTGGTAGTTTTAGTAGTTTTAGCTAATTCATTGCACTGGTACACAGTACTCCACTGTCTGACTATTCTACAACTTAATTTCCATTCTATTGCTGGACATTTGGTTTATTTCTGGACATAGGGACTTTTGATAATGCTACTTCAGGAAAACAAACAAAGACACAAACAAAAATTTCCATGTCCTTACATTCCACCTAAAAATTTCATATCAGCAGAAATGAGGTCTCTACCTCACTTTGGTATTCCCAGTCTTGCATAAATTTGGCCGACCTAAGTCACATTCTGGCTGTAGATTCTGAGAAGCATAGGTTTTAGCCTTCTGGTCTCTGCAGGATAGGAAGGCACACTAGAAGAAGCACCATACCTAACTCACTAGGCAACCAAGCAACAGCTATGAAAATTAAAAATATATATACACTTAGATCTTGCAACTTTACTCTGGTAATCTACTCCATAGAAATAAAAGTACTAATATAAGAGAGCATAGGTACAATGACATATATTGCAGAACTGTTTGTAGTGAGCTGAGAGTAAATGTTCTTTAATAAAGGAATGTTTAAATATATTGAAATATGGCCACATATTGGAATATTATATAGTAAAAGAATGAATTAGAGTAATATCAGATGACTTGGAGTGATTCCACAGCCTAATATTGAGTGAGAACAACAAGATTCAAGAATGTGCATATTACATAATCCCATTTTTTTGTAAAACAATGGCCAACAAAACACATATATGGTTATATAAATATAGAAACTACATAGGCAGCCCATTAGGCTATTCACAAGGTTTACCATATGGTTAAGAAAGTAATATAAAGCTAATGTAGGGCAAAGAAGAGGGATGAGATATCAAGACAGTCCCTTCAGTGTGATTATTTTAGGAGGTTGGGATTTTAAGCAACCTTTACTTTCTTTATATTTGTATTTGTGTGTGCTATTTATTTATAAATAAATTTATAAATTTATATGTTGTATTTATTTATATTTGTATGCACTATTAAAATTATTTATAGCAGATGTATATTCTTTATATCATCAGTATAAAAATACATTTTAGTGTGAAAAAAAAATCCCTTCTTTCTAATGGAACTGGGGGAAGAGGAATGATAGAGAGGGTTATTGTTTTTCATCATCCACTTCTATTAGATTTGATATCTTGTGTGTGCGCATATGTGCGTGTTATGTGTGTGTGTGCATAGAACTTTGATAAATGTATAAAGGAATAATTTTTTTAAGTTAGCAAATGAAATATCCTTGTTTGGGCTAAGGTTGATTTTTGCACCTGTGCTCTGGAGCTCAACCAGTTCTACCTCCTCACTCCATTAATTAAACTCTTCTCCTACAGAATCAATCATCCTTTTCTCTTGGCTCCTTCTCTGGAGGTTAGAAAAACCTCACCTATCTCCTACCTTATAAGATCTTCCCTTAATATTATGGCCTCTTCTCAGAGCTTTGCTTTGTTGCCATGAGAAAGAAACTCAAAGGAGTTGCTTACACTTACTGTCTCATATCTCATTTGCCCCTCATTACCCATTATAGCTTTTACCCCAACATATGGTTCCATGGAATTTCCCCACCAGGGCCACTATGCCCTTCCAATTGCCAGCTCCAGTCATCCTGTTGTCTCAGGCGCATTTAACCCTCTAAACAGCCATCTTCTTAAAGCTCTTTCATCTATTTGCTTAAAAGACACTATTCTCTCCCCATTCTCTTCCTGATTGTTTTGTATGAATTTTCTCTGGAACTTCTGCTAGCCCCTCATCTGCTTTCTCTCAAAATGTCAGTGTCTCTCAAGGTACTACCTTCTTTCCTTCTCACCCGATTCACTTTCCATAGAGATGACATTCATGCTCATGACTTCAGCAGGAATGACTCAAGTTTGTATTTATGGCATGGATCTCTCCAGAGTTCCTGACCCATATTTTAACAGCCTCATGGAAATCTTCTAGATATCTCATTTGTTCACCAAACTATACATGTGAAGGACAGAAAGTATTGTCTTCCCTTCAAAATATCCCCATACCAATTATCAGTCTGTGCTCCACATCTTATCACTATGGTGTCACTATCTGTCAGCCCACAAGAGGAAACTTGAACTATGAAGTCATCATATAACCTTGACTCTTATCATAATAACCAGGTTCTTTTGATTCTACCTCCTAAACACTTCTCAAACCCTTCTAATCACTCCCTGGCTTCCACATATGTCTTAGTTCAGCTTATTGCTCCTCATTTAAACTCCTACAATCTTTTATTTCTAATGGCATCACCTTCAAACCATCCTTCATGTCATCAGCAGTGTGAATTTTCTTAAATATAAAACTGAATAGATCACTCCCATGCTTAAAATTTTTAAATAATGGACTTCCTGGGAAAGTAGCAGAGAAGGAGAATTCTAAGCTTACCTTGCCCCACAGATAAAACTAGATAACACCCACATCAGTGTAAATAACCCAGAAAATCACCCAAAGACTGGCAGAAAAGACTCTTCCCAGCTAAATGTAGAGAAGAGGCCACATCAAAGAGGGTAGCAAGGGTGGACACATAATCGGGAGCTAAACAGACCCACAGGACTATCCCCAAGAGGGAGGGACGTTGTGGGCATGGAGAGATGAAAGAAACAGACCTTCACACCAAGTACCTCAACTCATATAGGAAACATGAGTCCCTATAACATTTGGTTTTGAAAACCAGAGGGGCATAATTTTGCAAGTTCTTACAATCAGTGGAGCTTAACACCTGGAACTTTAAAAATCAGTGGGCTCAGCTCTGAAAGACTTTACAGTAATGATCATAAAGATACTCACAGGACTTGAGAAAAAAATGGAAGACTTCAGTGAGACCCTTAACAAGGAAATAGAAAACATAAAAAAGAACCAATCAGAGATGAAGAATTTAATAACTAAAATTTAAAATATACTAGATAGAATAAATAGTAGACTGGGAGAAGCAGAATGGATCAGCATTCTGGAGGACAGGTAATGGAAACCAATCAAGCTGAACAGGAGAGAGAAAAAAATAATAGTAAAACTAAAAATAGACTTAGGGAACTCAACAACACCATCAAGCATAATAATATTCACATTATAGGGATTTCAGAAGGAGAGAGAAAAAAGGGGACAGACAATTTTTTTGAAGAAATAATAGCTGAAAATTTCCTGAATCTAGGGAAGGAAACAGAAATCCAGATCCAGGAGGCAAAGAGATTCCCCAACAAAATCAACCCAAGGAGGGCCACACCAAGACACATAGTAATTAAAATGGGGAAAAGTCATGATAAAAAGAGAATTTTAAAAGCAGCCAGAGTTGAGGGTCCACATCTGGACTCTCTATTCTGTTCCATTGGTCTATATGTCTGTTTTTGTGCCGGTACCATGCTGTCTTGGTGATCACTGCTTTGTAATATAGCTTGAAATAGGGCAATGTGATGCCCCCAGCTTTGTTTTTCTTTTTCAACATTTCCTTGGGGAGTCGGGGTCTTTTCTGATTCCATACAAATTTTAGGATTGTTTGTTCCAGCACTTTGAAAAATGTCATTGGAATTTTGATCGGGATGGCATTGACGGTATAGATTGCTCTGGGTAGCATAGACATTTTAACAATGTTTATTCTTCCAATCCATGAGCATGGAATGTTTTTCCATCTTTTTGTGTCTTCTTCAATTTCTTTCATGAGTGTTCTGTAGTTCCTAGAGTATAGATCCTTTACCTCTTTGGTTAGGTTTATTCTGAGGTATCTTATGGTTTTTGGTGTTATTATAAATGGAATCGTTTCTTTAATTTCTCTTTCTACAGTTGCATTGTTAGTGTATAAGAAAGCAACTGATTTTTGTGCATTGATTTTGTATCCTGCCACATTACTGAATTGCTGTATGAGTTCTAGTAATTTGGGGGTGAGTCTTGTCAAATAATCTTCAACAAAGCAGGAAAAAATATGCAATGGAAAAAAGACAGTCTCTTCAATAAATGGTGCTGGGAAAATTGGACCGCTATATACAGAAGAATGAAACTCGACCATTCTCTAACACCATACACAAAGATAAACTTAAAATGGATGAAATACCTCAATATGAGACAGGAATCCATCAAAATCCTAGAGGAGAACATAGGCAGTAACCTCTTTGACATCGGCCACAGCAACTTCTTTCAAAATATATCTCCAAAGGCTAGTGAAACAAAAGCAACAATGAACTTTTGGGACTTCATCAAGATAAAAAGCTTCTGCACAGCAAAGGAAACAGTCAACAAAACAAAGAGGCAACCCACAGAATGGGAGAAGATATTTGCAAATGACACTACAGATAAAGGGCTGGTATCCAAGATCTATAAAGAACTTCTCAAACTCAACACCCAAAAAACAAATAAGTCAAAAAGTGGGCAGAAGATATGAAAAGACATTTCTCTGAAGAAGACATACAAATGGCTAACAGACACATGAAAAAATGTTCATCATCATTAGCCATCAGGGAAATTCAAATCAAAACCACATTTACACCAGTTAGAATGGCAAAAATGGACAGGGAAAGAAACAACAAATGTTGGAGAGGTTGTGGAGAAAGGGGAACCCTCTTACACTGTTGGTGGGAATGCAAGTTAGTATAGCCACTTTGGAAAACAGCATGGAGGTGTCTCAAAATTAAAAATAGAGCTACCCCATGACCCAGCAATTGCACTACTGGGTATTTACCCCAAAGACACAGATGTAGTGAAAAGAAGGGCCATATGCACCCCAATGTTCATAGCAGCAATGTCCACAATAGCCAAACTGTGGAAAGAGCTGAGATGCCCTTCAACAGATGAATGGATAAAGAAGATGTGGTCCATATATACAATGGAATATTACTCAGCCATCAGAAAGGATGAATACCCAACTTTTACATCAGCATGGATGGGACTGGAGGAGATTATGCTAAGTGAAATAAGTCAAGCAGAGAAAGTCAATTATCATATGGTTTCACTTATTTGTGGAACATAAGGAATAGCATGTAGGGTATTAGGAGAAGGAAGGGAAAAATGAAGGGGGGGAATCGGAGGGAGAGATGAACCATGAGAGACTACGGATTCTGAGAAACAAACTGAGGGTTTTAGAGGGAGGGGGTGGGGGGATGGGCTAGCCCAGTGATGGGTATTAAGGAGGGCACGTACTGCATGGAGCACTGGGTATTATACAAAAACAATGAATCGTGGCTCACTACATCAAAAACTAATGATGTATTGCATGGTGACTAAGATAACATAATAAAATAAAATTAAAAAAATAAAATAAAATAAAAGCAGCAAAAGAAAAGAAAACAATTACATATAAGGGAAACCCCATAAAGCTATCAGCTAATTTTTCAGCAGAAACTTTGCATGCCAGAAGAAAGTGGCATGATCTATTCAAAGTGCTAAAACAAACAAAACAAACAAATAAACAAAAACCCTGCAAGGCTATCATTCAGAATAGAAGTAGAGAGAAAATTTTCTAGACAAACAAAAGTTAAAAAAATTCATGACAGCTAAACAAGCCCTAAAGGAATGTTAAAGGCACTCTGAGTGGAATGAAAACATCATAAGTAGGAGTAAGAAAAGTAGGAAGCACAAAAAAGCAGTAAAAATAAGTATATCTATAAAAATCAGCCAAGGGACTCACAAAATAAAAGGATGTAAAGTATGACACCTATACCTAAAATGTGGGGGGAGAGAGGGAAGGAATAAGGAATGGGTTCAAATTTAAGCAACCATCAACTTAATATGGACTGCTATATGTATAAAATGTTGTATATAAACATAATGGTAACCACAAATAAAAAACCAATAATAGATATGCAAAAAAATAAAGAGAAAGGAATACAAGTGTATCACTAAAGAAAGCCAGCAAATCATGAGAGAAGAGAGCAGAAGAAAGGAACAGAGAAGAACTACAAAAACAAGCATAAAACAAGTAACAAAATGGCAATAAGTAAATACCTATCAATAATTATTTTGAATGTAAAGGAACTAAACACTCCAATCAAAAGGCATAGGGTGATGGAATGGTAGAAAGGCAAGACCCATCTGTATGCTGCTTACAAGAGACTCATTTCAGACCTAAAGACACATGCAGATAGAAAATGATGGGATAGAAAAGCATTTGTGATGCAGCTAGAAGTAAAAAGAAAGCCAGGGCAGCAATATTTATGTTAGACAAAATAGACCTTAAAACAAAGACTGTAACAAGAGACAAAGAAGGACACTACATAATTATAAAGGGAACAATCCAACAAGAAGATATAACAATTGTAAATTTATGCATCCAATATGGGAGAACCCAAGTACATAAAGTAGCTAATACTAAATATAAAGGAAGTAATTAATAATAATATAATAATAGTAGAGGACTTTAACACCCCACTTATATCAATGGATAGATTATCCAAACAATCCCATTTACATTTGCACCAATATTGTTAAAATGTCCATACTACCCAAACCAACCTACACATTTAATACAATCCCTATTAAAACACCAACAGCATTTTTCATAGAACTAGAACAAACAATCCTAAAATTTGTATGGAACCACAAAAGACCCCAAATAGCCAAAGCAATCTTGAAAAAGAAGAACAATACTGGCGGTATCACAATCCCAGGTTTCAAGATACACTACAAAGCTATAATAATCAAAACAGTATGACACTGACACAAAAATAGATGCATAGATCAAAAGAACAGAATAGAGAGTCCAGAAATAAACCCATGATTAGATGGTCAATTAATCTTCAAGGAGGCAAGAATATGCAATGGGAAAAAGACAGTCTCTTCAACAAATGGTTTTGGGAAAACATTTTAACAATATTGGTTCTTCCAATCTGTGAGCATGGAATATCTTTCCATTTGTTTGTGTCATCTTCAATTTCTTTTATCAGTGTTTTATAGCTTCCAGAGTATAAGTCTTTCACCTCTTTGGTTAAATTTATTCCTAGGTATTTTATTATTCTTGATGCAATTGTAAATGGGATTGTTTTCTTACATGGAATTTAAGAAACAAAACAAAGAAAAAAAAAGAGACAAACCAAAAAACAGACCCTTAACTATAAAGAACAAACTGATGGTTACCAGAGAGGCATGGGGGGCAGGGGATAGATGAAATAGGTGAATAGGATTAAGAGTACACTTATCATGATGAGCACTGAATAATGTACAGAATTGTTGAATCACTATATTATACACATGAAACTAATATAACACTGTATATTAACTATACTGGAATTAAAATTTCAAACAGTAACTTCCCATGACCTGTATGTCCAAGTTTAAGCTACTTAGAATGACATGTAGGACCTGCCCCACATACCTCTCTGAAATAATCTCTTACCACTTATCCACGCACAAGTGACCTATATCTATCTTTCAACATACTGAATTACTTACATTTCCCAAGTCCAGGTCCAACACCAAACTATGTCTTTGGGAAGGCATCTTATACCTTGTGCATAGCTCTCGCAAAATTCCATGTTTCTATTTGCTCCCCCACTAGAACGTGAATGCCTCTGGGGGATGCCAGGGGGGAGTTGTATTCTACTCTCATATGTAGCACAGGCTAGTATTTGCTACCTATTGGTTGAATATTAAATGATCTCATATTTGCATGTACAGACACTGAGTATCAATGGGAAGATTAACTTTCCCTGGTCACACAACAAGAAACATGGCCACATGAGGTAAAATCTCACTCTTGCCTAGAATCTGTTTTGGGTGCTCTTCTCACCACACTCCATGTCTTTCCATGATAGTTTTATCAACCTAAGCAAGATATTTCCAGCTTGGAGCCAATTTTCTCATCTCTGGGACAATTATTTCCAAGATATCATTCAGCTCTGATATTTGCTTTAGTATAATGGTGAGTTCAAATTTCTGATCCATCACTGGGGCAAGTTATTTAACTTCTCTGTGTCTTAGTTTCCTTATCCATAAAATGGGAATAGCAATAGTAACTTCATAGGGTTCTTATGATAATTAACTGGGAAAATAATTTGAAGGGCTTAGGAGAATGATAAGCATTCAATACGTGTTAGCTATTCTTTTTTTTTTTTTTTAAGATTTTATTCATTTATTTGAGAGAGATGACAAGGGAGCATGAATGGGGGCAAGGAGAGGCAGAAGCAGGATCCCCGCTGAGCAGGGAGCCTGACTCAGGGCTCCATCCCAGGACCCTGGGATCATGACCTGAGCCAAAGCCAGACGTCCAACCAACTGAGCCACTCAGGTGCCCCTGTGTTAACTATTCTTATATTCTATATATGTATGGAGCCAAAACACTTGAGCCCTTCTACAACAGAAGTGGATAGCCAAAGATCAGCTAACTGCCTGTTTAAAACAATAGTTTAGGATTGATTTTCAGATGACAAACATAGATCATTTTTTAGCTTTTGTTTAGCTTTCCAAATAACCCATAGGTCAGGGGACCTCCATATCCCACAAATTGTGTATTAAAGATAATTGTCAAAAAATGGCCAATACATGTCCTTTGGTAGTTTTTTTTCCCCAACTATTTTGGATAATTTTAAGCTCAAATGTATTGTTAAGTTTATCTCACTTAAACTATTGATTGGTAAAGCAGCTTTGAAAGTTAAGGAAATTATTTTTTTTACATTACTTTGCTAAAAATTTCTGCCAACTTCTACGTAAGCTTCCCCTCACTCCAAGGCTATAATGTATGTTTTCATTAAAACAAATTTAGGAAAAATAATTTTAAACCTTATATAAAAGCTGAGTTTTATTATCTCTAAACTCATGTTCTTGGTTTTTTCCCTTTGTTTGGTTACTGTAACAAGATGATTAAATGCTCATCTTTGAAAATGTGATAAAAATACATAGAAACTAGCTTCATTCTCACACCCAATTAAAAGAGCAGGAAAAAAAATTGTCAGTCAACACAATTATACCAGGATACTTCCAGCATATCTAGAAATACCCATCCTCAGATCTGGCAATCTGTATTTCAAGTGTCCTAGACAACACTAAATCAAGACGACCCGTTGCCAATGTGGTCCATGCCACTGTGTATTCAGGAGAAAATCTAATCTGTATGTGTCTCATTCATTTATAAATCATCAAATATTGATTTAACATGGCTGGTGGATAACAAGAAACATCTAATTTGTTTTATGATTCCTTTAACCAGCCACCACCCCAAAATAGAAAGCTATATTTTGCCTGCCATAAACAAAACAGAACATTAAATTTTGAATCAGAGTTAGAAGCTGCCACCTCAGTGCAGCTCAGGATGGCAGTTGATTTTGAGGTTCCAGGTTTTTCTTGCTCCTGCTGATAGAGGAGAGGAATAAAAAATCAAAAAATAAATAAATAAAAATGAAATAACACTGACAGTGTCTGTCTTGGTTCTCTACTAGGGATGTTGGACATGGTTTGTCCTGGGTGTCAGTAGGGCAGACAGTCTGTTTTCTCGGCCACTGGATGTTGAAGTATACTTGGCAGGAGGGGAGGAACAGGAGCTATAGGAAGATGAACAGAGATCCAGTGAGCAGCTGCCTAGTTAGGATGCTGTAGGATGTTGCTTGTGGAGTCCCGGCAGGTACGCTGGGCTTAGATAAGCAGAAGAGGTGTCAGGTGGCAACCAAGTCAGTATGTGCCTCCTGCATTCTCTTAGTGCCCGAGGCAACTCAGGAAGCTAAGAGATGCTGCCAGAAATGGTGCCTTTTTCCTTGTCAACACAATCACAAACATGAAATGCAGCTGAGTAACTGGTTGCAAATGGGAGATCATGCTTTGCTGGAATCTGTGAGATGGGGCACAAAACAACCCCCCACTCCGCCTGTTCCTCACCATGGGAGTGCTGTAACTATCTGTTTGTTGAATGCCAGCTCACTAGCACTTCTCAGGTAGAGTAAACTACAGTTACCTCTGCTTTCAAACACCAAAGAAAAACACTCAAGACTACAGAAAGCACAAAGCAGAAGAGCCCCTGAATGCCCCTAGGCTGCCTGTGATTGTCATTTTGAAGGATTGTTATTACTATATTTTGACGCCAGTGGACATATTGAACTTCTTTCCTTAGTGCCATTGGTGTCAGCAGGATCAAAGGTGTGTGTGCATGTCTGTGTCTGCACAGGCCTGGCAGGAGGTGAGATGGATGAAACAGGAAGACGGGAGAAAAAATGGGCAACTGAAGAAGGAATGAACGATGAGTGTGGATAGGAGCCCTGATTTGAGGTTATGTGGCTCATGGAAGATGAATCATTCTATAATATAGTTCAAAGAGGGGACTAGAACACATATCTCCTTCAAAGGCATTCTGCCCCCAGTGAGTCACATTCTCTGAGTTTATTGCAGGAACCAAGAATCCCATTTATTGTGAGCAAGACTGATCCCAGGTATAGAAAATGGAGGCACTGTGTAGATGCAAAGCTATGCCTTCAAGCTCACTGTAAGAGCAGTAATTAGAGCAGGTGAAACTTTACTCACTTTTGTGATGGCATCTCTTTGGTATCGGCTGCGTGCCAGGCAGTGTGGTAAGTGCGGAGATATAAGATGAATAACAAGGTATAGGCCAGTCCAAAGAGGATGTACAAGTATCCCCTTATAATACAATGGGATGTGTCTTACAAAAGGTTGAAGAACACATAGCTAAGAAAGGGAGCATAAAGGAACAGCACTCAGCTTAACCTGCGGAAAAGGGATACTTTCTGGAGAAAGAGCATAATAAGCCTTTTGAAAGGACACTTGAAGGAGATGGGGAAGCAGAAGTTAACCAGGCTGACAAAGACAGGGGAGTTTTAAGAAGAGGGGATAATCATAGCTAACACATACACAGTCTGTACCAGGAACTGGCCTACCACTCTACATGTATTCACTCACTTAACTGTACAACAACCATATCAGAGAAACCAAATCATTATGCACATTCCTGTTTTGCAGATAATGAAAGTGGGGCAGGAAGACAGTAATAACTTGATCAAGACAAAATAGCGAATAACTGGCAGAACCAGAATTTTAACCCGGGACGTCTATGTTTGGAGTCCATGCTCTTAACTACTCCTTGAGAGCAGAGATATCACTATTTTGTTCACTATTACAGTCCCAGAGCCTAAAATAGTGCCTGGGACATAGTAGTTACCCATAATTTGTGTGATGAATAAATGAATATGCTTCTCTTTGTTGAAACAATAAGGAGAAGCCTGCAGTTTATTCACTCATTCAACCAATGACTACTATTTGCAGGTACTGTTTTAATTGCTTAGAATATGTCCGTGAACAAAAAAATACAGTTCCCACACTCTTGGAGTTCATATATTATTAGGGGAGACAGATATTAAACACTGAACCAGAATTATGAGTTTACTGTAGAGTATGTTTCCCTGCAGGATCAGGCTGAAATCACCCTCTCTGGGAATTGGCTTGAAATTGTATCCCTGCTTGATGTCTTCTCCTTATTGCTCCTGCTCCCTACCCTCTTCTTGGTTTCTTCTGAAAGCACTTTCTTAATAAGTTGCTTGCAGACATATCTTCCTGAAGATTTGTTTATCAAGGTTTGCTTCTGAGGAGCCTGACCTAACATATGAGTTGTGCTAGAAATTAAACTTATTTATAGAAAAAATAAAATCTTTACTTCTTGCATCCCTGTGTTTATAGCCTGAGACTATATCTGCTGAAAATATAATGCCGTAAGTGCTACAATCAAATTTGCACAAAGAAGTGGCACAAGGTCCATTGTGGAGGAATCAGAAAGAAGCCCATGAGGATGACTAGAAATTAGCTGGGTGGAAAGTGGTGAAAGTCATGCTAAGAAGAAAGGAGAGTAAAGAAAAAGGTGCAGGAGTCACAATGTGTGGGAGCCTGCACCTAGCTCAGCAGGTCTGCTGCAGAGAGCTGTGGCATATGGCCACAGATAGGTATATTTGGGAGGTGCTTGAACTACAGGGTATATGTGGGGAAGAGGATAGGAGGGGGGGAGAGCAGCCTAAGATGATGTAAAGTTGGCAAAGAGACCATCATGAGAGTCTTCCAGGTTAAGAATCTGAACTTTTTCTAAAGGTGTTAAGGGACATGGAAGAGATTTGTTTTGATTTGTAATTAGGTCATATAGTCACATGGTGCAAAATCTAAAAGTACAAAACACTTATAATTTAAAAAGAGTGTCTCTCCTGTCTTCCCCTAGCCATGAGAACTACTGATACAAGTTTCCTGAGTATCCTTCAAGAAATATGCTTTGCATATATAAGCAATATGTATATATAACCCTGTTTTGTTCACCTGACCCTATATCATGATGATCCTTGCATATTATTGCAGAATTTTAAGTAGAGGAGTGATATGATCAGATTAGCATCTTATAAATATTATTATAACTGCAGAGTGCAGAATAGATGGGGAGGGGAACAGGGCAAGAAACGACCAGTATCTTGATATAAGATAGCAACTGCATAATGGAGAGAAAAAGAAGACTTTAAAACCAGCTTTTTTCATCAAATAATAGCCTCCAATATTTATTTAGTGCATTTCATACAAAGAGCTCAGAGCATGTTTATCCAATCTCCAAACTATATTGTGGCCAGCTGAGAAAAGATATTTGAGCTTAGAGTCTGCAGATTGAAGAGACAAGGTACATAGAAAGGTAAGTTTAGGACACCCAAATTCTGGGTCTAATAACTTCTCCCTTGAATATCCTAACTCTAGCCTGTTGGTGGTCCTAAATCACTAGCACCATGAGAGTCAGTTACTGCACCAGCAAAGTAAAGTAATGATCTAAGAATTCCTAGAAAATGGAGGAGGATTTTTTATTCTAATGCTTAAAATCCTTTAAGAATTCTAGGGTAAAAGAAAGTGATATGGTATATATATATACAATGGAATATTATGCAGCCATCAAAAGGAATGAAATCTTGCCATTTGCAATGACGTGGATGGAACTAGAGGGTATTATGCTGAGCAAAATAAGTCAATCCGAGAAAGACATGTACCATATGATCTCACTGATCTAAGGAATTCTTAATCTCAGGAAACAAACTGAGGGTTGCTGGAGTGGTGGGGGATGGGAGAGATGGGGTGGCTGGGTGATAGACATTGGGGAGGGTGTGTGCTATGGTGAGCGCTGTGAATTGTGTAAGACTATTGAATCACAGACCTGTACCTCTGAAACAAATAATACATTATATGTTAAAAAAAAAAAAAAAAAGAAGAAGAAGAAGAAGAAGATAGCAAGAAGGAAAAAATGAAGGGGGGGAAATCGGAGGGGGAGATGAACCATGAGAGATTATGGACTCTGAGAAACAAACTGAGGGTTCTGGGGGGGGGGGGGATGGGTTAGCCTGGTGATGGGTATTAAAGAGGGAACGTACTGAATGGAGCACTGGGTGTTATACACAAACAATGAATCATGGAACACTACATCAAAAACTAATGATGTAATGTATGGTGATTAACATAACATAATAAAAGAAAAAAAGAAAAAAAAAGAAAGTATTATTAAGTTACCAAAATTTCAAATAATTATTTTCAGAAGCAAAGAAATTAGACACAGGTCAGGTTCTCCCATTAAAGTTTTGCTGGATAACTAACTTGATTATATTTAATATCATCCAAACCTAGTGCTCAAGATATTCAATAACCATAATGGATTCTCTTTTTCAGAGTGAACATGAAAGGTTTTGTTAGGCAGACTTCTAAGATGGCTTCCAATGATCCCCATTGCATGGTATTCATGTCCTGTAGAATTTCCTACCCATTAAGTAGACAGGAACTAGTGACTTGCTTTCTAATAAATAGAATAAGGTGAAAGAGATAGGATGTCACTACTGTGAATAGATTACAAAAGACTGTGACTTCCATCTTGCTGGCAGATTCTCTTAATCATCTTCTAGGCTTGTATGCTTTGATAAAGCAAGCTGCCATGTTGCAGAGTCCTACACAACAAGGAACTGAGGATGCCCTTCAACTAATAGCCAGCAAGGAACTGAAGCCTTCAGTTCAATACCATGAGAGGAATGGAATCCTACCACCAACCATGTGAGTGAGTAGATCTTTCCTCAGTTCAGCCTTCAGATGGGAATGCAGCCCCTAGGTTCACACCTTGATTGCAGCCTTATAAGAGATACTGAAGCAGAAGATCCAGCTAAGCTGTATCTGGAATCCTAAACCATACAGACTGAGATAATAAATGTGTACTGTTTCAAGCTGCTAAATTTTGGCATAATTTGTTACACAGCAATAGATAAGTAATGTAAAGGCCTTGCCACATATTCAAAAATTGAATCACTTTAATTTATTTACACAGACTGACACTATTCTGTTAAACATTATATTTACCCTTCTCATGAACTCAACAGTATAATTAGTGACCCAAATGCTAACCAGAATGCATACTTGGTTGAAATTTAGATATCAATGGGTCTAAAATTTCAGTCCTGTCTTCACCACCACTGCTTCCTGTGATGTTCCCTTAGCATGGTTTTCAAGACTTTCCCCTTGATTCAAGATCATTTGAGGAAGACTCTGAGGAAGCTGGTGTTCCCTCTGTGACACAAACAGGAAAGAAAAGATGCTAGACTGCATACTCAAATGCATATCACACAAAGGCAAAGCTGTCAGCAACTCCAGCATCACTGGATTAAACGTGAGGGCTCACAAGAAGCTTAGACAGTCCTACAAAAGTCCTAAATCAGAAAAAGAATACTGGAGTTGGGGAATAGGTACAGTTCCAACAGATAATGTCTTAAAGGGATCCTAATCTATCTGGAGGGCAAGATGAGATGAGATACTATAGACTCAGAGATTTTTCTCTTCCTCTTTTTCCAGATGTTTTCAATCTGTCTTCATTTGAAATTGATAAACCTATATTTAACAAGCATTGACCTAGGGCATTAGAGAGGATGACAAAGAAGTAAAAATCAAAGTTTCTGTTTTTAATGGCATTATAATGGTGAAAACAGGACACATATAAAGAGGATCTATAAATATGAAATAGGGAGTCCTAATTTCACAGTAGTGTTCATTACTTACATGCATTCAGTGAGACTCTCAGTTCACTAACTCAGTTCGCTAAGAAATAACCAATTAAAACTTTTCCTTAAGAATAAATCCATTTGTGCTCTCTCTCCCACCTGGCTAGTGGGAAATCTGATAACAGCCATTATTTGGGGCCTTTCTCTTTCAAGGATTGCTACAGAATTCCACCCAAAAGGTAGACAAAAGGCCTTTAACCTTGAATGCAGGGTAGCTGTTGCTGACTCCCCAAGCCTGCATGTTCCTTTGAACATAGCGTGTGGGTAGGAATCTCAAGGTACCTCAACTAAGGACCAGAAGACAGGAATCCAGACCTTCTCTGCCCTTCACTTACAATGTTCTTGAAAAAACTCAATCATCCTCTTAAAGGCTCTATTCTTCTTTCTATAAAACTGAAGGAAAACCATTTGTATTCTAACTGCCTCATCAGTAGTCACACAGGTGGTTTCTCTCATTTCCATACTTTTCAAAATAAGTTCTTATGTATTCCTCCTGGGAGGTAGCCTAGCCAGGAATTCTTGTGCCCCTGTGACAGATGAGGCAACTGGGACATTGCCATAAGAGATTCATCCAAGCTCAATACAGCAGGCCTTAGCCAAGTCAAGGTTGGAATTAAGTTTATGATACTTAACCCAGTGTTCTTTATATTGCACTGTGGCTTTATATTGTACTTATAATAGTTGTTCATTGTTATACCCTCAAGTAGGTGTTAAAATGTGCCTATAGAAATAGCACTGACCTGATAGATCACCTCTAGCTGTAGAAGGGCTAAATATGTCTAGGTAAGGGATTGGGACTAACAAGGCAACAGAGAGCAGAGGTAGGCTTTTGTGTTTGGTTGATGGGGATGGTTTTTACTGTACCTTTGTTTTTAATATTGGATCTTTCTCTGCAAATGTATGGATACAGCACAGAGACATCTATTACCTCTTTCTGAAACATCATCAAAAGCCCCATGGGCAGCAGAGTATAATGCAATGTGCCAACATGACAAGTGTAAAGTGTGTCAAGTCACGGAACACCATAAATCCTCTATTCAATTCTCAAAGAATATGATACACAAATGTCCATTCATCTTGCTCTCTCACACTTCCACCATTTTCGAAGAAGGTGTCTGATAGGCTAGTGAGGGCTCCCTCTGTGCTGAGTTCCTGAGGGCAAGACTCATTAGCCATGTGGCCATCTCTAAAATTATTACATCCAAACACTCAGGGAAAATAAGAACCTGAGGTAGCACACCATGCCTTGCTGTTATCATTTGTCAAAAACTGGCACCAGTTAGAAATGACACAGGATAACAAGTCCAGAAGCATCTAGAACAAACAAGAATGATTCATCACTGAAGACAGGGTGAAAACACACTCCCATCCATCCACATATCAATTATACCAGCCATGAAAATAAGTTCTGTTTCACATTCCCAAGGTCTGAAAAAAAATTAGGTGGGCCATAAGGAAATTATATTATAGTTAAAATAGAAAACAGATCTAAGAAAAAATTAAATGTGTTGCACTTTTCTCTATGTTTGCTCATCACTAGGTTTGGTTTTTCAAGAAAAAAAACTAAGTTTGTGAAGGGAAGATCAGTATTTCACTGCAGAAAAATATATGCATCCCCTACCCCTAGCTTGGCAACATCTGAAGAGGTGAAGAGAAGTGCCAAGGGCATTCAAGAGAGGGGAAGGGGCCAACTCAGCAAAAGCAGGAAAGATGACCAAGAGGAAGAGGGACTCTAAGATTTGAGAATGGGCAAAATTTGAACAATAATAGCTAAGCTTTATGAAGTACTCAGCAGGTGCCAGGCTTTGCTAAACTCTTCCCATGTATTATCTCAATTTAAACTCACCACAGCAATATATGGATGGTACTATTATTGTCCCATTCATTGATGAGGAAACTGAGGCACAGGAAGGTTATGTGACTTGAAGGTTAAATATTTAAATTCAGGCAGTCTGCCCCAGAGCTTATACTCTTAACAAATAAGCCAGTAGTTTTCAAACTTATTCTTGCATCAGAATTCCCTGGAGAGTTTGTTTAAACCCAGGTTGCTTGTCCCAGCCCCAGAGATCCTGATTCAATAGGTGAAATCCGAGAATCTGCCTTTCAAATAAGTTCCCAGATGCTGCTGATGCTCCTGGCCCAGGGACCACACTTTGAGAACCACTGCACTAAGCTATGTTGCCCGTTTAATAGGTGGAATTCTAGTTTCAGGAAAATAATATCACATTTAAATGCATAGATTAAAAAGAGATCAAGTTGGGTAACAATGAAGAAACATACTATAGCTATAGCAATCTACTTTGTCAAAAAATATCACAGCCGAAACTTGGAAATATTGCAGTGAATACTGCAGGATATAGACAGAAATGCTGTCCTTTTTTGTACTTAAAAAAATAAAACTTTGGAGACCTACAAGTGAGGTAAGAGCAAACAAACTTTTATAGGTAAAGCAAGGCAGATGGCTGTACCAGGAAAATCTATTGGCGTATATTTACCCCAGGTATACTTATGTCAAAAGGGAAAAAATGAATTCTTTGATGCATGTGTGACCATAAAACAACATACTATATAGCCTCAGCCAGCTCGCTAAAAAAACAAACAACAAAAACCACGAAGCCACATGGATAATCTTCAACACGATGTCAAAATCTGAGAATCTCACTTAAGTTTAGGGATCCAGTGAAACCCATTGCCTTTGGAATGTATAACAAAAGTCAACTGGGACCCTCAAGAAAACTTTTATTCTTGAACCTCAAGAGTCATATTTAAACAGAGATGTTTCTCTTAAATCTATATATTGACACATATCTTATATATCATATATATAAAAGTAAAAAATCTTTTACTCTCCACATGCATGCACACACACACATAAACACACACAAACACACATATATAGTAAAAGTTTTTTGTAATGTGGAGTGTTTCCTGTAGTAATCAAAATATCTCCCAAGTCTGGATACTATTTTTATTTCACCCTACTGGTAGTTTTCACGTACAAAAACATACACAAAATAAAATCGGCCACACAATTATTCTTTGGATGCTTTCCATGACAAAGCTCAGAGGACACAAAGGGTTTGGACATTACGACTGTCATGATGAGGCTTACAGCCTAACTGGAAAGACTTTATACTTTTATTTACATGTATGAATATATCTCTATCTTCCAGAGTGTCTTAGTTTTAGATAATCATGAATATGCATTGAATCCAGAGGATGGTGCCAAGCATTTCCTTACTCTTCCCATGGGACCCAGTGTAAAACCTACTGCAATATGGCAGTTTGTGTCTCTTTCCCCTGTGATAGTTGAAATGAGGTGAAAGATATCAGTGGAGGGAGAAGAAAAGTATACACACAAGGCCAAATATGGTAGGTACCCTAAGCGAGTACATATAAGAGATATCACTGGGAACCTTAGTAAACTTTCTGAGAGACTATGGGACTTCAGATTTGAAGGTTGAGAGATAATAGTGGGGAAGGAACATGCCAGACAGGAGGGTGCTTCTGAACAGGGCTTAGCAGGAAGACTATTGATCTAGTAATGTGATGGATAGCAAAGATGGAAGTAGGGAAGACACCTAGGACAAGCTATAGAAAAATATTCTTGAGCAGATCAAAAAAGGGTGACTTTTACTTTATAGGCATTAAAGAATCTGAGAGGAGTGACATAAACAAAGTAATGGTTTAAGTAGATGATCGCATTTTGTAGGATATATTTGAGGGGAGAATATCATCAAGGAAACTACTATAACAGACCAGATGTGAACTAACAAAGACTCAAACTAAAATCAGGCCAGCGGGAATGTAAAGGAAGGGAGGACTGTGAGCTGGGAAACTAAGGAAAAATCCCTGTTTTGGCTATGACTGTGGCTGAAGGAGAAGGAATAGCCAAATAATGATGTCAAGCTTTTCAATTTCAGTGTCTGGCCAGAAACAGCAATGGAGGCCCAGATGGGTTAAATCACTCATGTTTAGTCAATGGCAGGGTAACATTTAACTATTTGAAATCTCAGCTCAGCCTTTCTTCTAGTACATCATGCTACTTCACACATGTTTCATACAAAGTTTTTTGAGTCTTGACATTATTTCATATCATAGTAACTCTAAAACCATGTGGCACATCTTATAACAGCAAAAATAAGGCAGATTTTTTTCTAGCTCCCCAAGTTTTAATTGAAATGAGTAGCTTTATAAGAAATCTTTTATTTTTCAAATCCTAGTATGATTATTTATAATGTCATAATTATGGATTTTTTTTTCTCAACAGAAACTGTGTGGTGTCTCATTCCCCAGATAGAGTAAGCTCTTCTGGGTTCTCATTCTTCATTGATTCTAAAGGTTCTTTAGAGCAGGGTTCCTCAACCTTGGCATTACTGACATTTTGAGCCAGATAATTCTTTGTTGTATGTGCTCATCTGTGCATTGTAGAACATTTAGAAGCATCCCTGACTTCTACTCACTAGATGCTGATAGCACCCCCCACTCTAGTTATTACAATCAAAAATGTTTCTAGGGGCGCCTGGGTGGCTCAGTCATTAAACATCTGCCTTCGGCTCAGGTGATGATCCCAGGGTTCTGGGATCGAGCCCCGCATCCAGCTCCCTGCTCCACGGGAAGCCTGCTTCTCCCTCTCCCACTCCCCCTGCTTGTGCTCCCTCTCTTGCTGTCTCTCTCTCTGTCAAATAAATAAATAAAAATCTATAAAAAAAATGTTTCCAAAGTCATTCCCTAGTCAAGAACCACTGCCTTAGAGATATTTTTTTTAAAGACTTATATTAATGAAGAGGCAGCAGCTCTCTCTGCCCACAGGTCCTGTCCCCGAGCTTTAAGAAACCATGATTTTTCACCAAAGATGTCTCAAGAATTCTTTCTTGGTCATCGGCTCCAGATTCCACCCCACTGAACCTCACCTATATTCCAAAACCCCATCAGGTTTCTGCTCTGGCTCCTTGAAGGTCAGTACTCCACTTTCTTGTTCATCACTGACTCATCAGCTCCAGCACAGCACCTTCCCTAGCAGGCATTCTGGAAATATTTGACGGACAAATGATTTAGTAGAATAATGTGAGCCCACCAGAAGGTCTCTAGTATGCTGCCACGGATCTCTGTCCTTGATGCTGTGCCCAATTACCTGTTCGCCATACAAAATAAACACGAACTTGTTAAGCAAGCAGAATTTGGGGAGAAGTACATACACATTTTAAAGAAGAGCTGGAAACTCTGCTGTAATCAGAAATATATGTGTGTTCGGAGGAGGAGGAGCAAGATGGCGGAGGAGTAGGAGACCTAAATTCCATCTGGTCCCAGGAATTCAGCTAGATAGGTATCAAACCATTCTGAACACCTATGAACTCAACAGGAGATCAAAGAAAAGAATAGCAGCAACTATCTAAACAGAAAAGCGACCACTTTCTGGAAGCAGGGACCCAAAAAGCGGCAGATTCAGGGAGACTCCCCTTCCTCCCCCGGAAGGAGTGGTGCAGGACTGCACCACAGGAATCTGCTAGGTTTAGAGACTCCAAAGGGGGTCGGGTGCCAGAGACAGAAACACTTGGTCACAGGCCGGGTGAGCGCGGAGTGCGGCCGCAGACCAGGAAGACGGGAGTGATTGCTTTTCTCTGGGGGGACACTGAGGAGTGGGGCCCCGAGTTCTCGGCTCCTCTGGGGCGGAGATTGGGGGGCCACCATTTTGACTCTCATCCTCCAAAGCTGTAACAAAAGCTTGCAGGGAACAAGAGCTCCCGAGAGCAAACCGAGCAGATTACTTAGCCCTGACCGGCAAGGGCGGGGCAATTCCGCCTTCAGCAAAAACATTTGGAAACCACATCAACAGGCCCCTCCCCCAGAAGATCAGCAAGAACAGCCAGCCAAGACCAAGTTTACCGATCAATGAGAAAGGCAGAATGCAAGAACTAGGGGAATACAGCACATAGAATTCATGGCTTTTTTCCCCCTGATTCTTTAGTCTTTCAAAGTTAAGTTTTTTTAATTTTCTTTTTCTATTTTTTTTCTTGAATTTTTCTTTTTCCCTTTTCAAACAACATCTTATCAATCCCTTTTTAAAAAATCTTTTTTATTTTTCATTTTTAGAGTCATATATTATCCCTTCATTGTAGTTAACCTTATTTTTGGTACATATATATATATTGTTCTCTCTTTAAAATTTTGGGATACAGTTTCTCCTAACAGACCAAAATATACCCTAAATCTCTAGTGTATGGCTTTGTTCTAGTCTCCTTCCTGACCACATTCTCTCCCTTTTCTTTTTTTAAATTTCTCTTCTTTCTTTTTTCAACCAACTTCTTTTTTTTTTTAAGATTTTATTTATTTATTTGACAGAGAGTGAGAGATAGCGAGAGCAAGAACACAAGCAGGGGGGGTGGGAGAGGGAGAAGCAGGCTTCCCGCTGAGCAGGGAGCCCGATGCGGGGCTTGATCCCAGGACCCTGGGATCATGACCTGAGCCGAAGGCAGACGCTTAACGACTGAGCCACCCAGGTGCCCCTCAACCAACTTCTTAATTCCTTTTATAAAATCTTTTATAATTTTCATCTTTACAGTCATATTCTATCCCATCATCGTATTCACCCCTATTTTTAAACATATATAAGTTTTTCTTTCTTTAAAATTTTGGGAGGCAGTTTCATCTAACAGACCAAATATGCCCAAAATCTAGTGTGTGGCACTGATCTATGCACCAGCCTGATCATATTTGATCATATTCTGTTTTTTTCTTTTTTCTTTTTTCTTTCTTCATTCTTTCCCTTTCTTTTCCCCTGGTTTCAGGTCTCTTCTGATTTGTTTAGTGTATATTTTTCTGGGGTTGTTTTTACCCTGTTAGCATTTTGTTCTCTCATTCATCTGATCTTCTCTGGACAAAATGACCAGACAGAAAAACTCACCTCAAAAAAAAGAACAAGAGGCAGTACCGACTGCCAGGGACCTAATCAATACGGACATTAGTAAGATGTCAGAATTAGAGTTCAGAATGACGATTATAAAGATACTAGCTGGGCTTGAAAAAAGCATGGAAGTTATTAGAGAAACCCTTTCTGGAGAAATAAAAGAACTAAAATCTAACCAAGTCGAAATCAAAAAGGCTATTAATGAGGTGCAATAAAAAATGGGGGCACTAACTGCTAGGATAAATGTGGCAGAAGAAGGAATTAGTGATATAGAAGACCAGATGATGGAGGAATAAAGAAGCTGAGAAAAAGAGAGATAAACAACTACTGGATCATGAGGGCAGAATTCGAGAGATAAGTGATACCATAAGACGAAACAGTATTAGAATAATTGGGATCCCAGAAGAAGAAAGAGAGAGAGGGGCAGAAGGTATATTGGAGCAAATTATAGCAGAGAACTTCCCTAATTTGGGGAAGGAAACAGGCATCAAAATCCAGGAGGCACAGAAACCCCCCTCAAAATCAATAAAAATAGGTCAACACCCCGACATCTAATAGTAAAACTTATGAGTCTCAGAGACAAAGAGAAAATCCTGAAAGCTCCTCGGGAGAAGAAGTCTGTAACCTATAATGGTAGAAATATTAGATTGGCAACAGACCTATCCACAGAGACCTGGCAGGCCAGAAAGGACTGCCATGATATATTTAGAGCACTAAACAAGAAAAATATGCAGCCAAGAATACTATATCCAGCTAGGCTGTCATTGAAAATAGAAGGAGAGATAAAAAGCTTCCAGGACACACAAAAACTAAAAGAATTTGCAAACACGAAACCAGCCCTACAAGAAATATTGAAAGGGGTCCTCGAAGCAAAGAGAGAGCCTAAAAGTAACATAGACCAGAAAGGAACACAGACAATATACAGTAACAGTCACCTTACAGGCAATACAATGGCACTAAATTCATATATTTCAATAGTTACCCTGAATAAAAATGGGCTAAATGCCCCAATCAAAAGACATAGGGTATCAGATTGGATAAAAAAAACAAGACCCATCGATATGCTGTCTGCAAGAGACTCATTTTAGACCCAAAGACACCCCCAGATTGAAAGTGAGGGGGTGGAAAACCATTTACCATGCTAATGGACACCAAAAGAAAGCTGGGGTGGCGATCCTTACATCAGACAAATTAGATTTTAAACCAAAGACTGTAATAAAATATGAGGAAGGACACTATATCCTACTTAAAGGGTCTATCCAACAAGAAGATCTAACAATTATAAATATCTGCGCCCCTAACATGGGAGCAGCCAATTATATAAGCCAATTAATAACAAAATCAAAAAACACATCGACAACAATACAATAATAATAGGGGACTTTAACACCCCCCTCACTGAAATGGACAGATCATCTAAGCAAAAGATCAACAAGGAAATAAAGACTTTAAATCACACAACAAATGGACTTCACAGATATATTCAGATCATTCCAACCAAAGCAACAGGATACACATTCTTCTCTAGTGCCCATGGAACATTCTCCAGAATAGATCACATCCTAGATCACAAATCAGGTCTCAACCGGTACCAAAAGATTGAGATCATTCCCTGCCTATTTTCAGACCACAATGCTTTGAAACTAGAACTCAATCACAAGAGGAAAGTCAGAAAGAACTCAAATACATGGAGGCTAAAGAGCATCCTACTAAAGAATGAATGGGTCAACCAGGAAATTAAAGAAGAATTTTAAAAATTCATGGAAACCAATGAAAATGAAAACACAACTGTTCAAAATCTTTGGGATGCAGCAAAGGCAGTCCTAAGAGGAAAGTATATAGCAATATAAGCCTTTCTCAGGAAACAAGAAAGGTCTCAAATACACAACCTAACCCTACACCTAAAGGAGCTGGAGAAAGAACAGCACATAAAGCCTAAACCCAACAGGAGAAGAGAAATAATAAAGATCAGAGCAGAAATCAATGAAATAGAAACCAAAAGAACAGTAGAACAGATCAACGAAACTAGGAGCTCGTTCTTCAAAAGAATTAACAAGATTATAAACCCCTGGCCAAACTTATCAAAAAGAAAAGAAAAAGGACCCAAATAAATACAATCATGAAGAAAGAGGAGAGATCACAACCAACACCAAAGAAATACAAACAATTATAAGAACATATTATGAGCAACTATATGCCAGCAAATTAGATAATCTGGAAGAAATGGATGCATTCCTAGACTTGTATAAACTACCAAAACTGAACCAGGAAGAAATGGAAAACCTGAACAGACCCATAACCACTAAGGAAATTGAAGCAGTCATCAAAAATCTCCCAACAAACAAGAGCCCAGGGCCAGATGGCTTCCCAGGGGAATTCTACCAAACATTTAAAGAAGAATTAATTCCTATTCTTCTGAAACTGTTCCAAAAAATAGAAATGGAAGGAAAACTTCCACTCATTTTATGAGGCCAGCATTACCTTTTTCCCAAAACCAGACAAAGACCCCATCCAAAAGGAGAATTACAGACCAATATCCTTGATGAACATGGATGTAAAAATTCTCACCAAAATACTAGCCAATAGGATCCAACAGTACATTAAAAGGATTATTCACCACGACCAAGTGGGATTTATCCCTGGGCTGCAAGGTTGTTTCAACATCAACAAATCAATCAATGCGATACAATACATTAATAAAAGAAAAAACAAGAACAATATGATCCTCTCAATAGATGCAGAAAAAGCATTGGACAAAGTACAGCATCCTTTCTTGATCAAAACTCTTCAGAGTATAGGGATAGAGGGTACATACCCCAATATCATAAAAGGCATCTATGAAAAACCCACAGCAAATATCATTCTCAACGGGGAAAAACTGAGAGCTTTCCCGCTAAGGTCAGGAACACAGCAGGGATGTCCACTATCACCACTGCTATTCAACATAGTTTTAGAAGTCTTAGCCACAGCAATCAGACAGCAAAAAGAAATAAAAGTCATCCAAATCGGCAAAGAAGAAGTCAAACTCTCACTCTTTGCAGATGATATGATACTTTATGTGGAAAACCCAAAAGACTCCACCCCAAAACTGCTAGAACTCATACAGGAATTCAGTCAAGTGGCAGGATATAAAATCAATGCACAGAAATCAGTGGCATTCCTATACACCAACAACAAGACAGAAGAAAGAAAAATTAAGGAGTCGATCCCATTTACAATTGCACCCAAAACCATAAGATACCTAGGAATAAATCTAACCAAAGAGGCAAAGGATCTGTACTCAGAAAACTATAAAATACTCATGAAAGAAATTGAGGAAGACACAAAGAAAGGGAAAAATGTTCCATGCTCATGGATTGGAAGAACAAATATTGTGAAGATGTCAATGCTACCTAGAGCAATCTACACATTTAATGCAATCCCCATCAAAATACCATCCACTTTTTTCAAAGAAATGGAACAAATAATCCTAAAATTTGTATGGGACCAGAAGAGACCCCGAATAGCCAGAGGAATGTTGAAAAAGAAAAGCAAAGCCGGCAGCATCACAATTCCGGACTTCAAGCTCTATTACAAAGCTGTCATCATCAAGACAGTATGGTACTGG
Organism: Halichoerus grypus; assembly: GCF_964656455.1. Taxonomy (NCBI): domain Eukaryota; kingdom Metazoa; phylum Chordata; class Mammalia; order Carnivora; family Phocidae; genus Halichoerus; species Halichoerus grypus. The sequence continues at coordinate 53,348,627 of NC_135721.1, read as the reverse complement.
CACAAAAGCAGACACATAGATCAATGGAACAGAATAGAGAGCCCAGAAATGGACCCTCAACTCTATGGTCAACTCATCTTCGACAAAGCAGGAAAGAATGTCCAGTGGAAAAAAGACAGTCTCTTCAACAAATGGTGTTGGGAAAATTGGACAGCCACATGCAGAAGAATGAAACTGGACCATTTCCTTACACCACACACAAAAATAAACTAAAAATTGATGAAAGACCTAATTATGAGACAGGAGTCCATCAAAATCCTAGAGGAGAACACAGGCAGCAACCTCTTCGACCTCAGCCGCAGCAACTTCTTCCTAGAAACATCGCCAAAGACAAGGGAAGCAAGGGCAAAAATGAACTATTGGGACCTCATCGAGATAAAAAGCTTTTGCACAGCAAAAGAGTCAACAAAACCAAAAGACAACCGACAGAATGGGAGAAGATATTTGCAAATGACATATCAGATAAAGGGCTAGTATCCAAAATCTATAAAAAACTTACCAAACTCGGGGCACCTGGATGGCTCAGTCATTAAGCGTCTGCCTTCAGCTCAGGTCAAGATCCCAGGGTTCTGGGATCGAGCCCCACATTGGGCTCCCTGCTCCACAGGAAGCCTGCTTCTCCCTCTCCCTCTCCCACTCCCCCTGCTTGTGTTCCCTCTCTCGCTGTCTCTCACTCTTTCAAATAAATAAATTTTTAAAAATCTTTAAAAAAAAAAAAAAAAGAACTTACCAAACTCAACACCCAAAGAACAAAGAATCCAATCAAGAAATGGGCAGAAGACATGAACAGACATTTTTCCAAAGAAGACATCCAAATGGCCAACAGACACATGAAAACGTGCTCAACCTCGCTTGGCATCAGGGAAATCCTAATCAAAACCTTAATGAGCTACCACCTCACACCAGTCAGAATGGCTAAAATTAACAAGTCAGGAAACGACAGATGTTGGCGAGGATGCGCAGAAAGGGGAACCCTCCTACACTGTTGGTGGGAATGCAAGCTGGTGCAGCCACTCTGGAAAACAGTATGGAGGTTCCTCAAAAAGTTGAAAATAGAGCTACCCTATGACCCAGCAATTGCACTACTGGGTATTTACCCCAAAGATACAAATGTAGTGATCTGAAGGTGTATGTGCACCCCAACGTTTATAGCAGCAATGTCCACAACAGCCAAACTATGGAAAGAGCCAAGATGTCCATCAACAGATGAATGGATAAAGAAGATGTGGTATATATATATACAATGAAATATTTTGCAGCCATCAAAAAACACGAAATCTTGCCATTTGCAACAACGTAATGGAACTAGAGGGTATTATGCTAAGTGAAATAAGTCAATTAGAGAAAGACATGTATCATATGATCTCACTGATATGAGGAATTCTTAATCTCAGGAAACAAACTGAGGGTTGCTGGAGTGGTGGGGGTGGGAGGGATGGGGTGGCTGGGTGATAGACATTGGGGAGGGTATGTGCTATGGTGAGTGCTGTGAATTGTGTAAGACTGATGAATCATAGATCTGTACCTCTGAAACAAATAATACATTATATGTTAAAAAAAAAAAAAAGAGAGAGAGAGAGAGAGAAGATAGTAGGAAGGGAAAAATGAAGGGGGGGAATCGGAGGGGGAGACGAACCATGAGAGACGATGGACTCTGAGAAATAAAACTGAGGGTTCTAGAGGGGAGGGGGTGGGGGATGGGTTAGCCTGGTGATGGGTATTAAAGAGGGTACATACTGAATGGAGCACTGGGTGTTATATGCAAACAATGAATCATGGATCACTACATCAAAAACTAATGATGTAATGTATGGTGATTAACATAACATAATAGAATTTTTTTTAAAAAGACTTATATTAATGAAGATATTTCCATTTAACAGTCCTTCTTGAGAACCAAGTTCCCCCAGTACGGTGGTGTTCTTTCATCTGGAGAGAGGTACAGAGAGCTGGGAAGATAAGACTCAATCACCAGCATCAAGTTTCACCTTAAAGTTCCCTTTAATGGGATGTCACTACATCTGGAATGAAATGAAAGGTTATTTGCTTACAAATAGGACCCAAAGGGCTTCTCTGGTATTTAAGAAACATGACAACAAACTGCTTTCTGTAAACTTACTCTTCATTTAAAATCAAGTTCCTTTTTAGCTGTTTAGAAGGGATCTTGTCTCTTAGAACAAACAAAATTGCAACTACCTCCAGCAAATTTCAATTTCTGAGTTATAAACCTCCCAAAGGTGACTCATAGTGGAGGACAGAGCTGAGCTCCCTGTCACTAATGTCCCTGGGTCTATAAAGCAATACCAGGGAAATGGCCCTTTACCCGAGAAGGATGTGGCTGTTAATACATACTGATCTACCCCCAAACAGGCAGGCCTGGGAGAGAGTAAAATAACCGATGAGACATAATGTGCCATCAACATCAAATTCTATAACTTCATCTTTCAGATTCACCAGGAATTAAATAAAGAAAAAGGGACCTGCTACGTTTAATCCTAAACTGACAAGACATTTGTATTTATGTGGCAAGAAGTTACATGTGCCAACCAGGCTCCTGTCTTTCTTAAGTAAAAGCTTTGTGTCAGCTCTTCTGTTTACTCACTCGCAGGCTGCTTTCTGGTCTCACTTGCTTTCCTATATATTTATATTGAAAGAATACATTCTCAGCAGCTTTTAGGCCCTTAAATGCATTTCAAGAGGAGACCAAGCCCAATCACTGTTACTTAATTAACACAATTGTGAAGACTTCAATCTAGCTACACAATAGCTTTCCTGACCTTGCAGAAGGAGGCACGACTTCATTATTGAGTATATTGTTTCCTATAAACATATAAAACCCCTACAATAACAATCCCATCAGCCGAAATGAAGTTATCTGAGAACAGAATTAAACTCTAAATGACCTTTTGCTCTACTCCGTAGCCCCCTATTAATAATTTCTAATCTAATCAGTGTGGATAAATGTACTAAAGGCTGGTCATGCCAGGCACTGGGCCAGCCCGGCCAATTGCCGTCCATCTGATTCATTCCAGTCCAGAGCTTGTCTGGAAAAGACGCATCCCTCGCTGAGAGGCCACTGCCTGATTTAGTCTTTTGTTATCTTTTAGCGGCAAAGTCATGTCCTTGTAACTGATAGACACGTTTCTTTGTAAATAACCCTGGAGTGACTGATAGAGCTTTTGCCAGACAAAGGCAGCAAATAGTAAGGCATTACTCATGCCAAGCCAGAGAACACTGTGTCACGGTTGACAAATTTATGGGAGATATGAGCTCACCTTTTGCACAAATATATACTTTCCTGGCAAATTCATCACATGCTTTAATGGCCCCATACTGCATTTGTCAGCTGTCTATCCCTGTGCCTTGTTGCCTTTGGTTTCCTGTCAAGGATTGTTTGTTGAAATCAACTAGCAGCCCCATTCTTCAGCAGTGAGACCCAAGAAAGATCAATGATGACACCTGTATTGATAATATTTTACATTCAACTATTTGGCTGATAAATCATTTTAACAATGCTGATATGTTTATTGAGCGTCTGCCAGCATCACAATTATATGGAAAGTGATACCAACTTAAATCTTTGCTTTGTTGGTCTGGATTTTATTTCTTTCTTTTCATTTTCCCATAGTTAAATGTGCCATGGAACAAGTTTGACTTCCCCATCTCAATAGAGAACATGTGAAAACAGGAGAAGAGGTGACCTTGTTCTTCCACACTGGTTTGTTTTTTTTTAAAAAAAGGAAAGAAAGGGCAGCCTTATGTCTATCCTTGGTCAAGGGAGTAGTCATTAGAAGGAAGAATAAGTAGGCTCTTAGGGCCCTGGTAATGTTCTCTCTCTTGACCAGCATGTTGGGTACAAAAATGCATTAGTTTGTAAAAACTCTTCGGGCTTTTCTTTTTCAATATATGTCCTTTTTTGTATGTACATTGTACTTCATTAGAAAGTTGCACAAAAAAATAGCAAACATATCACATACATATGTGCACACACATATTTTAAATATGCAGGGTCAGATTCAGTGTTTGCTACCTTGAAACTCTATTATCATCCATAATCCCTTCAGTTTCTTCCTATGAATATCATATGTCCAACATGGAAATTATGTCCGACAAGCATTTTAGAAGTGATCATTTCACTACTACCCCTTCCCTGCAACAGAATTTCAAAGTAAACCTTAGGGTTCTCAAGTTCTTTACTCTTTACCTTCTCTGTAGGACACTTTCATCATGAACTCCAAGGTCTTTGTGAGGAAACAGAGACTAAGGCATCAATAAGAAGAGATCAAATTCTCCCTTGATTTCCCATTCAAATTACTTTTGATTCAAGTCACATGCTCAATCCATGTCTATGAAATATTCAGATAAAGGACAAGCATCCAAATAGAAAAGGAAAAATTCAACTACTTTTACTGACTAACTTATTATTGGAAACACGTATTTGTATGGGCTTCCCAGAAGCCCTCAACAGATGGTCACTTTCTTATCATTGGCCAAACTGCATCATAAGCTCCTTCACCTTCAAGGCAGTCTGGGAAAGAGACTATTTAGCTTCTTCAGCCTCTATATTAGAGGAAAGTAATGAGATGGCATTTGGGAATGAGTACTGAATTGTCCAAATCATAGTTCTAGCTAGATGAGCAAAAGCCAGAGCAAGCCATAGGTGAAATGGATATATAGGGAATGTCCAGGGAGAATTTTTAATTAGTGGTTTCAACTTTGGATGCTCATTGTAATCACCTGGATATCACCCACAAAGATTCTAATTTAATTGGCCTTGGGTGTTCCCACCCCCACCCCCCCACCCCCTGCAATCAGGATTTTTAAAATTTCCCCAAGTGATTCCAATGTTCAGCCAAGATTGAGTGGGAGCTTCTGGCTTATGCAGATGACTATAAAGACTTTTATGTCCAAAGAAAATAGTAAAAGTATTAAATGAATTATCAGCCATTATTTTTGTGGATTTGAAGTTGAAGATTAAACAAAGATTTCAAAAAGGGATTATAGTTAGAAAAAGAGTAAGAATCTGGAAAAAAATATACCTTGATTTTACAAACACTTGAGTGATAAATGGGCATTAGACAGAACATGAACAAGTTTATTTTTAAAAGTGGTATGTTGATGAATTAACACCCAATTTAATACTTGGATCTATTAGCATAAAAGGTAGGCAGTCTTATTTCTATGATTAATTGGAAAACTTTCCCGCTGTTATATATTCACATCCTAGCTCTACCACTTCCTAGCTGTGATCTTATGTAAACTACAGACTTCTCTGAAAACCTCAGTTTTCCCATTTATAAAATAGGGGAAATGATGGAATCTACCTCAAAAGACTTGTTGTGAGGAGTTATTGAGATGAACTGAATGAAATACTTAATTCATGTCTGGCACATAGTAACAGCTCAATACCATTGTTTTGGGGGACCCATTCAGCATGCTCATTTACAAGCATTAGTGTTACCAAGAATTAGGAAGAAATGGATTTGAAAAACACTGAGGTGACAAATAACTCTTTCATAATTAGGATTGTGATCAACTACTATTCAACTATCTGGGAGCAAGATATTTTAAAATAAATATAAAATGCTGCTGGAGGGGGCAGAGGTGTAGGAGACCTGGATTTCATCTGGTCCCAGGAATTCAGCTGGATAGGGATCAAACCATTCTGAACACCTACAAACTCAACAGGAGATCGAAGAAAAGAATAGCAACAACTCTCTGAACAGAAAAGCGACCACTTTCTTGAAGGCAGGACGTGTGGAGAAGTGAATCCCAGGCAATATTCGGGAGGATAGATGGCGGGGGAGGGGGCCTCCGTCCGCCGCTTCTGGCAAGTGATAGAGCGGCGGGGCACAAAATCAGAACTTTTAGCAGTCGGTTCCGCTGAGGGATGTCACTTCAGTGGCTAAGCGGGGGGGTGGAACCCTCACTGGGACAGTGTGGTCTCAGGACCCTCGGGGTCACAGAAAGACCGGGGGTGCCTGAGTGTGGCAGAGCTCCCAGGTATCGGAGCTGGTAAGCCGGCTGCAGAGACGGAGCCAAGGCGTGGGCTCTCAGCTCGGGGTTGCCATAAATGTGATGCGTGGCACAGTCAGGCCACTGCTCCTCCAGCAGGGACCCAACAAGCGGCAGATCCAGGGAGACTCCCCTTCCTCCCCCGGGAGGAGCGGCATGGGAACGCACTGCAGGGATCTGCTGGGTTTGGAGACTCCACGCAGGGTTGTGCACCAGAGATAGAAATGCTCGGTCACAGACCGGGTGAGCACGGAGTGCAAATAGAGACCGGGGAGTTGGGAGTGACTGACTGCTTTTCTCTGGGGGCACACTGAGGAGTGGGGCCCCAAGTTCTCGGCTCCTCTGGGGTGGAGATTGGGAGGCTGCCATTTTCACTCTCGTCCTCCAAAGCTGTATAGAAAGCTTGCAGGGAACAAAAGCTCCCGAGAGCAAACCCAAGCAGATTACTTAGCCCTGACCGGCAAGGGCAGGGCAATTCCACCTCCAGCAAAGACATTTGGAAACCACAGCAACAGGCCCCTCCCCCAGAAGGTCAGCAAGAACAACCAGCCAAGACCAAGTTTACCGATCAATGAGAATGGCAGAACTCCAGCGCTAGGGGAATACTGCACATAGAATTCATGGCTTTTTTACCATGATTCTTTAGTCTTTCAAAGTTAATTTTTTTTAACTGTCTTTTTTTTTTTTAATTTTTCTTTTTCCCTTTCTCAACCAACATCTTATCAATCCCTTTTTTTAAAAATCTTTTTTATTTTTCATTTTTAGAGTCATATTCTATCCCTTCATAGTAGTTACCCTTATTTTTGATATATATATATAAGTTGTTCTCTCTTTAAAATTTTGAGATACAGTTTCTTCTAACAGTTCAAAATATACCCTAAATCTCTAGTGTATGGCTTTGTTCTAGTCTCCTGCCTGATCACATTCTCTCCTTTTTTTTTTTAAAACCTCTTCTTTCTTTTTTCAACCAACTTCTTACCGTATCAATTCCTTTTATAAAATCTTCTATAATTTTCATCTTTACAGTCATATTCCATCCCTTAATTGTATTAACCCTTATTTTTGTACATATATAAGTTTTTCTTTCTTTAAAATTTTCGGAGGCACTTTCTTCTAACAGACCAAAATATGCCCAAAATCTAGTGTGTGGCACTGGTCTATGCACCAGCCTGATCATATTTGATCATATTCTGTTTTTTGTTTTTGTTTTTGTTTGTTTTTATCTTTTTCTTTTTCTTTTTTCTTTCTTGCCCTTTCTTTTCACCTGGTTTCAGGTCTTTTCTGACTTGTTTAGTGTATATTTTCTGGGGACGTTGTTACCCTGCTAGCATTTTGTTCTCTCATTCATCTATTCTCCTCTGGACAAAATGACAACATGGAAAAAATCACCTCAACAAAAAGAAGAAGAGGCCTGCCAGGGACCTAATCAATATGGACATTAGTACAAGGTCAGAACTAGAGTTCAGAATGAGGATTTTAAAGATACTAGCTGGGCTTGAAAAAAGCATGGAAGTTATTAGAGAAACCTTTCTGGAGAAATAAAAGAACTAAAATCTAACTAAGTTGAAATCAAAAAGGCTATTAATGAGGTGCAATCAAAAGTGAAGGATCAGTAACTGCTAGAATAAATGAGGCAGAAGAGAGAATTAGTGATATAGAAGACCAAATGATGGAAAATAAAGAAGCTGAGAAAAAGAGAGTTAAACAACTACTGGATCATGAGGGCAGAATTCGAGAGATAAGCGATACCATAAGATGAAACAAGATTAGAATAAGAAGAAGATCTAAAAATTGTAAATATCTATGCCCCTAATATGGGAGCAGCCAATTATATAAGGCAATTAATAACAAAAGCAAAGAAATACATTGACAACAATACAATAATAGTGGGGGATTTTAACAGCCCCCTCACTGAAATGGACAGATCATCTAAGCAAAAGATCAACAAGGAAATAAAGACTTTAAATCACACATTGGACCAAATGGACTTCACAGGTATATTCAGAACATTCCATCCCAATGCAACAGAATACACATTCTTCTCTAGTGCCCATGGAACATTCTCCAGAATAGATCACATCCTAGGTCACAAATCAGGTCTCAACTGGTACCAAAAGATTGGGATCATTCCCTGCCTATTTTCAGACCACAATGCTTTGAAACTAGAACTCAATCACAAGAGGAAAGTCGGAAAGAACTCAAATACATGGAGGCTAAAGAGCATCCTACTAAAGAATGAATGGGTCAACCAGGAAATTAAAGAAGAATTTTAAAAATTCATGGAAACCAATGAAAATGAAAACACAACTGTTCAAAATCTTTGGGATACAGCAAAGGCAGTCCTAAGAGGAAAGTATATAGCAATACAAGCCTTTCTCAAGAAACAAGAAAGGTCTCAAGTACACAACCTAACCCTACACCTAAAGGAGCTGGAGAAAGAACAGCAAATAAAACCTAAACCCAACAGGAGAAGAGAAATAATAAAGATCAGAGCAGAAATCAATGAAATAGAAACCAAAAGGACAGTAGAACAAATCAATGAAACTAGGAGCTTGTTCTTTGAAAGAATTAACAAGGTTGATAAACCCCTGGCCAAACTTATCAAAAAGAAAAGAGAAATGACCCAAATAAACAAAATCATGAATGAAAGAGGAGAGATCACAACCAACACCAAAGAAATACAAACAATTATAAGAACATATTATGAGCAACTCTATGCCAGCAAATTAGATAATCTGGAAGAAATGGATGCATTCCTAGACTTGTACCAACTACCAGCTGAACCAGGAAGAAATAGAAAACCTGAACAGACCTATAACCACTAAGGAAATTGAAGCAGTCATCAAAAATCTCCCAACAAACAAGAGCCCAGGGCCAGATGGCTTCCCAGGGGAATTCTACCAAACATTTAAAGAAGAATTAATACCTATCCTTCTGAAACTGTTCCAAAAAATAGAAATGGAGGGAAAACTTCCAAACTCGTTTTATGAGGCCACCATTACCTTGATCCCAAAACCAGACAAAGACCCCATCCAAAAGGAGAATTACAGACCAATATCCTTGATGAACATGGATGTAAAAATTCTCACCAAAATACTAGCCAATAGGATCCAACAGTACATTAAAAGGATTATTCACCATGACCAAGTGGGATTTATCCCTGGGTTGCAAGGTTGTTTCAACATCCACAAATCAATCAATGCGATACAATACATTAATAAAAGAAAGAACAAGAACCATATGATCCTCTCAATAGATGCAGAAAAAGCATTTGACAAAGTACAGCATCCTTTCTTGATCAAAACTCTTCAGAGTATAGGGATAGAGGGTACATACCTCAATATCATAAAAGCCATCTATGAAAAACCCACAGCAAATATCATTCTCAATGGGGAAAACCTGAGAGCTTTCCCCCTAAGGTCAGGAACACGGCAGGGATGTCCACTATCACCACTGCTATTCAACATAGTATTAGAAGTCTTAGCCACAGCAATCAGACAGCAAAAAGAAATAAAAGTCATCCAAATCGGCAAAGAAGAAGTCAAACTCTCACTCTTTGCGGATGATATGACACTTTATGTGGAAAACCCAAAAGACTCCACCCCAAAACTGCTAGAACTCATACAGGAATTCAGTCAAGTGGCAGGATATAAAATCAATGCACAGAAGTCAGTGGCATTCCTATACACCAACAACAAGACAGAAGAAAGAGAAATTAAGGAGTCGATCCCATTTACAATTGCACCCAAAACCATAAGATACCTAGGAATAAATCTAACCAAAGAGGCAAAGAATCTGTATTCAGAAAACTATAAAATACTCATGAAAGAAATTGAGGAAGACACAAAGAAAGGGAAAAATGTTCCATGCTCATGGATTGGAAGTGTCAATGCTACCTAGAGCAATCTACACATTTAATGCAATCCCCATCAAAATACCATCCACTTTTTTCAAAGAAATGGAACAAATAATCCTAAAATTTGTATGGGACCAGAAAAGACCCTGAATATCCAGAGGAATGTAAAAAAGAAAAGCAAAGCTGGCAACATCACAATTCCAGACTTCAAGCTCTATTACAAAGCTGTCATCATCAAGACAATATGGTACTGGCACAAAAGCAGACACATAGATCAATGGAACAGAATAGAGAGCCCAGAAATGGACCCTCAACTCTATGGTCAACTCATCTTCGACAAAGCAGGAAAGAATGTCCAGTGGAAAAAAAACAGTCTCTTCAACAAATGGTGTTGGGAAAATTGGACAGCCACAAGCAGAAGAATGAAACTGGACCATTTCCGTACACCACACACAAAAATAGACTCCAAATGGTTGAAAGACCTCAATGTGAGACAGGAGTCCATCAAAATCCTAGAGGAGAACACAGGCAGCAACCTCTTCGACCTCAGCCGCAGCAACTTCTTCCTAGAAACATCGCCAAAGGCAAGGGAAGCAAGGGCAAAAATGAACTATTGGGACTTCATCAAGATAAAAAGCTCTTGCACAGCAAAAGAAACAGTGAACAAAACCAAAAGACAACCGACAGAATGGGAGAAGATATTTGCAAATGACATATCAGATAAAGGGCTAGTATCCAAAATCTATAAAGAACTTCTTAAACTCAACACCCAAAGAACAAATGATCCAATCAAGAAATGGGCAGAAGACATGAACAGACATTTTTCCAAAGAAGACATCCAAATGGCCAACAGACACATGAAAAAGTGCTCAATCTCGCTCGGCATCAGGGAAATCCTAATCAAAACCTCAATGAGCTACCACCTCACACCAGTCAGAATGGCTAAAATTAACAAGTCAGGAAACAACAGATGTTGGCGAGGATGCGCAGAAAGGGGAACCCTCCTACACTGTTGGTGGGAATGCAAGCTGGTGCAGCCACTCTGGAAAACAGTATGGAGGTTCCTCAAAGAGTTGAAAATAGGGCGCCTGGGTGGCTCAGTTGGTTAAGCGACTGCCTTTGGCTTAGGTCATGATCCTGGAGTCCTGGGATCGAGTCCCGCATCGGGCTCCCTGCTCAGCAGGGAGTCTGCTTCTCCCTCTGACCCTCCCCCCTCTCATGCTCTCTCTCTATCTCACTCTCTCTCTCAAATAAATAAATAAAATCTTTAAAAAAAAAAAAGTTGAAAATAGAGCTACCATATGACCCAGCAATTGCACTATTGGGTATTCACCCCAAAGATACAAATGTAGCAATCCAAAGGGGTATGTGCACCCCAATGTTTATAGCAGCAATGTCCACAATAGCCAAACTGTGGAAAGAGCCAAGATGTCCATCAACAGATGAATGGATAAAGAAGATGTGGTGTATATATACAATGGAATATTATGCAGCCATCAAAAGGAATGAAATCTTGCCATTTGCAACGACATGGATAGAACTGGAGAGTGTTATGCTGAGCAAAATAAGTCAATCAGAGAAAGACATGTATCATATGACCTCACTGATATGAGGAATTCTTAATCTTAGGAAACAAACTGAGGGTTGCTGGAGTGGGGTTGGGGTGGGAGGGATGGGGAGGCTGACTGATAGACATTGCGGAGGGTATGTGCTATGGTGAGTGCTGTGAATTGTACAAGACTGTTGAATCACAGATCTGTACCTCTGAAACAAATAATACATTATATGTTTAAAAAAAAAAGAAGAAGAAGATAGCAGGAGGGGAAGAATGAAGGGGGGGAAATCGGAGGGGGAGATGAACCATGAGAGACGATGGACTCTGAAAAACAAACTGAGGGTTCTATAGGGGAAGGGGGGTGGGAGGATGGGTTAGCCTGGTGATGGGTATTAAAGAGGGCACGTTCTGCATGGAGCACTGTGTGTTAGACGCAAATAATGAATCATGGAACACTATATTAGAAACTAATGATGTAATGTATGGTGATTAACATAACATAATAATAAAAAAAGAAAAAAAATGCTGCTGGAGGGACTTAGGTTAAATATGATAAAAATAGTTAACTGTGAAGGTAACAAAACTTGACAATATGTTGTTATGAGACACAATGGCCTCTCCTTCTAAGAAGGTCTGCTGTAATAGGAGATATTTTCATCTTTTTAGAATAGTGTAAGTTATGAGTGTGGTGAGTAAATTAACTCTCAACATCCTTTTAGCTTTATGACTCAACAGTTGCTACCCAAAAATATAAACTCAAGGAGATGAAATTCAGATTACAGTTTAGAAGTGATTCTATTGAGATCACTGGCTTATTTGTGAAACGCCACAGCAAAATTTGCATTTCCTCTAAAACAAGAAAGGTCTCAGCCTGAGCAAGTGGAGGCAGAAAACTCACGCTGAAAAGCTGTACCCTCAAGAATTTGTGGGAAGAATGGATGCCACAGTGTTCAGGTTAGGCCTGTCCCCAGGACCCTGGCTCTTCCTTTCCATCAGGTTGCAGTGCACAGTTAGGTCCACACCATCCCACGTGATTTGGGGTTTTTTCCCCTCACTTCAGGCACTCTTTAAATAAGAGAGCTTGTCCGTCTCTATTATGTCTGGCAGAGAGTAGGTACTCAATATTTGTTGAATGAGCCCGATCATTTTGATGAAAAGAGACTCCTTTGTTCTTTTGGGCCATTGGGTTTACCATTTACTAAATGGACTGTGGCTTCCTGGTCTGACAAATTTACAGCACCTGTTAAGTCTTTCTCACCCACAAGTTTCAACTGAATACCTGTGGCTGTACTTACAAAATGTGGCCAGGAGGACCCATCCATTTTGGCAAGTACCTCTGGTCTGAAGTGTACAAATCAGAACTTTCACCACATTCCATCTGGCACTCACTGGTGGCACCAACACCTCAGAAGCCCTGCTTGGGTCATTTGTCACCATGTGGACACACACAGACCACTACGGAAAATGGAATTTTTGAACCACCCTGAGTGACCTGCCTATATGTGTAGACAGCCATGGTCACCTTTTCTCCATATATTGGTTGTGCTGACTTCAATGTGGTTCCTATTATGCTGTTATTTTCCTTTAAAAATAAAATTTCTTTTGGAAAGTTGGAAATCTCTGAAATGATTTCACACCTATTCTTTCCCCTTACCTTCCAAAGAGCTGCTCATAATGTGAATATTAGTCAGTACATAACAAAAAGAAAAATCCTTATTATTATTGTTGTTGTTATTACTATTAGTTTTCCTTAGTTAATTTAGAGTAAACCATTAGGAGAAAAGCGACCACTTTCTGGAAGGTAGGACGTGCAAAGAAGTGAATCCGAGGCGATATTCGGGAGAATAGATGGCGGGGGAGGGGCCTCCATCGGCTGCTTCTGGCAAGTGATAGAGCCACGGAGCATAAAATCGGAACTTTTAGAAGTCTGCTCCGCTGAGGGACGTCACTCCAGTGGCTAAGCGGGGGGTGGAACCCTCGTGGGACAGTGTGGTCTCAGGACCCTCGGGGTCACAGAAAGACTGGGGGTGCCTGAGAGTGGCAGAGCTCCCAGGTATCGGAGTGGGGAAGCCGGCTGCAGAGATGGAGCCGAGGAGTGGGCTCTCAGCTCTGGGTTGCCATAAACCGTGATCCACGGCACAGTCGGGCCACTGCTCCTCCAGCAGAGACCCAACAAGTGGCAGATCCAGGGAGACTCACCTTCTTCCTCCGGGGAGGAGCGGCGCGGGAGCGCACCGCGGGGATCTGCTGGGTTTGGAGACTCCACCCGGGGTCGGGTGCCAGAGAGAGAAACACGCGGTCACAGGCCGGGTGAGCATGGAGTGCGGCCGGAGACCGGGGAGACGGGAGTGACTGACTGCTTTTCTCTGGGGGCTCACTGAGGAGTGGGGCCGAGTTCTCGGCTCCTCCGGAGCGGAGACTGGGAGGCCGCCATTTTCACTCTCCGCCTCCAAAGCTGTACGGAAAGCTTGCAGGGAACAAAAGCTCCGGAGAGCAAACCTGAGGAGATTACTTAGCCCAGACCGGGTAAGGGCGGGGCAATTCTGCCTCCAGCAAAGACATTTGGGAACCACGGCAACAGGCCCCTCCCCCAGAAGATCAGCGAGAACAGCCAGCCAAGACCAGGTTTACCGATCAGGGAGAACGGCAGAACTCCAGCGCTAGGGGAATACTGCACATAGAATTCATGGCTTTTTTACCATGATTCTTTAGTCTTTCAAAGTAAATTATTTTTTTTAACTGTCTTTTTTTCTTTTTTCTTTTTTTTTTTTTTGAATTTTTCTTTTTCCCTTTTTCAACCAACATCTTATCAATCCCTTTTTTAAAAAAACATTTTTATTTTTCATTTTTAGAGTCATATTCTATCCCTATAGTAGTTACCCGTATTTTTGGCATATATATATATAAGTTGTTCTCTCTTTAAAATTTTGAGATAGTTTCTTCTAACAGATCAAAATATTCTCTAAATCTCTAGTGTATGGTTTTTTTCTACTCCCCTGCCTGATCACATTCTTTCCCTTTTTTCTTTTTTTTTTTAAATCCTCTCCTTTCTTTTTTCAAACAACTTATCAATTCCTTTTATAAAATTTTTTATAATTTCCATCTTTACAGTCATATTCCATCCCTTCATCATATCAACCCTTATTTTTGTACATATATAAGTTTTTCTTTCTTTAAAATTTTGGGAGGCACTTTCTTTTAACAGACGAAAATACACCCAAAATCTAGTGTGTGGCACTGATCTATAAACCAGCCTGATCATATTTGATCACATTCTGTTTTTGTTTTGTTTTGTTTTGTTCTGTTTTTGTTTGTTTTTATCTTTATCTTTATCTTTTTCTTTTTTCTTTTTTTCTTTCTTTTTCTTTTTTCTCTCTTTCCCTTTCTTTTCCCACTGCTTCAGGTCTTTTCTGATTTGTTTAGAGTATATTTTCTGGGGACGTTGTTACCCTGCTAGCATTTTGTTCTCTCATTAATCTATTCTCCTCTGCACAAAATGACAAGACGGAAAAAATCACCTCAACAAAAAGAACAAGAGGTAGTACCGACTGCCAGGGACCTACTCAATACGGACATTAGTACGATGTCAGATCTAGAGTTCAGAATCATCACTTTAAAGATACTAGCTGGGCTTGAAAAAAGCATGGAAGTTATTAGAGAAACCCTTTCTGGAGAAGTAAAAGAACTAAAATTGAACCAAGTAGAAATCAAAAAGGCTATTAATGAGGTGCAATCAAACATGGCGGCACTAACTGCTGGGATAAATGAGGCAGAAGAGAGAATCAGTGAGATAGAAGACCAAATGATGGAAAATAAAGAAGCTGAGAAAAAGAGAGATAAACAACTACTGGATCACGAGGGCAGAATTCGAGAGATAAACGATACCATAAGACGAAACAACATTAGAATAATTGGGATCCCAGAAGAAGAAGAAAGAGAGAGAGGGGCAGAAGGTATAATGGAGCAAATTATAGCAGAGAACTTCCCTAATTTGGGGAAGGAAACAGGCATCAAAATCCAGGAAGCACAGAGAACCCCTCTCAAAATCAATAAAAATAGGTCAACACCCCGACATCTAATAGTAAAACTTACGAGTCTCAGAGACAAAGAGAAAATCCTGAAAGCAGCTCGGGAGAAGAGATATGTAACCTACAATGGTAGAAACATTAGATTGGCAACAGACTTATCCACAGAGACCTGGCAGGCCAGAAAGGACTGGCAGGACATATTCAGAGCACTAAATGAGAAAAATATGCAGCCAAGAATACTATATCCAGCTAGGCTGTCATTGAAAATTGAAGGAGAGATAAAAAGCTTCCAGGACAAACAAAAACTAAAGGAATTTGCAAACACGAAACCAGCCCGACAACAAATATTGAAAGGGGTCCTCTAAGCAAAGAGAGAGCCTAAAAGCAACATAGACCAGAAAGGAACACAAACAATATACAGTAACAGTCACTTTACAGGCTATACAATGGCACTAAATTCCTATCTTTCAATAGTTACCCTGAATGTAAATGGGCTAAACGCCCCAATCAAAAGACACAGGCTATCAGATTGGATTAAAAAACAAGACCCATCGATATGCTGTCTGCAAGAGACTCATTTAAGACCCAAAGACACCCCCAGATTGAAAGTGAGGGGGTGGAAAACCATTTACCATGCTAATGGACACCAAAAGAAAGCTGGGGTGGCAATCCTTATATCAGACAAATTAGATTTTAAATCAAAGACTGTAATAAGAGATGAGGAAGGACACTATATGCTACTTAAAGGGTCTATCCAACAAGAAGATGTAACAATTGTAAATATCTATGCCCCTAACATGGGAGCAGCCAATTATATAAGGCAATTAATAACAAAAGCAAAGAAACACATCGACAACAATACAATAATAGTGGGGGACTTTAACACCCCCCTCACTGAAATGGACAGATCGTCTAAGCAAAAGATCAACAAGGAAATAAAGACTTTAAATGACACACTGGAACAAATGGACTTCACAGACATATTCAGAACATTCCATCCCAAAGCAATGGAATACACATTCTTCTCTAGAGCCCATGGAACATTCTCCAGAATAGATCACATCCTAGGTCATAAATCAGGTCTCAACCAGTACCAAAAGATTGGGATCATTCCCTGCATATTTTCAGACCACAATGCTTTGAAACTAGAACTCAATCACAAGAGGAAAGTCAGAAAGAACTCAAATACATGGAGGCTAAAGAGCATCCTACTAAAGAATGAATGGGTCAACCAGGAAATTAAAGAAGAATTAAAAAAATTTATGGAAACCAATGAAAATGAAAACACAACTATTCAAAATCTTTGGGATACAGCAAAGGCAGTCCTAAGAGGAAAGTATATAGCAATACAAGCCTTTCTCAAGAAACAAGAAAGGTCTCAAGTATACAACCTAACCCTACACCTAAAGGAGCTGGAGAAAGAACAGCAAATAAAGCCTAAACCCAGCAGGAGAAGAGAAATAATAAAGATCAGAGCAGAAATCAATGAAATAGAAACCAAAAGAACAGTAGAACAGATCAACGAAACTAGGAGCTGGTTCTTTGAAAGAATTAACAAGATTGATAAACCCCTGGCCAGACTTCTCAAAGAGAAAAGAGAAATGACCCAAATCAACAAAATCATGAATGAAAGAGGAGAAATCACAACCAACACCAAAGAAATACAAACAAAATCCCAAAGACTCCACCCCAAAACTGCTAGAACTCATACAGGAATTCAGTCAAGTGGCAGGATATAAAATCAATGCACAGAAGTCAGTGGCATTCCTATACACCAACAACAAGTCAGAAGAAAGAGAAATTAAGGAGTCGATCCCATTTACAATTGCACCCAAAACCATAAGATACCTAGGAATAAATCTAACCAAAGAGGCAAAGGATCTGTACTCAGAAAACTATAAAATACTCATGAAAGAAATTGAGGAAGACACAAAAATGGAAAAACGTTCCATGCTCATGGATTGGAAGAACAAATATTATGAAGATGTCAATGCTACCTAGAGCAATCTACACATTCAATGCAATCCCCATCAAAATACCATCCACTTTTTTCAAAGAAATGGAACAAATAATCCTAAAATTTGTATGGAACCAGAAAAGACCCCGCATAGCCAGAGGAATGTTGAAAAAGAAAAGCAAAGCTGGCAGCATCACAATTCCGGACTTCCAGCTCTACTACAAAGCTGTCATCATCAAGACAGTATGGTACTGGCACAAAAGCAGACACATAGATCAATGGAACAGAATAGAGAGCCCAGAAATGGACCCTCAACTCCATGGTCAACTCATCTTCGACAAAGCAGGAAAGAATGTCCAGTGGAAAAAAGACAGTCTCTTCAACAAACGGTGTTGGGAAAATTGGACAGCCACATGCAGAAGAATGAAACTGGACCATTTCCTTACACCACACACAAAAATAGACTCAAAATGGTTGAAAGACCTCAATGTGAGACAGGAGTCCATCAAAATCCTAGAGGAGAACACAGGCAGCAACCTCTTCGACCTCAGCCGCAGCAACTTCTTCCTAGAAACATCGCCAAAGGCAAGGGAAGCAAGGGCAAAAATGAACTATTGGGACTTCATCAAGATAAAAAGCTTTTGCAAAGCAAAGGAAACAGTAAACAAAACCAAAAGACAACCGACAGAATGGGAGAAGATATTTGCAAATGACATATCAGATAAAGGGCTAGTATCCAAAATCTATAAAGAACTCATCCAACTCAACACCAAAAGAACAAAGAATCCAATCAAGAAATGGGCAGAAGACATGAACAGACATTTTTCCAAAGAAGACATCCAAATGGCCAACAGACACATGAAAAAGTGTTCAATATCGCTCGGCATCAGGGAAATCCAAATCAAAACCTCAATGAGATACCACCTCACACCAGTCAGAATGGCTAAAATTAACAAGTCAGAAAATGACAGATGTTGGCGGGGATGCGGAGAAAGGGGAACCCTCCTACACTGTTGGTGGGAATGCAAGCTGGTGCAGCCACTCTGGAAAACAGTGTGGAGGTTCCTCAAAAAGTTGAAAATAGAGCTACCATAGGATCCAGCAATTGCACTACTGGGTATTTACCCCAAAGATACAAAAGTAGGGATCTGAAAGGGTACATGCACCCCGATGTTTATAGCAGCAATGTCCACAATAGCCAAACTGTGGAAAGAGCCAAGATGTCCATCGACAGATGAATGGATAAAGAAGATGTAGTATATATATACAATGGAATATTATGCAGCCATCAAAAGGAATGAGATCTTGCCATTTGCAACAACGTGGATGGAACTGGAGGGTATTATGCTGAGCGAAATAAGTCAAACAGAGAAAGACATGTATCATATGACCTCACTGATATGAGGAATTCTTAATCTCAGGAAACAAACTGAGGGTTGCTGGAGTGGGGGGTAGGGTGGGAGGGATGGGGTGACTGGGTGATGGACACTGGGGAGGGTATGTGCTCTGGTAAGCGCTGTGAATTGTGTAAGACTGTTGAATCTCAGATCTGTACCTCTGAAACAAATAATGCAATATATGTTAAGAAAGAAAAGAAGAAGAAGAATGTAGCAGGAGGGGAAGAATGAAGGGGGGAAATCTGAGGGGGAGATGAACCATGAGAGACGATGGACTCTGAAAAACAAACTGAGGGTTCTAGAGGGGAGGGGGGTGGGAGGATGGGTTAGCCTGGTGATGGGTATTGAGGAGGGCACGTTCTGCATGGAGCACTGGGTGTTATGCACAAACAATGAATCATGGAACACTATATCTAAAACTAATGATGTAATGTATGGGGATTAACATAACAATAAAAAATTAAAAAAAAAAAAGAAATTATAGAGTAAACCATTAGAAGGAAATCATTATTTTCAATGTGATTCTTCCTGTGAAGGTATGGATTGAGACCTGCTATGTCTTTCCTGGAAATGGATGCTAGACTTAAGAACAGCGAATTTTCCTCCAACCACATGAAATTATCACTGTTATGTAATCTGTAGTAGGAGTAAATCTATTACACTTTTGTCATTTCTCCCTACTACATTTTTGTAGGTCCTCACCAGCAAAGTTGGGATTACTTTATCATTTTCAGCAGCTTTTTTTTCTTTCTACCATTAATGAGGAAAAATTGAGTTTTCTGGTGGTATTCCCAAGTAACAAAAATATACCTAAGACCTCACACTACAGAAGGAAGAAACAGAAAATAATTAATTATTCCATTATAACTCCTGCCTCAAAAATACCAGGTACTTAACATAACATTACAAACATTACACCCCATGTTAGTTTTCCTTCTTATGTGTGAATCTTACCTCCTCATATAATAAACTCCCTGAGGAGAAAGAGACTACCATTTATTGAGAATAAACCATAGCCCACTATGTATTTTATTCTATATATTACTAACAGCCCGGTGAGGTCATTACAAATGAGGAAAGTGTGGGAGGTTTGAGTCATTCTTCCAAATGCATACAGTGACCAAGTAATGTTTCCCACCCCCCCACCCCCAACCCTCTGCTTGAGCTTGTCCAGGCACTCTGAAGTTTTACTAAGCAACACAGACCAGCATTGATACTTGTTGTTAAGAGATTACTACTATGAGCCTAGTATTAACAGAATGTCTGTTACTTGAGTACTCCTGAGACTTCTGCAGTCACCTTTGACCTTATGAACTGCCTTAGCTTTAAACATCAACACTGGCTCAGGCTTCCATCCCATTTATTTTGAGAAAACTAGTGTCCTCCACACCACCCCAGTATTCATTAGTCATTTAAGCTCAAAGTTTATTGAATGTCTCTGTGTGCCAGGCATTCTACCTTCCTGGGAGAGAATGCCAAACAAGACGGATTAAGTCCCTTTCCCCATTAAGCTTACATTCCAGTGGAACTGTTAATTATCAATTGCTGTGTAAGAAATTACCCCCAAACCTAGTAACTTCAAACAACATTCCTTTATTGGTTCATAGTTTCTAAGGGTTAGCTGGGTTAGATCATCATCATGATCTGAGTTACAGTTTTTCACCAGCTTTACTGAGGTATGACTGGCAAATGAAAATTGTGTATATGATGATTTGATGTATGTATACATTGTGAAATTATTACTGCAATTGGCTAACTCACATATCCATCACCTCACCTTACACAGTTACCATTTATTTGTGTGTGTATGTGTGTGTGTGTTAAGAACACTTGAGGTCTACTCTCTTAGCAAATTTCAAGTATATAATACATTATTATTAACTATACTTATCATGTTGTATATTAGGTTTCCAGAATTTATTCGTCTTATAATGGAAAGTTTGTATATTTTTATCAGCATCTCCCCATGTCCCCCAGCTCCCAGCCCCACAATACCATTATTCTACTCACTGTTACTATAAGTTCAACATTTTTAGGTTTCACATATAACTGAGAACATATAGTATTTCTCTTTTTGTATCTGGTTTATTCAGCATAATGTCCTCAAGATCCATACAGATCATCTCAAATGGCAATATTTCCTTCTTTTTTAAGGCTGAATAGTATTCCATTGTGTAATATATACCCCATTTTCTTTATCCATTCATCCTTAGACAGACATTCAGATTGTTTCCATATCTTGACTACTGTCAATAATGCTTTAATCAACAAGACAGTGCAGATATCTCCTAGAGATACTGATTTCATTTTTTTTTTTTTTGATTCATACCCAGAAGTGAGGTTGCTGGATCAACAGTAATTCTATTCTTAATTTTTTAAAGGAACATCCATAGTATTTTCTGTAATAGCTATATCAGTTTAAATTTCCATCAGCAGTGTATTAAGGTTCCCTTTTCTCTGCATCCTTACTAACATTTGTTATCTTTTGACTTTTTGATAATAGCCAACCTAATCAGCGTGAGGTGATAACTCATTGTGGTTTTAATTTGTATTTCCCTGATGATTTTGATGTTGAACACCTTTTCAAACACCTGTTGGTCATTTGAATGTCTTCTTTGGAAAAATACCTAGTCAGGCTTTTTGCCCATTTTTTAAATTAGGTTATTTGTTGTTTTTGCTATGGAGTTGTATGAGCTTTATATTGAGTTTTGTATTGCATTGTATTTGGGGTATTAACCCCTTATCAGATACACAGTATACAAATATTTTCTCCCATTCTGAAGGATTTTTTTTCATTTTGTTGATGGCTTCATTTGCTGTGCAGAAACTTTTTAGTTTGATATAGTCCTATTTCTTTATTTTTCATTTCCTGTGCTTTCAGCGTCAAATGCAAAAAAAAAAAAAAAATCACTGCAAGATGATGCTTGTTGTCAAGCATTAGTAAGGAGCTTTTCCCTATGTTTTCTTCTAGGAGTTTTATAGTTTCAGGTCTTACATTTAATTCTTTAATCCATTTTGAGTTGATTTTTATGGTGGTGTAAGATAAGGGTCCAATTTCATTCTTTTGCATGTGGATACCCAGTTTCCTGACACCATTTATTAGAGACTATCCTTTGCCCATTGTATATTCTTAGTGCCTTTGTTGAAGATTAGTTGACCATATATGCATGGGTTTATTTCTGGTTGCTCTCTTATATTCCATTGGTCCATGTGTCTTTATTTATATGCCAGTACCATACTGTTTTGATTACTGTAGCTTTGTAATATAATTTGAAATAAAAAATGTGACACCTCCAGCTCTGTTCTTGCTCAAGATTGCTTTAGCTATTTAGGATCTTTTGTAGTTCCCCATGAATTTTGGGATTTTTTTTTTTCTATTTCAGAGAAAATGTCACTGGAATTTTGATAGAGATTGCTTTGGATAGATGGACATCTTAACAATATTAACTCATCTGATCCATGAACACTAGATATCTTTCCATTTATTTGTGGGCTTTTTTTCTGTTTCTTTCATCAATATTTTATAGTTTTCAGTGTACAGATCTTTCACTTCTTTGATTAAATTATTCCTAAGTATTTTATTCTTTTTGATGCTATTGTAAAAGGAATTGTTTTCTTAATTCTTTTTAAGATAGTCTGTGGTTAGTGTACAGAAATGCCACTGACTTTTGTATGTTGTTTTGGTATCCTGCAACTTTTCTGAATTCATTTATTAGTTCTAACAATTTTTTTGGTGACGTCCTTAGGGTTTTCTGCAAAGGGACAATTTTACTTCATTTTCAATTTGGATGTCTTTTATTTTTTTTCCCTTAACTAATTGCTCTGGTTAGTCTTCCAGTAGCATGTGGAGTAGAAGTGTAAGAGTGGGCCACTCTCCTGAGTTGAGTGTTATCTTGTTCTTAATCTTAGAGGTAAAGCCTTCAGCTTTTCACCATTGACTATGATGCTAGGAGTGGGCTTTTCACATATTTTCTTTATTATGTTGAGGACATTGCTTTTATATTTAAATCATTGAGAGTATTTATCATGAAAGAATACTGCATTGTGCCAAATGCTTTTTCTGTACCTATTAGGATAACCGTATGATTTGTATTCTTCATTCTGTTAATATGGTGTACTACATTTATCAATTTGCATATGTTGAACCATCTTTATATCCCAAGGATAATTCCCACTTGATCATGGTGTATGATCCATTTAATGTGCTGCTGAATGCAATTTGTTGAGGATTTTTGTATCTATATTCATCAGTGACGTTGGCCTATAGTTCGTTTGTTTCTTTGTTTTTATAGTGTCCACACCTTTTGTTCCGTCTTTGAGGGGAAATTCTTAAGACTGTATGCCTTCTTTCAATCCTGCAAACCATACTTGTGCTAAGAGCCTCCCAGGGGAAGTTTCCTGAATTGTTCAAATTTATGTGCCTTCTCCCAATCCTACAGAGTTGGTCCAGCTTTCTGTATGTGCTCATGAGCCATCTATAAAGGCTTGCACTCACTGTCTGTAGTGTTGCATTTGAGGAACCAACCTTGGGAGGTGGGTGAAGCACACAGAGAATTAATGGTGACTGTGAGCCAGTTGGGAGAGGTCCACAAGGTACTGAGTCCCAAGCAGTTGCGGGCAGCTTCTTGATGGCATCCACAAAGCAGGTTAGTAATATCTGTGGCCCTCTGATGAGTTCTGAGTCCTGGATGCTATGTTCCCAGCCTCTCCCAACCTTTAGCTGTGCCCATCTCCTAAGTATTCTGAGTGGGGCAAGAAAAAAGTGGGTCTCTTGGGCAGCATCCTGTGTGGCTGGGGAAGCTGGGCATTCATTCATTGTGCTCTGACTTTCCCCTGTGGGAGAAATCAGAGGCTGAAGGAGTTTCTCTTGGCACTAAACTGCGCTGCTTTGGGGAAGGGGTAGCATGGATAAAGTGAAACTTTATCTTTTCCATAATCTTTTCTTCTTACCATCCTTAATGTATCTATTCTTGGATTTGGGGGGTTTTTTGCTCTAGTTCTTCCCCTAGACTACTGGACTTGCACAAAAGTACTCTCATCTGTAGGTGGTTGTCAAAATCAATGTTCTAGAAAACTCCTATTTCACCATCTGCTAATTAACATTTTTAAAAGTTCCCTCAATTGCTATTATAGAAAATAGACTATAACAGGGCAAGAGGGGGAACAGTAAGACCAGTTGGGAGATTATTCTAGTGGGCCCTATGAGATACATGGCAGCTCAGACAAGAATAGAGAAGTTTTGGGGGCTTAGTTGTCTCTTAATTTCCTCCAACTCTAAGATTCTGCTTCATCTGAATACTGACTCTCTACCCAGTGTCCATCTCCTGTGACAATCTTCTCACCACCCTAGGTTGACCCTGATGTGGAATGCAGGCCCATATCCTTTTAATTCTTTTACCAAGTGATCACCAACATAAGGAGCTATGTGTAGCTGACTCTAAGTCCAGTGGTACTTCATGGGGCTTATGTCCCAGCACTGGACAGTGCAGCAAAATTTAAAATGTAATATTAAATTGCTATTATGAAAAGCCCTACCCATTAATCCCTACCAGCCCCAATATCCAATATGTTGCTATGCCCCTCTCTCTCCCTTGATCTCCTTGTAGCTCAATGCTTCCAAATTTTCTGTCCCTCATTTCCTCTTTCAGGCTGCTCACACTAAATTTTCCATACCTTTTTACATAAGAGCAGTTCATCATCCCCTTTATTTTGCATCCTCCCTCTAGATCCTGATTTGAGGCTTAACTTTTCATAGCCAAAATACCACTATTAAGGTGTTTTGTCAAACAACATCAATAGAAACTATATTTTCCTAAGCAGGACACTTGGATGTTTTTACACCTCTCTGATACTTAGTTGGAAAGGTAGTAAACAAAGGGAGAGATGGGCTGTAAAGGACTTCAGGAGCCGATTCAGAGCATGTACCACCCCTTCAAGATGGAAAAGGTAATGAAAGAAGCTATATGCAAAACAGTTTCAGCAATAATGTTTCCTTGCCAATACGTACTTTCAGTGTTTAGTGTTTGTTATTACCCAGGGAACACAAAAGCCCCTATGGACATGAAAGTCATAAAAATTCCACCTCCCCCATCCCCTAACCTCCATACCCTTTGGCAGCCTCATACATTCTAGTCACTGTAAACTCAATTTTCCAGAAAATTTCAAGAAAACTAGTTTACTACCCTCTTCAACCATTTATATTCATTTTGACTTATTGTATTAAGAGTAGGTACCTTTGAGTGTTCAGACTCTGTTAACAATGTCACAGTTCAGAAGTATGAGAATGATTGCGGAAAAATTAATTTCTGATTCATGTAGCAATAAATTGAGGCATGTTGACTCGAGCATTAGTTTTTCCAAGAAATTCTGCTGCCAGATTTTATTTACAGAATGTCATCATTTTCCAAAACATTATCGTTTCTTTTTTCAGATCGTGCCTTCTGACTAGAGTGGGTAATTTGGGGAGGGTTTATACATAATGATGGCCTGAATCCCTTCATTTGTAAAATTGCATAGTACTTGGCTCATTAATGGCTGTTGAAAATGCTAGTCTAGTAAAATCATGAGAAGAGATTTTACCTGGGGAATTTAATTGCTGAAACCAAATTGGACCCGTTCCCAAACATTATCTGAGACAAACAATCAATCTTGGTGCTGGGTGTTTCTCACGGCAGATGTTGGGAAGGCACTGCCCTGACTAGACACAATTTGGTATTACAAAGTTACCATCTCAGGGCTCTGCTTCACTCCCTGGACCTGGAGAAATCATCAACCTGTTTATTCAACTCCATTTGGGCAATGGATAAATTCCACTGAGGGCATTGACAAAATTCCAAAAGACAACACAATGTACATCATATAATCCTAATTTAAAGGATTTAAGCATCTGTCAAAGCCCCAGAGGGGACACTGGACTTTCATCATTAAGTATTTGGTAAAGTTGTGAACTGGCAATAAAAGATTAAATGAATGCCAGGTAAACACTTCTCCATAATTACAGATCTTATAGCCATCTATGTTGTTTTGTTCTCCCACCTAGGCCCTGGTTTGAGACCTGGTGGAAGAAATGCCCTGTATTGTATAAAAGAATGCAGAAGTAAAGCTTCTGATTTACCTAATATCTATTCCTACAGTCTGAGGTAGAGCAGAGTCAGATTTCAGGGGATGAAAATAGAGTGTTGTGGCCCAGATTGGACTTCAATTTCCTTTTGATAATCATGCATTCATGTGTGTGTGTGTGTGTGTGTGTGTGTGTGTTTGTGTGTGTGTGTGAAGAGTTCATAAATCATATCCAATAACTAGGCTGATTATCAGAATCACTTGAGGAGCTTTTAAAAATACAGATGCCCTAACTTACCCACCCTGAGGCCCGGGAATCTGTACTTGTAAAACAGGTGTTTATCCAAGTGACTCTGATTATTAGTTCTGGTTTAGAACCACTATTCTAATACCCATTCTTCACCCCACTCTCACCATTTCTCTGCTGGCTCTCTTCCAGTAATTTAGTTTCTCAAAGTTTCCATTTTCTTCTTTCTTTCATATTGTGATGTGCATTTGATCCATAGACTATTTCTTTCCTGGCCTTACAAAGGTGTTCATCTTTCCATGTGCAACTATTACTCTTCTAGCTTCTGAAATTTTGCAATAACCAGATAGGTGTAGAGCCAGGTAAACTGATGTTCTTTAGTTCCTGGGGAAACCTCAACTGCAAACTGGTCGAGCACTGCCCAATGATCCAATGACAGGCTCACAGATCTTTATCTGAACTGATTTCTTTTTAGGATTTATTTATTTATTTGAGAGAGAGAACAGAGGGAGAGGGAGAGAGAATCCTCAAGCAGACTCCCTGCTGAGTGTGGAGCCCAACACGGGGCTCAATCTCACGATCCTGAGATCATGACCTGAGCCAAAATCAAGAACTTGATGCTCAACCAACTGAGCCACCCAGGTGCCCTTATGTGAACTGATTCTGAGGCAAACACAGAGTTTGAGGCAACATCCTATGTTTGCCTCAACTCCAAAAGCTCCAGCATCTTGAAACAAACCAATTTTTGATTTTGAGGTAAAGTCTGGCAAAGAATTGTTTCCTTGTTTAAAGAAGAGAAAGGACTTAAAATGGATTACAAACAACTTTATAAAGTACAAGTTCTTACAAAACAATAGCTTCATGAGCTAACTCTAAATGTTAGCTATAAATGAATCAGAAACATATGGTTGCAACTTTTCTCTACATACAAAAGAGACTAAAGATTCAGGGGAAAGGAGCTAGAGACAAACATGAAGTTGATTTTCCAAAGGCCTAGATGCCGGGCAATGGTTTAGAACACTTTCTGAAAACTCTAAGCTACCAGGTTTTATCAACTCTTTTTTAGCTTAGTTATCAGAATCTACAGATATCTAAGAA
Organism: Halichoerus grypus; assembly: GCF_964656455.1. NCBI lineage: Eukaryota > Metazoa > Chordata > Mammalia > Carnivora > Phocidae > Halichoerus > Halichoerus grypus. The sequence continues at coordinate 53,321,415 of NC_135721.1, read as the reverse complement.
GAATCAGTGTCAAATGAAAGTCTCAAACAAATTCTAACCAGAAGCAGTTTTCAAACTGCAGTCTAATTATTGAAAACTTACTAAGGACAAGATGTAAAAAAGATGGAGACATACTCAAAAAAATCCAAAGCTGGGCATCCATTAACATTCAAGCATTTTTAATAAAAAGAAAGTACTTCAAATTGAATGACAGTTGAACAAATCAATTGTTGCTAAAGAATTTTTCCCTAATTAAGTCCTGATGGCTTTACAATGCAGTAAAGAATGTATTGGGCTTTTGACAACTCCTTCCATTCCCAGTGAAAAGGGAAGACAGCCCAGAAAATCACTTAGAAAGACCCGGACAACAGATGGTACACCAGAACTGAACAATGATCTCAATAAGTGAGGCCTCAGAGACATGATGATGCATTCTGCAGCTGGATATCATAAAACTTGGGTACCAGTGGTGCACTGCTATGACCACTAAAACTATATTCTTTTAAAGCCACAAGCCAGTGTGTATGACCAGTCAAAGCCCAATCACATGCTGGACAAAACTGTGGGAAACATCTGGGGCCCACAAGGAAGCAAAGTTCCCTAGGTTTTCTACATTATGGCTATTATGTTAAGCAAGTCAAAATCCCTCTGTCTCAATTCCCTGTGGAGTGATGGCAACACCATCTATTCTAAGTATCTCATACAAGGATCCAAAATGAAAAAAGAAATTGCTTTTAAATGTAAATATGCTATAGTCAAATAAGCTGGTATTCTGTAAAAAGGAATGGACACACGTTAGTGCTTGCATTTTTAACCCACTGTGCTAGATTAAATATGCTGCAAGTTCTTTGACCTTCCTCCGATTGAGAAGAAGGGTCTATAGTCTTTCCTCTTGAAACTGGACAGACTCTGTGACTGCTTGACCAATAGAATATGGTGGAAGTAATGCTGCTAGTTTCCAGGTTCAAGATGTTAAGGACAGATTCCACCTTCTGTCACTTGAAATACTCTTAGAACCCAGCCTCTACACAGTGAGGGAACTCAAGCAGCCCCATAATAAGACCTATATGGAGAGAAATGTGATCTCCAGCCAGCAGCCTTGGTTGAGCTCCTAGCTAAATGCTAACACAGCCTGATAGCCATGTGACAGCCATCTAGAAGAGAATCCTCCAGTTTCTAATTGAGATGCCCCAACTGATGCCACTGAGCTCTGCTCAAATTGCAAACTCATAAGCGAAATAAATGGTGGTAGTTTTTGTTTTAAGCCACTTAATTTTACAGTGATTGGTTATTCAATAATAGATAACCAGAATGTCCACTATATTGTATAACAATAACATATTATAATATAATATTATTTATGTATAATGATAATTATATAATTGTTATTATATCATAATTATTATCAACAGAAATAATAACTTTCACTTATTAAACATTAACTATGTTCCAGGCACTATTTTATGTGTTTTACCTATATACTTTTAACAATTTTAACTATGTATTCTTTTGCTTATCTAATCATTGTCTATCTTACCCAGTAGACTATCAGCTCCAAGAGGGAAGGGACAATGTCTTATTCACCAGAGTATAACAAGAGTCTATCACAATGTCTGTCATAGTAATAGACATGTTAGATTATTCTACTATTAGCTTGCTTTTTTTACTAAAATTTAATCAGGTTTTTTTTCATCACAGAGGAATCAACAAAAACCTTGAAAAGTTCAGGATCAAAAATGGAGTTAGAGAAGAAAAGAAGAAGCTCAATCCAACAACTTGGATGAACAAGATAACATTTACAAAGTTTTTGGAAAGCAGAGTTATTAAGGCTATGTCTAGGTAGGAACCAATTGGTCAAATTTGCCTTAAGAGTTTGCTACCTAGTTTTTAATGACTGATCAGAACAGTCTAACCACTTAATGCACATGGGTGGTATTACTGGGAAGCTTACACTTCTGGCTACCAAATTCTGTAGCACTTGAAATAGAACACACCAGTCAAGTGATAGTGTCTTGTCCTTCACCCTCATGCAAGTCCCAAAGAGACGGCCAAGGGATGGGTATGACTTGTACTAGATTCTAGGGTAGGATGAGTTTTGTCAGACAGGGGCTTGGCACTCGTTACCACATTGCTATTTCAGAAATTGATCAGAATGACTGGAGGCAGCAGTCTTCTCAAAAGTGTTGCCACTACCTGGAGTGATTTAAATACTCTGGAAGGGACCACAGCTACACATCTGTGATATTGAGGAGGACATAATTAGCTTACCAGGCAGTTGGATGGGGTGAAAGTATGGAACAAGAGCCAATACTCCCAAAAAGACCTGAAGTCACTGGTGCCTGGGCTAGCACAAGGGCTAAGGGTGAAGCTGATATGGAAATAGAGTTTAAACCATGTAAGTTGAAAATAAATAAACAGAACTCGACCTCAAATGGTGGACATTCAGGCTGTACTGATAGTGGTCATATTGCATGCAAGCCCATGTGCCCTTAGGCCTTGGGAAATCAGAAGTCTAGGAGGACAGAAGAAGAGGTGCACAGAGGCTGTTTTTGGAAGAAGACATAATACATGTTGAAGCTGCTATTCTCTCGCTCAAGTCACCAACTGACACGGTAATGATCACGTGTCTACAAGTCCATCTGGCAGATGTAATGTGCCAAGAGTGTGTAGCACCAGTTATGTGCAGGGATCCCACCCAACCCACACTCTCCCACAGGTCCCTAAAGGGCAACACTTGGAGACTTGCTGCCCTAGATATTCTGCCAAAAGAAGCATTCAGATGTTAACACTGTTGGGGAACATGAATGAGCAAAGCCAAACACACAAAGGCAGCCTGAAGTAGAGGAAAGCCATAAGATTAGACTAGAAAAATCACCATTCTGTCCATCAGGCAGGACGAGGCAATAAATGCTCTACTGAGGACTGGGTTACAACAGGAAGAATATAGTAACTAGTTAAGGTTGGAGACATATTTCCTTAGGTGACCTCGAGATAAATGTTGAAAAAGGCAGCTAAAGATAGGCTGTGTATATAGTGTATGTCGACTTTATTTCGATAAACCCACATTGTGCAGCTGGTAGATCATAAATCTCTGGTTTACATTGGGCTATTATTTAATTAGGCTAACCCTTAATGACTCATGGTATTTTGTCATTTTAATGATTCTTTATTTTTCTCACATCTAATTGGTAAATCACTGATTATCAGAGTTTATGGTCTCCTTTTTTTATTGTACCATCTTCTAGCCGCTGTCCAAGGTGATGTGAACTCCAGGCTATTGAGTTTCCTCAGTCCTCAATGGAGGTTGTCACGGAAAATTGAATTTTTGACAAATCAACAGCCTATGTGCAATGCCTCTTCCAGGATGTAACTTTAAGGAATTTGGGAACTGTCTTTAGTTTTGGCCTGAAGTCACACTGCAGCTTGAGATCCTGTCATTTACATCAAGCACAAAAATATACATCTTAATACACTGCAGTATTTCTTGGACTTTGATGGTATCAGTAAGCATGGTGAAAAGGGTTTTCACCACCAGATTTGAAATGTTTGGCTTTTTTTTTTTTTTAAATCACAGACTTCTTTTGTCTAAAACAAGTTCAGGCAGTAGGAAGGAGTGAAAAATGTTCAGATTTATTCACATGATATTTTCTCAGAAGAGTCTCTTTTTAAAGAAGCAATTATTAAGCCATCCACATTAGACCCATGCAAATGAAAAGATCAGAGTTAATTAATCTTGTCCTGAGTAAGAGAAATGACGAATAGCAATTAAATATTTTGTGTTCCTCAAGGAATTTGCTTGCGTACTTATTCCTTATTTCTCAAGGGAGGGAATTACTCTAATAATATGGAAAATGCTTGGTGGAAAGGGCTAAGGCTAGTGACTCATATATCCTGATTATCTTTCTTCAGCATGGCACAGGAAAAATAATGGGAGTTTTTGGAGTCACACAGACCTAGCTTCTGACTTCAATTCTACAATTTGTTAGCTATGGATAATTTATATAAACTCCTCATGTGTAAAGCAGAGCTAATGGGGCCAAACTTCCCCACAACGATGGTAAGGCAGTCGCCTGTTTCTCTGTGGGCCAGAGCTAATATGAAAAGAAGGCCCCTTTGAGAGTACAACTTGAACCCAAAGAGGTTTTTTCAAGAACAAATGAAAACAAATTACATTTCTAATATGACATTGCCTTTCACTTTATTTTATACCGTATTTAGAGACTATGTCTATATCCCAGAATGTTTTTATTTATTCAGATAAACAAAACTAGATCAAATGATAATAATACAAAAATAATGATAATAATAACTGGACATTATTCTGATGGAGGAGAGTAAGAAGAATATACTCTTTTGGTTAAATGACGTAAAGTCATTGGCTGGTTGCCTTTCTCACTATTTGGTTGATCTTTGAGGCATCATTAGACTTAACAACTAATGTCTTTGTCAAGGAAAATAATCAACAAGTATATTAATTAGGTACTGCTTACACTTTTACTGCAAGTCTAATGATTTGTTGATTTTAAGTTAGATGTCCGTCTTCACTAAAGTCATTAATACTCTAAATGAATTTGTGCTTGAAATTCCATAAGTATTTAGGAATTACACATATTTTGCTTTTTACTGTGAGACCCTTAGGCTATGAACATTTTCCTATTGCAGACCTCTAAAGCTACAAACAGAGCTCTTTAGGCATTTGTTAATAAATGACTTGCCTCCACAATTGAAAATGGAAATGATATAAACACAGAAGTGCAAGGGATGGAACCATCAACAACAACCTATGTGTATTAACTTCTTTTTGCTGCTGGTACATGCAGTGTCTTCTGCAGCTGGCCACAAATTAGCATAACCAGTATCTAAGGTGTGATTGACATTAACATTCACTGCTCAGTTTTCACCAGATATCAGAAGCTGCGTGACCCATCCCTTCTCAGGCTGCACCATCCAACGAGTACTACAATAACACATATCTTGAGCCTCTGAGCCCTATGCAGAATCTCCCTTCCAAGTGATTTCTTCTAGGAGTCCTGGTGGTGGTATAATGGTGATGATCACAGCTTTGTTTTGATGCCCACTGCTCTTGTGATCTTTGGCTCTGTGGACCACTGATGGGCCCAGGACCATTATCCGTAAAGCCAGGGATCCTCCCTTGAACTTCTGATCTCTAGACAGCTTCATCCACTGTACCTGACAGGAAAGTTCCTTTAGCTCCTTCTGATCAGCTTTTTCCTAGGACTTTCTCATAGCAGAATTGTCCAGATGTTATGAGGAGGGGAAAAGGGAAGAGGGAGGGACAGGAGCTGATGAAGTACAGCTTCACTCCATACCTAGGACACATGCTCTCTCTTCAGCTCAGTTTATGTTCATCACCTGGCCCTTGAAGCACCTGATGCTTCCTCTGGTGGAGGGAGTGCATCACTGTTTTATCTCCTAAGCAGACTTCCTTCAGCAACTATTAGAACATTGGACAAGGCTGTGGACCCAATTCAAATATCTTCTAACATAACATAACATAATAAAAAAAAATCTTGTAACAGGTACCACATGCTAGTCAAGGGTATACCAGGACATAAATCTCATTGCTTCATAATATTTCTTGAAAGTTCAGAAATTCCCAGAACATCTAGAGGACAGTAGGTCTTAAGTCTGACAGAGTTAGAGTTCAGCCTAATAGCCTGGACCTACCTCAAGATGTTTAGTTCCTGTGGGTTTCTGTTACCAATTTTATATTCCAGAAGATGGAACCAGCACAAACATGTCATACAAACCTTCCAAGACCTGCCATAGTCAGGTCTCACCTCACTTACCTATTCTGATCAAGTCTTTTCTTGAGCAACTCACCACACAGCATCCCTATAACACTGGGATATTCTTTCTATTTAGAATCTTTTCATTCTCCACCAATTCTTATATCATTCCTCTCTTTTTTTTAAGCACTGATTTAAAATCCACTTTCTCCATGAAACATTCTTAATTTGTCCTGCTCACACTCATCCCTCTCTTCTCTGTACATGTATTTGGCGTCAAAATCACAGCAGCTCATTGTTCTATAACCTCACATGCATTAGCGTTGGTTTTAGTTTTCTAGCTAAATTGTAAATCCACCAAGGGGAAATTCCACGTTCTAAATATGCATTCTTATATCCACACAGTATTTATCATGATATACTCTGTTGGTCACAGAGGCACAACAGGAAGTTCAGATTAAATGAAAAAAATAATATATTATCTGCCTAGTTGGTTCGTTTGCTGGTATGTCTAAGGCTGTAGTAGGTATTACAGGATATACAAAAGTGGGATATGGTGTGGTTCCTGCCCTCAAAGAGCTCCCAATCTCATTGAGAAGTCAATAAACATAACATGAAATAATTTGACTGTAGGCAAATGCTAAAATACTTGGTACAGGCAGGTGTTGCTTTGACATCCAGGAAGGGGATAATAGAAGGTTAACTGAAATTAAATGGGAAGATTTTATGGATATGATAGAGTTTGTGATTAGCCTAAAAAAGTATGAAAGTTAAAGAGGCTGATAAAATACCAGCATAGGTATATTCATACAGAAACCTGTACATGAATGTTCAAAGAAGCTTTTTTCATAATAGCCAAAAGCTGGAAACAGCCCAGGTGTCCTTCAATGAGTGAATGGTTAAATAAACTGTGTACATTCATACCATGGAATACTAGTCAGCAATAGAAATGAAAGAACGATTGATACATGTGACAACCTGGATGAATCTCCAGGGAATCATACTGAATAAAAAGAAGCCAATCCCAGAAGATTATATACTATATGATTCCATTTACATAACACTTTTCAAATGGCAAAAACTTAGAAGTTGAGAACATATTAGTAGTTATCAAGGGTTCAGAGAGTGGGGAAGAGAGAGATGGGTATGGTTATAAAAGGGAATCTCAAGAATCCTTGTGATAATGGAACAGTTCAGTATCTTGACTATGGTGGGAGATACACAAACCTACAGAAGAGATAAAATTATTGAGAACTAAACACACACATGCACACAAATGAGTACAAATAAAATGGGGAAATCTGAATAAGATCTGTGGATTTTATCAATGTCAGTATCCTGCTTGTGACACTGTACTACAGTTTTACAAAATGTTACCATTGGGAGAAACAAGATAAAGTGTACAAAGGACCTCTCTGTATTGTTTCTTACAAATGCATGTGAATCTACAATGACCTCAATAGAAATTTTTTTTATTTAAAAAGGGCAGGATATCGTTTCAGACAATGCGGTACAGATGATGGGGTTCATTGCTTGGTACATAATCCAAGCAATGAAAACTTAGATCAGGTCCAAGATCAAATTTCAGGAGTCTTGGTTCCACAAATATTTCTTAACTTGCTAAGCTACTTTGCCTCAATTTACATGTCAAAAATTTATGAATAGAAAGGAGTATAATGTGATCAGGAAAAAATTAAGACATTCAAACCTTCAGGGCACCTGTGTGGCTCAGATGGTTAAGCGTCTGACTTCGGCTCAGGTCATGATCCCAGGATCCTGGGATCGAGCCCTGCATTGGGCTCCTTGCTTGGCGGGGAGCCTGCTTCTCCCTCTTCCTCTCTTTGTCAAACAAATAAATAAAATCTTTTTAAAAAAAAGACATTCAAACATTCAAAGAAGATGATTTTCTCAACTTACACTGATTCTGACCTGAGAAGACCATTGTCGTTTCACTGAAAGGGTCAGAGGTTGAGATGTTATCTTGCAACAAAAACAAGTATACCCTAGCCCTCAAATTAAAAGTTCTGTCCCCATGGCCAACTAGTCTAAGGGTTCCTAAGCAATGATATACATAAGATTCATCTCAAGATGTGAAAAATACAGATTCCTGGAACCACACCTAGATATTAACATTGAGTAGAGTTGCATAGGGTTCTAAAATTTCCATGTCTGAAAAGCAACCCAGGTGATTCTAATCTACCTGGAATCAAAAATCAGAATCAACTGGAGTACTTATTAAAAATGCAAATTCTTTGAGACCCACTGCTTTGGTTGCACTAGCCTATTTTAATTTTATTCTGATGATTCAGTGGAATTTATAGAAGAAGGTTTGGGTACTTAAAGGTCCGGGTCATGTTCCTATATGGTTGGGGATGGAGAGAGAGGAGGAAGCTGTCAAAGTATAAAACCTTCCCAGCCCTCCTCTTCCAATCACAACTCATCAGAGAGCATTCTGCACAGGGAGATCAAAGGCCCTTGCCGAGAAGAAGTTGAAAGACTTTGCTGTTGTAATTCTGGGGCAGAGGTGCTTGGATATAAATGATTCCTAACTGTGGGTTTGGGGGACCCTGCTACATAGAAATGTAAACACAGATGTCAAGCCTTTCATCCCCACTATATAAACATACCAGCTGCCAGGGGAAGAAGGAGAAACCCTTTGGAATTAGCTGCATTTTTTTGCCATCTAGAGCATAAAAATTGGCTTCACGCTTGAATTTCCACCAGCAACGCAAAAGCACTGTTCACCAGAGAAGGACTGAACAATGAACTAGACGTCCACTTGCTGATTGCTTCTTTTCTCAAGGAGACGTTCAGATCTTGCCATTCTCCAACACGGGAGTGGCTGTCCTAGATGAGAAGAGGTGGTAACACTCTATCACAAAATTGCCAGACTCATGGAAGAGGCTCTTAAAAAATATGTGGCCACTTTGCTTCCAGGGTTGTATAAACCAAGAATCTGACTGAAATTTATATTCCTGATCAACCCAGATTTAGGGAAGATGGAAGAAACAGGTCTTGCGAATTTTTGTGAGAAAAACAGAATGGCTTCCAGTAAAAGAGGGTGTGATTATTCCAATACATAAATATTCAAAGGGCCACAACTAGTTTAGCCACACCCAAACCACAACAGACCTCTTCTCACACTATTAAATATTTTTTTAAAAAAGGAAACCATGAAAGAAACCATTTCTTAAAAAAAAAAAAAACTTAAATGTGCAAAAGAGTATAATGGGAAATGTATTTCTAAACAAAACACTTCAATCCATGGAGAAATGTGTCTTCAATTACATCTGGAGCTAGCATGCCAGCTTGCATATGCGTACAAGTCTTGTGTTTTCTACAGAGCCTCAGTTCTGAAAGACCTGAAGGACTATAGTGAAAGCATATAGGGTCTTTTCATTGGACAGGGGATTTTTTTTTTTCCTGAAAACATTATGACAGTCAAACAGATCTTCTGACATTGGATAAATTAGTTGTTACATTATTAACCATACATAACAGTTCAAGGTGATAAAAATAAATCTGAAATTACCAAGCAGCCCACATATGTGATCTTATTGGGCAGAGGCCATTGTGGTTTCGGACACATTAGTTCTAGCAAAAGTTATCCCTTTACAAATGGTCCATCAGAGTATTGTAAAAGGATTATCACAGTGAGCTTTCTAAATGGTCCTGTTGCTTAGAATGGCCAGTAAACCTGGCTGTGTGTGATAGAAGAGCCAATCAGTTCAGGATAAACTCCTCACAGCCTCCTGCTGAGGCTTAGTTTAGAAGATATTATTTTCCATAGTCAGATTATGGACTACAACTAAATAAAAATCTGTGCAGTCGATATCTTCTACTTACATATAGGTTAATTCAGGAAGGCTGTTCATAAATTTGTTTGTTTCTGAGTTCAATAGATCACAAAAAATCCATTTGTACACCTTTCTACTTTCATAAGAGGGTTCTTCATGTTGATTACATTGCTTCTGTCTCTTCTTGCTTACTTCAAAAACTCATGATTATATGTATGTCTATGTAAATATACTTGTGTGTATGTATGTGTGTATGTGTATATGTGTGTATATATGGTATCTACTTGTGTGTGTGTGGATCCATGATAGTACTTCAAACATTAGCACACATACCAGAACATCTTGAAAATTCAGACTTAAGATGGTTACGCATGACAGCCAATGTCCCCTGTGGATGTAGACAGAGTTGTGTTTTCTTTATCAGGAGCATGACATTTGTTAAATTGAGTAAGTAATATAGCTTATATAATTCTTTTTTTAGAGGAGTAGGAGAGTCAGGTCATTTTTATAATAAAGGTAAGAGAAAATGGCTTTGGAGGAAGAAAGGAGACAGCTGGATAGGGATTTTCATACTGGGCCTACTATCCACAGGCCTCAGCAGCCCTGCCACGGATCTGCCTGATTCTTACACATCAAGAAGTTGAACTTGCGAGCCATTTCCGTGTTGTAGATCTGCCGGCAGGTTTCACGGCTTTCCTTTTGTCGTCTGTGACAAGGCTTTTTAGAGTACCAAGGTTGCTCAAAGTCCTCAGTGAGCCCATCCATGGTGTGGATGCTGTTTAGGGTCCTGTATGCACCTTCCATATTCCCTTCTTATACCATCACAGCCCTGGCAATGAACTTCAGATGTTTTGCCATAACCTTGGAATTTAAATCTTCACTCGGCAGGACCCCATGTTCTCAGGAACCAGCTGTCACAAAGCTTAGCTTATATAATTCTTAATCCATGCTAATATGGCAAAAATATGCATCTTAATTTGGTTCCAGTGTACCTTTCCAGGCTGGTCTCTCATCCATTATGTGCTGCATTCAAACGGTTTTTGTTTTGTTTTGATTTTTTTAATTCCCTCAAAGCACCATGTTTTCCTCTTCAGTCATTAAATTTACACTGATCATGTATTATGTGTCAGGCAGGGTTCTGCGTTCAAGGGGATACAGCAGTGAATCAAGCAGACAAAAATCCCTGCCTTCTTGCAGTTTAGGTTCTGGTTGGGGAAGACAGAATAAACAACTATGTAAAATATATAGTATGTGAAATGGTGGTAACTATAAGAGGGTAGACAGGAGAACTGAAGGGCTAGATAGGAAAGGCCATACTTGAAGCATTTGAGCAAAAAGCTGAAAGGGCTGAGGAAGTGAGCAAAGTGGGTATCCATGGAAAGGTAGAGGGAAGAGCTAGTGCAAAAACCCTGGGAAAGTGGCACTCTTGACTTATTCAACAGCAAGGAGGTCAAGATGAAGGAGGGAGAGGATGGTGGAGATGTGGTCAGGAGGCAAGGGGTTGTGTGGATCACGCAAGGCTCTGAGAAAATTTAGCTTTCACTTTGAGTGATGTGGAAAATGATGTAAGGGAGGATATGAGAGGTGGGGATGGGGGAAAGTGGTGGTGACACAAGGAAAGATGACATGGACAGTACTGGTAGAAGTCATGAGAGTTGTCAGAGTCTGCACAAAATTTGAAAGTAGAACCAAAAGGATTTGCTGATTGACTGAACTCGGGGAAGGAGATAAAGAAGTCAAGAAAGAATCCAAGGTGTTTGTTTACTTTTGCCTGAGTAACTGGAAAAGTAAAAATGTTGTTCACTAGGAGGGGCAGGCTGCTGAGGAAGCAGGACTTGGTAGGGTTGGGAGAGTGCAGGTAGCAGGGGTTCAGGCTTGGACAAGCTAAGATAAGATACCTGTCAGACACCCAGATGGACACAGCAGAAAGGCCGCTGGGCATAGGGGTCTGTGGTTCAGGGGAGAGCTGCAATGCACATATAAAATTTGGAAGTTCTCAGAATATAGGTGAGATTTAAATCTATGAAACCAAAGCACTAAAAGAGTGAGAAGACAGAGAAGCTATTTGAAGAGTGAGCATGGTTCATGGAACTGATGACTCTGAAACAGTATGTGCTGCGGGAACCACTGTTCTCAATTTTATGTTAGTGATTTCTTCACTTTTCTATAGGGTTTTACCATCTAAGCGTATTCCTGAACCATTAATTGTTCAGATTTTATTCTTCTTAAACTTTATCATACTGTAAGCATTCTTCTAGACTTCACTCTTGTCCTGCGCTTTAGGTTTTTAAGATTCATCATGTGATGTATACAGCTATTGTCCATCTGTTTTCACTGCTACATAGTATTTTATTGTGTGAATGGATTGTTATTTATTCAACCATTTTCCCCAGGTTTTGGCTCTTAAAAACATTTCTATTATGAACATTTTTGTATGAGTTTCCTGGTGTACATGTGCAAGATTCTTCCTGAGACCATACCTAGGAATTAATTTCTTGATTCATTGAGTATGGATGTATTCAACTTCACTGGCCATGGCTGAACAGTTTTTTTTTTTTTTCCAAGTGGTTGTACCACTTATATTCTCATGAGTAGTGAATGTGAAATTCCTATTGCTTCACATTCTTGATGGCACTTCCTATTGCCAATAGTTTAAAAATTTTTTGCTTCACAAGTATGTGGAATATGATATTTTATTGAAGTTTTATTTTATATTCCTATTATTATTAATGATATTAAACATAGTTTTGTATGTTTACAGGCCATTCACATTTTCTGTGAAATCCTGTTCACATCTTTTGCTTATTTTTCTATAGAATTGTTAGCAATTTTCTAATGGATTTGTAGAAAAACTCTGTATTATCTACATGCTAATCTTTTTTACAGTTAATGTGTTGCAAATATCTTCTGTAAGTTTGGGCCTTGTCTTCTCACTCTCTCTCTGAGATTTTTACGTGCATTTCTTCATTTTAATGCAGCTGAATTTATCAAATTTTGTTTTAGTTAGTGCATTTTTTTTGCTTTTACTTAAAAAAAAAGTACCTACCAAAAAATCAAAATAACAGTTTCCTGAATTATTTATTTTTGTAATTCTCATTTCAGCCATTGATCTACCTGAAGTTGATTTCTGTGTATGATATCGGGTAGGTATCTGATTTCATTTTTCCAAAGAGAAAGTGGATGTCCTAGCACTATTTACTGAATAATCTATAATTACTGCATTTATTTATAGTGCCCACAAAGTTCCACATAAGTGGATCTGTTTCTAATCTGTTCTCTTTCTTTGGTCTATTTGTCTATTCCTACGTCAAAACTATAAGGCATATTGTGTGTGTGTGTGTGTGTGTGTGTGTGTGTGTGTGTGTGTGTGTGTCTTAAGATTTGTCTCTCCCTACTTCACATCTTGTTCTTCTCCAAAAATGTCTTGACTATCCTTGGGCTTTGCTCTTCCACATAATATTCAAAAGTAGCTTATTAAATTCCACCAAAAAAAGCCACAGCGATTTTTGACATGACTGCACTGAATTTATAGTTTTATTTAAGGACAACTGATAACATTATGATACCTACACTTCATATCCAACACCAAGATATAACTCAATTTTGTTAGTCATTCTTTAGCATTTTAACAAACTTTTATATTTTTTCACAAGTTGAGGTTATAGTTACTCTTCCCCAGTCAAAATCTGTTCAGAAATACGGTCTTCAACTGCTGCTATTAGATTTATTGCCATTTCCTCTCTCTTCTGTGACAACTTCCTGTTCACCTTCACCTTTAAGGCTCCAGCTCCCTCCTTAGCCCTCTGAGTAAAAGGGTTTGTTAGTAATGTTTAACATATCCATTTCATTAATCTTCTGGCAAATGCTGTTTTCAGAGGATTAAAGACCAGAATGTTCTGATTAAACATTTAATTAGACATAGTAAAAAATATTGCCAGTTTTAAATAATTGATTCACTCATTAGTCTAATATACTAATGACAGAGCTTTGAGAAAAGGAAATGGAATAAAATTTACCCTCTGAGAAAATGGGTTGAAATTAGATTTTTACGCTAAAATTTTTCAGAGTAAATTACCAGCTTGGATGGATGAGAGCTGTCTAACTAGTATTTCTTTCACTGCATGGACTTCTAATGGGTAAACTTTTTGCAAGTGAGAGCACTCAGGACTGGCCTTTCAGTTATTTACTATTAGAAACTGTTGTAGACCATGAGATACAATGGAAGAGAGCCCTGAACTCAGAGCCAAATGGTCTGTGTTCAAATTACATCTGTCACTTCCCTATTGTGTCTTGGAAAATGTTTCCAGTCCCTTTGAGCCTTTGCTTGACCCTCTGTTAAGACGAAGACTAAGATTATGTCCTAGACAACTTTTTCTTTCATGGTGCCTACTGAATGTTAGGCACTTACTATTATATTTATCAAATTAATAGAACCAGATTAGATTAGGTGATATTTTAAGTACCTTTCAATTTTAAAATTTCTTTCTAATATTTACCTTTTTGTGATTTTGTCCCAAATTTCTAGACAAAATTACTTAAGAGGCCTGTACAAACCTATGATAGACAGATATAAAATTGCAATTTAGCACCAAAAGTGTTTATATGAAATAATTTCTTGTTTCCACTGACTTCCATCATCTGGAATATATTGTATGAGAAAATTTTAGGAGAACCCAGTTACATCACAGGTTTTATTCTTTTCCATTATCCAGTATGAGAAATATAAGAAAAAGAGGAGCAACCAAAAGGCAAGACAGAGAGGACTGTGTTAGATGTCTGTTAATGGATATTGTCATGGTGAACAAAATATTGTTACATAACTAGAGCAAATTGCAGAGAATAGTCCATAATAAAATCCCAATTTTATAAGAAATAGAAATAATTATAAACAAACATACATATTCCATGTGTATTTCAGGGAGTATAATTTGTATAAGCTTAGAAAAAAAGTAGAGTTGACTACCTAACAAATTTTAACTTCTGTATCCATGGACAGGGTGGTGGGCAAGTGTTTAAAATGGGGAGAATGCACGGGGCGCCTGGGTGGCTCAGTCGGTTAAGCGTCTGCCTTCAGCTCAGGTCATGATCCCAGGGTCCTGGGATCGAGCCCCGCATCGGGCTCCCTGCTCCGCGGGAAGCCTGCTTCTCCCTCTCCCACTCCCCCTGCTTGTGTTCCCTCTCTCGCTGTGTCTCTGTCAAATAAATAAATAAAATCTTTAAAAAAAAAAAAAAATGGGGAGAATGCAAAAGAATTATAAAAGGGAGGGGATTTTGGGGGGTGCCTGGGTGGCTCAGTGGATTAAGCATCCAACTCTTGATTTTGGTTCAGGTCATGATCTTGGGGTTGTGAGATCAAGCCCCACATCTGGCTCTGCGCCGGGCGTGGAGCCTGCTTAAGATTCTCTCTCTCCCTCTCCCTTTGCCCCTCCCTCCCCTCTCTTTCAATAAATAAATAAATAAATAAATAAATAAATAAATAAGGGAGGAGATTTTGGCTTTTTCTTTGCCCACTTTTGTTTTGTTTGGCCGGTTTTATAAGCAATTATAAATTTGCACTGAATTCCCTTTCCAAACTAAAAAGTATGTAAAAATGGTTGATACCCAAATTTAACTTGTTCTGGAAGCATCCTTCATGTCTTTCAGATTTCTGTTCAAGTGTCATCTTCTTGAACACTATATATTATATTCCTCCTCCTTGGTACTTCTAGACTACTTTATTCTACTTTCTTTTTCTCCTGAGCACTTATTGCTATCTGAGAGATGACAGATTTACTTGTCTAGTTGCTTACTGTCTGATCTTCTCACACTAGAATATTTCAACCAGGGGCACCTGGGTGGCTCAGTTGGTTAAGCGACTGCCTTCAGCTCAGGTCATGATCCTGAGGTCCTGGGATTGAGCCCCACATCGGGCTCCCTGCTCCTCGGAGAGCCTGCTTCTCCCTCTGCCTGATGCTCGCCCTGCTTGTGCTCTGTCTCTCTCTGTCAAATAAATATCTAAAAAAAAAAATCTTAAAAAAAAAAAATATTGCAACCAGTGCCCAGCATACATATGGTAGTCAATCAATATAGTTAATAAATACAAAGGTAAATAAAGCAAATGTGGTTCATCTCCATGAAGCAATCTAGTGCCATTTGGGGCATGCATGCTGATCTATACAGTTGACATGGGTTTTTCCAAAGATGGAACAGAAATGGTAAGAACTTAAACTCAGTTTTTCTTCTCTCCTAGCCCCCAACATCTAGTGATATCACACAGGTTACTCTGCAGATCTTGATGTATTACCTCTACCTTTTCACTTGGTACTCTTCAGAATTTTCTAGGTCCACCAGACAGGATTAGACTCAGCAAAATTATACCTTTAGGTTTGTCTAATCACATGACATGTTTATTTGATGTCCCCAACTAATATTGTCTTAATATATCTGATATGTGGCCATTTCAAGACCAATTCAAGAGGCAAAGTGAGCAGTATATTCTTTTTTCTTTTAATCTTTTTTCTTTTTTTTATTATGTTATGTTAATCACCATACATTACATCATTAGTTCTTGATGTAGTGTTCCATGATTCATTGTTTGCGTATAACACCCAGTGCTCCATGCAGAATGTACCCTCCCTAATACCCATCACCAGAGTAACCCATCCTCCCACCCCTCTCCCCTCTAGAACCCTCAGTTTGTTTTTCAGAGTCCATCGTCTCTCATGCTTCATCTCCCCCTCCGATTTCCCCCGCTTCATTCTTCCCCTCCTGCTATCTTTTTTTTTTTAACATATAATGTATTATTTGTTTCAGAGGTACAGATCTGTGATTCAACAGTCTTGCACAATTCACAGCGCTCACCATAGCACATACCCTCCCCAATGTCTATCAACCAGCGACCCAAACCCTCCCACCCCCCACCACTCCAGCAACCCTCAGTTTGTTTCCTGAGATTGAGCAGTATATTCTTACCCCTGGGTTCTTAATCAAAATATTTTATCTCCATTATTTCTATGTCAATAGGTAAGAATGTTCCATTTGTACTAAGATGCTCTTAGTTACAAATAAGATAAAACACAATGCATTTGGATTAAATAATCAAGACTGACTGACCCTCAGAACAAATATAACCTCAAGGAAAGACATCTTCATTGTTAATTGATCTAGCATAACAGTCATATTTCCAAAGACCAAATTTCTTTCCATATTTCTGGCTCAGCAATCCTCAATATGAGCTCCCTTTTATCAACTCTCCTGTGGTAGCAGGATAACTGCTTAACAACAAAATCAGGGATACAATTGTCTCGTTCAAGTCCAGTAGGAGAGATTCCTTCTGCCCCTGTATTACAACAGTGCTGAGAAATACACTGGGTGAACTCACATGGGGGAATATATCCTCCCCAGAACCAACAGCCCAAACCAACGGAACAGAATGTATTGAGTGGGATAAGCCAATCTGAGCCCAACCCTAGAGCAGGGAGTGAGGTCAGTTTACTCAGTCCATTGGTAGGATGGAGGAGAGAAGAGAATACATCAACAAAAGTTACTTTTAGGACAGATGTCCATTACAGATCTCACCGAGAGGGAAATAAAAGCAAAGAGAACTGTTCACTCCATCTTTCTGTGGGCTCCAGAAAATGAAGGGTAGAGAAACCATAGCTATAGCTGTTTGGTTTGGATTCCCAATGTCCTTAGTCTCTCTAAAGCATATTTATTGTTTGGAAATCACATGGAATCCAGAAGAATTAAGTCTGAGTCTAAATGCTGGGACTGGTCAGCGAATAAGTGTCCTTTTCATCAGGAATTTGCCTTTTTAAAAATGCCAAAAGGACTGCCTGATAGAAACAGCAACTTCCTCCTGATCAGGTTCTTTTTTTCCCCCTTCCAATCCCAGTTTAGAAACTGAAGGGACAGGGGAGGAATCCATTAGTACAGTACAAATTTAAAAATTAAAAAACATTTTGTTAAGGATGCTTCCCCCTCCTTAGCATTTACACAACCTTCTACCCAAAGGGCAACAATATCTATATCCCATTCTTTTAGGGATTATCTAACCCGTCACTTGACGAAGTACTGAGAAAGCTCCAAGAATCAAAGAAAATGCTCAATGTAAATTGATGGCATTAAAAAAAAAAAAGTTCTTATTGTAGAGAATTTCAAGCACAGAATAGTACAATGAATTACTGCATACCCATCACCCAGCTTCAACGATAAACTCATGGCCATTCCTGGTTTCAGCTACTCTCCCTTCCCATGTTATTTTGAAGCAACTTATACATCAAATCATTTCATCTGCAAAAATTTCAGTAAGTAACACATGTACCTCCAAAAGATAATGAATCTTTAAGAAATCATAATACCATTATCACAGCTCTTAAAATTAGCAATATTTTCTAAATAATTGTCAAATATCTAGTCAATGTTCACATCTACAATTGTCTTGTAATCATCATAATTTTAAAATTTATATGTCTGCATTAGGAGGCAAATGAAGTCCACATATTGCAATTCATTTGTAAATATTTAATATCCTTTGATCTATGGGCCCCATATCATTTCTCTTTTGTCTTTCATGTAATATGTTTGTCAAAAAATCAGGTAATATCCCCTAAAGATTTTTCCACAATCTGTATGTAGCTGATTGCCTCCCTATGGTACAGTTTAACACTTTCCTCTCTTCGCTCCTGTAAATGGGTAGCTGGAGCTAAAAGCTTCATCAGATTCAGGTGTGGATGGCATTTTGAACCATCAGTCAAGGATATATATTCATATATCTTCGAACGTCTTGGATATATGTATTCAAAGGTGCCTGGGAAATTCCAAGCTGCAGTAAAGTGCCATTTTTCACTTACACCAAATAAATAACCCAAACGGAGGGAGTTCACATTTGCAGGATGTTATTTTGAATCTCACACAAGCTAACATTTCCAAGTCAAAAGGAAAAGAAACCGAATGAATGTGGGGCTGGAAGCACAGATACTGTCCGCTCATTTGTAAGGATGTAAACACATTTCTGGGTGTTTCATTGATCAACCTACATCATTCCACACTCCTGAAAGTCCCACATGAACAAAGCAGGCTAAAAACGTGGTTCTCCCTCCAAGGTGTCTGTTTTCTTCCCTGCCTGCCTTCTAATACCCTCATCTTTCCCGTCTTTGTCATATTTGACTAGCTCCCTGGCAGCAAAGTCAACTACAAATGACTTTGAAAGAAACATCCCCGGAACAAAATTTGATGTAAATCAAAATATATTACAAAATGCAGATGTTGGGTAGATATTGTCTGATTCTAGGAGTTCTATACAGCCATCTGGGCTGAATCCACAGAAGTTAAACTTTCAACCAACACCATGCTGTCAAATTTCAGGCAATGGTGTGCTGAATCAGGTGACGCTGATTTTCAGTGCTGTTTCACCAGTCAGTTGTCCCACACTTATCTCACTCACTTTTTGTGCTGCTGGCTTAATCTTCTGATTTCATGTTTACATCCCCATAGCATTTTCTCCAACCCTCTCAACAGACTTTGCCAAATCTATAGATCCCATGCAGAGAACATTTTAAAAAATAAGCCAAGTGCTCTTTCTTCTGAGAGATCTCCACTTCATACAAATTCCAACTTCCCTGACTTCCCACTCATGATATTTTCCACCATAAGTACATACAGTGTCATCTCCACAAACAAACTCCTCTGGATAAATTAACACCATTTATAGGAATATTTTGACTATGAACAAATTCCCCAACTTCTCTGTACAATTGCAATCGACCGATAAATATTTTTTGAATATTTATTAAATATTACATAATACTACATATAAGGCACTAATCTAAATAATATGGTGTTTACACCAATGTACAAAGACCTTTATATTCTAGTTGAACCAACAAAATATGCACATTTGAAAAGATCGCTAATAACCAAAACATAATTTTAAATGAAAAATTAGTAATAGCCCGATAATGACTGCTATGGGGAATTCAGAAGAAGGGAGGTCCTGGAAGAAGAAAGAGAATTTAGACCAGCTTGGAGTTCTAGGTAGAGATTTTAGTGGGCAGGGAGAGGATCAGAATTAGCTAGGGCATGGTAAACATAGACCATGGATGATTAGCAGATATGGACAATTTTTAATCTTTAGTGTACTTCAACAAAGAAACACAACTGCTGACTACAAACAGGAAGATGATGATGTTAACAATGATGCTAATGATGGAGATGTGAAGAATGTAAGGATACTGGCAGTGCTAACAAATGACAATGATGATGCTTGTGAAATATGCCTTATCTTGTAAGACTTTTTGCCAGTCTGGACTTGATTTGTATCAGTTGGTGTGAAATAGTCTCTTGTTTCAATCTGCAGTTCCAATCTAATTTTGATAGCAATGCTGCGATTGACTATTTTTTCTTGCTTTATATCAATGGCTTAATAAATTCACTTTTTTCAGTGGAACAGCAGCAAAGTTTGTGGGCTGATGCTAATTTATCTGGCTAGGGTCTTGTTAATATACTTAGGTTTGGTGAAGCATGGTCCATGCAGTGCTCAGGAAAAGCACAAATAATTGACTGCTTTTCCCAGAGTTTGCTTTCCTTTAGTAGTTGTTGCCCCAATTTCATCCCACAAGCTTGGCTTCCGAACTGAGGATAATACAAGATCACCTTACCTCCAACTTACCTCCAACTGAAAAAACAGTATGCGTGTATATAACCAACATTAAGATTCTCTTGGTAATGCATTTATACATCTAAACTCACAAGAACACACACACGCACACAGAAACACACACGCACACTCCACTTTATGTGAAAGATCTTGCCATTTTACTCTTAAGCTTGGGAAAATTGAAGGCGCAAAGGCAAGCATGTTCTCAGTTCCACTCTGTAGAGGCTAGAGCTAAAATGACGCCTGGAAAGCAAATGCGGTGACCTTTAAAGGAATCAAGAAGAAGCTATTTCCAGCACATTACTAAATGCTATATTTTAAAGGTTCTAACCTTATTTGCTACAAGTGTATAATATCAAGAAACCCTTGTGAGGGAAGGGTCTGCATTCGTCACATGGCATAAGTCACTTACAGAAGAGATGAGAAAGTTATTACTTTCTAACTCGCAGACACCAAAGTTCAACCCAGCTTCTTTTGTGGTTGGCTGCATTAAATAAGGTTCAGGGATCACTTGAAGAATTACAGGCTTCTTGACCTAACAAAAATAAAAAGTTTTCTGCAAATAACAATGGCTATATCATCATGCAGAGCAATTTATGACACACACTCCACCTTTCACAGTTGATGCCAGCTGGCAAACTGACCCTTCATGTGTCTATGGTATTACATTTACTCTTCCAGTTGATTAATAGGTATGGATCTATAAGACCCACTATCAAAATAAAGAATGAGTAAACAGAAGAAAATTACTCATTGAAAAAAGTCCTAACATATAGTCTTTGAAACTGAAGTTGGACTCCACTATGAAGGTCTGGAGAACTACTTGCAAAAAAATAAAATATAGGGTCATAACACTGATTATCTTAATATTTAATAGATAGATAGATAGATAGATAGATAGATAGATAGATGATAGATCTGTCTGTCAATATCTCCTTACATTTGTATGCTTCTTTACAATATAAAACACTGGTATTTGATAATACTTTTATATTCATAACCTAATTATATTTTATAGATTGAAAGTAAAGATTTCTGGCAGGTCAGCTTCAGTGAATCTTTTTCCCACTGTGATTGCATAACCCACATCTGTGAAGGAGTGAGTTGCCAATTATCTCATGGATATAGGATTTATAAATTGGCCAAGCCAATAAAACATTGTGTGGAGGCCTATGTGGTCAGAATTGCCTCCAGTTCACCTTTATGCTAAGTGGAGCCGTCAAACCGTTAGTAAATAACCTTAATCGCCTAACAATTTGTTGGCCTCTGTGTTATGGTCTGACTGATTTCTGATTTTCAATGGTGGACTGGAGGATCCATTTCAACCTAGTTAGCATAAAAATCATTGTTACTGTTTATTGGTTTTCCATACTTAGAATTCAAAGAATGAGCCCAGAAGCACAAAACAACTACATGAGGCCTATGACATGGATTTTCAGGCGAGGGGGAATTCTCTTAGGATTCTATCCTGGTCAGAAAACAATTATGTGAGTTTGAAATCTCTTATTTAACTGAAGCCCCAGGTGAAAGAAACTAATGAGGGCATTGCTTTCACAAGCAGCAACAGGCAAAGTCAAAGAAGAAAAGAAAACCAAATAGTTAAATGTAGTATGCAAATTACACTCAGAAATCAGTTGTTTCACAATTAAGGGTGGGAAAAGCTAGGAAACTCAGGAATGAGATGTTAAATCAAGGAGCCACTTAGACCTAAACATCATGCCGATAGTTCCTTTGTGACTTGGGTCATGACAATTCCAAAATGCCCTTAGCTGAGTTACAGAAAATCTAAGGTCTATGGCAGCTGCTGACTTTTAATGGCACAATGAGTATTCTAAAGTGTTTTGAGCTACTATTGTTGAGACTCTCTAAAATGAAACAAAATATATATTGATTTTCAGTTTCTGCAAGATAACTCCTTATAGCCTGAGATGTGATAAAATAAACTCAGGGAAGGTTAGGCCTGTGAAGTCCCTCACACTAGCGCATCCTGAATCATCTTGGATTGCTCAGTCTGGGCACTTTTTTTGCTGCCCCACCCTTTTTTTTTTTTTTTTCCATCGCCTCTAGGGGAAACTTTGTGCATAGATGGTTTTATTCAATTCAAACTCAATAAAGGTAATCAAAAGTAACAGTATTGGACAAATATATTGGAGACAAGTGTCAGGGCTCCCCTCATATTCCCTGTTGGCAAAATTAGTCATGGGTTTGCCAAGGGAGACAAGAATGGTCTGTTTTCAGTTGAACTTCAGGTTCATATGACTTCAGTGGAAGGACATGTTCATTTATCTACTTATAAACATGCTGGATATTGTCATGTAGCCAATATGCCATATATGCCGTTTCTAGGTTCCAGATGGATATCATGCCTTCTTGATCTCCATCGCTTTGTTCTATTGTCCTCTATACCAATAACGGCTAACTCTCACTGAGTGCCTCTAGTATACCAGGCTCTGTTCTAAATACTTGCTATGAGAGTACTCATTTCATCTTCCGAATAATCCTGGCAGTGGGTGCTATGATTATTCTCATTTTCCTATTAAGGACACCAAAGAACAGAGTCTTAAGGACTTGCCAGGGTTACACAGCCAGTGAGTGGTAGAGCTGGAATTTGAACCCAGTTTATTGGATTCTGGGTATTTGCTACCTCACAAAGTTTTATGAGGATTCAAACATTCCCAACACATAGTACCAAATAAATGTTGACTATTGTTTTTTATTATTTAGACTCATATCCTATTGTTATCCTATTTTTTTTAACTAGGTTTTTATATCCATCTTAAAGATTCTGACTTACATGTGCATTAGACTCTTTCCTGGGCTTATCTTCTCAAAGTATAGTGGAATTTTGATAGGATGCAAATATATAATATTTAGTCTTACTAGTTAACAAGGAACCCACCATGATGGTTAGTTTTATGTGTCAACTTTGCTAGGCTACAGTGCCTAGATATTTGGTGAAACATTATTCTGGATGTTACTATGAGTATATTTTTTGAATGAGATTAACATTTAAGTGAACTTTGAGTAAAGCAGATTACTCTCCACAATGCAGGTGGGTCTTATTCAATCAGTCGAAGGCCTTCACAGAACAAAGATTGACTTCCCTGAAAAAGAAATAATTCTGCTGGTAGAGGTCTTTGGACTTAACCACAACATTAGCTCCTCCCGGGGTCCCCAGCCTGACAGCCTACCCTGAAGATTTTGGACTTGTTAGTCTCCATAATCACATGAACCAATTCCTTGAAGTCTCTCTCTCTCTCTCTCTCTCTCTCTCTCTCTCCCTGTCTGTGTATAGACACACACATCTCATTGGTTCTGTTTCTCTGGAGAACCCTTACTAATATACCTACAACCCAAAATGTAAAAAACTAGCCTGACTCATGGGCATTTTTCATCAGCCTACAGAATTTCATCATTTCTCCCTATCCTTCCTAGAACCATGAGAGTTATAAAATCCCCAAAATTCTCCTAGAGGGGTGGGCCTTCAAAGTCTCCTTTGTTCTTACTCCTTTTTGTGTTCCATTGCCTGTAAAGAAGAACTCTAGGCTGCACGATAAACAAACAGAAAAGCCAGCAGAGTGAGCAGATTGCTCGAGGATGTGGCTTGTTCCTGGACACCCCGGTCATCCTGAGAACAAGCCCACACAGCTGGTGAGGAGGGCAGCTTGGCCAGGTCTCCTCTGCTGTGTCTGCCTTTCCCACAGCTGACCACAGCCCTTGCATTGGATGAAAACTAAGATGTGATTGATTAAATATCATGCCAGAGATTTTATGCCTAATTATTTAAATTCCCTACGGCTAATCTTTAAGAAAACAGTGGAAAAATAATATCATTAGCTTGCAGAAGATAAATCTCACACCATCAAAAGCAAGTGTAGCATTTCACCCAGTTCTGCTTGTTAACCCCTCAGTAAGGCCTTCCTTTTCATATGTTAAAGACTTCTTATAGGATGGAATGATGTGTTATGTTATAAACAGCTACTGGATGGTTTAATACAGTCACATGTGAGTGGATTCCCCCCTCCCTCCTTTTTTTTCTCACTATTGTCACTTTAAAAATAAAAAAGCTACCCCCTCCAGAAAGCACAAGATATAAAACCAATATGTTTGCCTTTCAATTAAATACCTCAGGCTCTCAGCTTGAGTGCAACACCCCAACGTCAATGAGAAGATTTTTCTAAGAACTGTGAAATGCAGGACTGTGGCTGCCAGTGTTCCTGTGCAGGAATCCTGCTAATGAGCTTTAATGTCCTTGACAGCTCAGATTGCTCTAGGCTGAAACTTGGTCTACACGTTGTCAACTTGGGTGTGTCTTTATTCCTGAAATCTTAATCTATTAAGTCATATTTGAGGTTTAACTATCAAAATGTTCACATGGATTGAAATGTTCCTTTTTTTTTTTTTTTTTTAAGTTCTGGCCAATGAACTATGAAAATGACATCACAGGTATAGTCCAAATTTTTCCCTTTTCTTTTTTTCTTAACAGACCTTTTTAAAGAGCAGCTTTAGGCTCACAGCAAAATTGAGCAGAAGGTGACAGAGATTTCCAATACATCCTCTGCCCCTACATATGCAAACCCTTCCCCATAAATCAATATCACCCACCAGAGCAGTACATTCATTACAATGGATGAACGTACATTGACATATCATTATCACTCAAAGCCCATACTTCACATTAGGGTTCACTCTTGGTGTTGGACATTCTATGGATATAGGCAGACGCGTAATGACATATATCCTCCATTCACGACCATACAGAGTAGTTTCACTGCCCTAAAAATCCTGTGCTCTGCCTATTAATCCCTCCTCACCTTCTAACCCCTGGTAACCATTCAACCTTCTACTGTCTCCATAGTTTTGCCTTTTCCAGAATGTCAGATAGTTGGAAGTGATGTGTGAAACAAAGGCAGAAGAGAAATTATTAAATTTCCTTACTACTACAGCCCATTGACAAGTCCTTGAAACAGGGAGAATGACATTCCTCTAGGGACTCAACTGCCTCGAAGTTAATACTTTGCTAAGGGCAAAAGGCAATCTTAGGCCAGACACTCAGGATCCTGTAAGTCTACTTTAACATATAAAAATTCATTTAGAAATTTCCTTTACCTCTAAACCCCCCAAAATACATGTTGGCAATCATCCCCCAAGCATATGGCCCACCTATATACACCTGAAGTGTCTCATGACTAAGGTTTTATTAGACGGTAATAAACGACCTTTTCCCAACAACAGCTAGCCCCCTCAAGGTCCTGGAAACCTTGCTTCCAAAATTCCTTAGAGATTTACACTATACATAACCCCCTCCTAACTTGAAAGTATATAATGGATCACTGCTCATGACCCCATTGCAGCATTTTCTGCCCATGGGTCCTTTCCCTGTGCATTAATAAAACCACCTTTTTGCACCAAAGACGTCTCAAGAATTCTTTTTTGGCTGTCAGCTTCGAACCCTAATGTTCTTTCCTACATCAAAAGTATACAGATTGTAGCCTTTTCAGATTGGCTCCTTTCACATGGTAATAAGCATTTAAGTTCCCTCCAAGTCTTCATAGCTTGATAGTTCATTTCTTTTTAGCACTGAGTAATATTCCATTGTCTGTATATAATACAGTTTATCTATTCACCTACTGAAGCACCTCTTGGTTGCCAAAACTTGCAAACTTCTCTTTTGAAATAACTGAAAAATAAAGGGATTAGTAACTCACTTCAGGGAAAAAGAAACTACTAACATATGTTTTTTAAAATGCATTTGTGTAACAAAGGCCACAAATTTGTTGGGTGTGGTGGCAAATTGGGAGGGAGTGGCCTTGCATGAGGGACACCAACCAGTCACAAAAATCTTATAGTCTTTGATATGAAATAATCTGAATTAATCACTCAGTGTTACATATAAAAATATAAAATACAAATAGGCGCACCTGGGTGGCTTAGTCAGTTAAGCATCTGCTTTCCGTTCAGGTCATGATCCCAGGGTCCTGGGACAGGGCCCTGCATCAAGTTCCCTGCTCAGTGGGGTGCCTGCTTCTCGCTCTCCCTCTGCCCCTCCCCCTGCTCATGCTCACTCGCTCTCTCAAATAAATAAATAAAATCTTAAAAAAAATAAAACATAGTATAAATAAATAAAATTAAGAATTTTGAGCATATGAAAAAAATAATTTTGAGCATATGTATAAATACTGCTGAAATCTATGGCGTTATTTGGCAATTTTAACTTTACCTAGGCAATTTCAATTTTTTTGCAATTTCCTTCATTCAAGACCACAAATTATTCTGTTGATTGCCCCATTACATTAAGAGAGAGTAACACTGGCTTTTATCTTCAGAAGAAAAATGAAGCATAGTAGCTTAAAAAAAAAAAAAAAAAGATTGCTGGCATGGTATGGTGTATTCTCAGGTTTAAATTCTACCTACATTATATCTCCCCAATAACACCCAGAGACACTGTTAAGAAAACTAACTAGCGGCCTAACTGGTTGTTTGTATCACATAATTCAAATTATTTTTATCAAACCAACCCATTGTTTCTGACTGTTTATGCATCTCCATGATAATGTAAGCTAAGGGCACCCAAAGTTTCCTGGTTTAGTTCCTGGATCATGGTCCTCAGTGAATATTTGCTGAATGAATGCCCATTTATTTATTTGTTTTATTTTTTCTTCCAAATTTTTATTTAAATTCCCGTTAACTAACATACAGTGTAATATTAGTTTCAGGTATAGGATTTAGTGATTCATCCCTTACATACAACACCCAGTTCTCACCACAGCAAATGGCCTCCTTAATCCCCATCACCCATTTAACCCAACCCCTCTCCCTTCCAGCAACCCTCAGTTTGTTCTCTATAGTTAAGTCTATTTTGTGGTTTGCCTCTCTTTTTTTTCCCCTTATGTTTATATGTTTTGTTTCTTAAATTCCACATATGAGTTAAATCATATGGTATTTGTCTTTCTCTGACTGGCGTATTTTGCTTAGCCTAATACTCTCTAGCTCCATCCACATCATTGCAAATGCAAGATTTCATTCTTTTTCATGGTTGAGTAATATTCTATTGTGTGAGTGAGTGTGTGTGTGTGTGTGTGTGTGTGTATACCCCACATCTTTTTTATCCATTCCTCAGTTGATGGACATTTGGGCTCTTTCCATAATTTGACTATTGTTGACAATGCTGCTATAAACATAGGGGTGCATGTATCCCTTCAAATCAGTATTTTTGTATCCTTTGGGTATATACCTAGTAGTTCAATTGCTGGGTCATGGGGTAGTTCCATTTTTTAACTTTTTGAGGAATCTCCAGAGTGGCTGTACCAGTTTGCATTCCCACCAACAGTGTAAGAGGATTCCCCTTTCTCCACATCCTCACCAACATCTGTTGTTTCCTGTGTTGTTCATTTTAACCATTCTGACAGGTGTGAGGTGATATCTCATTGTAGTTTTGATTTGCATTTCCCCGATGATGAGTGATGTTGAGTATCTTTTCATGTATCTGTTAGTCATCTGTATGTGTTTTTTGAAAAAATGTCTGTTCATGTCTTCTGCCCATTTTTTAACTGGATTATTTGTTTTCAGGTTGTTGAGGTTTTAAGTTCTTTATATATTTTGGATACTAACTTTTTATCCAATATATCATTTGCAAATATTTTCTCCCATTCCAAAGGTTGCCTTTTAGTTTTGTTGATTGTTTCTTTCACTGTGCAGAAGCTTTTTAACTTCATGAAGTCTCAATAGTTTATTTTTGCTTTTGTTTCCCTTGCCTCAGGAGACATATCTAGTAAGAAGCTGCTTGGGCTGATGTCAAAGAGGTTATTGCCCGTGTTCTCCTCTAGGATTTTGATGGTTTCCTGTCTCACATTTAAGTCTTTCATCCACTTTGAATTTATTTTTCTGTATGGTATAAGAAAGTGGTCCAGTTTCATTCTTCTGCATGCTGCTGTTCTGTTTCCCCAGGACCATTTATTGAAGAGACTATCTTTTTTCCATTGGATAGTCTTTCCTGCTTTGTCAAATGGACCCACAGTTGTGGGTCCATTTCTGGACTTTCTATTCTGTTCCATTGATCTGTGTTTCTGTTTTTGTGCCAGTACCATACTGTCTTGATCACTACAGCTTTGTAATATAACTTGAAGTCTGGAATTGTGTTGCCTCCCGCTTTGCTTTCCTTTTTCAAGACTGCTTTGGCTATTTGGGATCTTTTGTGGTTCCATATATATTTTAGGATTGTTTATTCTAGCTCTGTGAAAAATGCTGGCAGTATTTTGATAGGGATTATGTTAAATATGTAGATTGCTTTGGGTAGTATAGACATTTTAACAATATTTCTTCTTTCAATCAGTGAGTGTGGAATGTTTTTCCATTCCTTTGTGTCCTCCTCAATTTCTTTCAGGAGTGTTCTATAGTTTTCAGAGTACAGATCTTTTACCTCTTTGGTTAGGTTTATTTCTAGGTATCTTATGGTTTTTGGTACAATTGTAAATGGGATTGATTCCTTGATTTCCCTTTCTGCTGCTTCATTATTGGTGTATAGAAATGCAATAGATTGCTGTACATTGATTTTGTATCCTACAAATTTACCGAATTCATGTGTCAGTTTTAACAATTTTTTGGTGGAGTCTTTTGGATTTTCTACATAGAGTATCATGTCATCTGAAAATAGTGAAAGTTTGACTTCTTCCTTGCTAATTTGGATGGCTTTCATTTCTTTTTGTTGTCTGATTGCTGAGGCTAGGACTTCTAGTACTATGTTGAATAAAAGTGATAGAGGGGACATCCCTATCTTGTGGTCCTTGCTCTTTATCACTACACTATAACAAAGGGATTATAAAGAAATTACAAAAGCAAATAAGAATGTAAAGAGTTATTTACAAAGGCTGCATTTCCTACATGGATTTAACTTGAAAATCAAGGAAAAGTAATTACCTACATAATCTAAAGTAGATTTGGTGGGAGGAATCACTATTAAAAACAACAACAAGGGGCGCTTGGGTGGCTCAGTCATGAAGTGGCTGCCTTTGGCTCAGGTCATGATCCCGGGGTCCTGGGATCAAGCCCCACATCGGGCTCCCTGCTCAGCGGGAAGTCTGCTTCTCCCTCTCCCACTCCCCCACTTGTGTTCCTTCTCTCGCTGTGTCTCTCTCTGTCAAATAAATAAACAAAATCTTTAAAAATATAAATAAAAACCACAACAAAAACCAAAGCCTCCATTTCTTTTTATCTTCATTTGTGCTAATATTATTATGTTGATTTAGAAGGAACACACTGGGAACATACTGAAGAATAACCTGGGCCAGTGTGAGGTACTCCTGGGGTTGGATCACTCCAAATAAGCTGAATGGAGGCCCAAGTCCCACTTCGAAATATAAGTGGGAAAAGTCCACTGACGACTTGAACTCTCATATTTGATCTTCACTCTAAAAGTGTTGCCTTTTTTTTAAATTTTATTCTATTATGTTATGTTAATCACCATACATTACATCATTAGTTTTTGATGTAGTGTTCCATGATTCATTGTTTGTGTATAACACCCAGTGCTCCATTCAATATGTGCCCTCTTTAATACCCATCACCAGGCTAACCCATCCCCTCACCCCCCTCCTCTCTAGAACCCTCAGTTTGTTTCTCAGAGTCCATAGTCTCTCATGGTTTGTCTCCCCCTCCGATTTCCCCCCTTTCATTTTTCCCTTCCTACTCTCTTCTTTGTTTTTTTTAACATATAATATATTATTTGTTTCAGAGGTACAGGTCTGTGATTCATCAGTCTTACACAATTCACAGCGCTCACCATAGCACATACCCCCCCAATATCTATCACCCAGCCACCACATCCCTCCCACCCCCCACCACTCCAGCAACCCTCACTTTGTTTCCTGAAATTAAGAATTCCTCATATATCAGTAAGATCATATGATACATGTCTTTCTCTGATTGACTTATTTCACTTAGCATAATACCCTCTAGTTCCATCCACGTCGTTGCAAATGGCAAGATTTCGTTTTTACACACTCTAGAGGGTAGCACCTGAGAGGTGCTACAGCATCATGGTTAAGATGTTGAGCTCTGGAGCCCCATCTAGTTGTGAACTCAGAAAGAACTGAGTGTGGATCTGTACCTCTGAAACAAATAATGCAATATATGTTAAGAAAGAAAAAAAGAAGAAGAAGAATGTAGCAGGAGGGGAAGAATGAAGGGGGGGAAATCGGAGGGGGAGAAGAACCATGAGAGACGATGGACTCTGAAAAACAAACTGAGGATTCTAGAGGGGAGGGGGGTGGGAGGATGGGTTAGCCTGGTGATGGGTATTGAGGAGGGCATGTTCTGCATGGAGCACTGGGTGTTATGCACAAACAATGAATCATGGAACACTATATCTAAAACTAATGATGTAATGTATGGGGATTAACATAACAATAAAAAAATTAAAAAAGAAAGAAAGAACTGAGTGTGAATCCTGGCTCTCCTGGAAGAGTACTCTTGCCAAGTTCCTCAGTCACACCAACTTCTGGCTCCTGATCTGAGCAATGGGGAGAAAAATAGCACTTACCTAATGGATTGTTTTGAGGGTTAAATGAGATGACACTTTTAAAGATAACACTTAAACTTGGCACACAGTAACACTCAAAAAACTTTGCTAGTAGTATTTTGTAATGCCACTCCATACTAGTCAATAGTGTCAACTAGATGTATACATAAAAGGTGGGTTTCTAAGACTTCTGCTTTTCTGTATCTACCTTTCTGCTCAGTACTTACAATGCTCAATAAATACATATTTACAGATTGATTGGCAAGGAGAGCAAAAGTTCTCTACATATAAATTTCTGAAACCAAAAAAGACAGCAAGTGAGTGGATTGCCATTTGGTCTTTTGATCATTCTATTCATATTTGTATGATCAGATTCCTTTTCTTTTATGAATCATAGGAATAATTTCAGGAAGTCTCAGACATCCTCATATAAGGTTAAATATTTAAAACAGAGCTGTACATGAACCTTGAAAATATCCAGACAAACACATGTTGAAAACCTTTTACAAAGCCCTCTGCAGCACAATGAGCCAAGGGTGGCCAAAGCGTCCCTGCAGCTGTGCACTCAGGGTACACGCACCCATTTGTCAGGGGCTGTCCATCTTGAGCACAGTTTACAGGCCTCTTCTCAAGAATGAGGTCACCCCACAGCCCAGATGGGCAGACAGGCTGTAGAATGAGGTATGTCTGGGTGCAGATGTGGGAAGAATTGGGACTAACAACCATAATGGAAACAGGAAATGAAAGTTAGGTCAGCCCAACTGCACAGTTGTTGAAAAAGCAAAACTTAGCCATGTGGAATAATTTTCATGCTCCATAATGTTTACTACCAAATCAGCCAATTTTACCAATAGGTTAGGCCATCACTATGGGGAAAAAAAAAACTCTCAAGGGTATGCATTAGACCCCTTCCCCACCAGTCTTCCTAAATTCCTTCCTGCACTTCAACATATCACTAGATCTATAAGGTCATCCTATTCAAATACTTTAATAGCAAAACCATATTTTTCCCTACTGTTTAGAGCCATTACAGTGAACTTTGCAAGGCCTTTGAAAACTGGAGGGCATTACTGGTATATAAAACAAGAAAAAATAATAGAAATTTAGTGATAATAAAAGAGCATGCCCCTTCCCTTACAGTACACACAGATATGGATGTTTATAATGCATCCACAAGCCCACCCATACACCTAAATGAGCACAAACACACACACATTTAGTGCTTTTGACCTTTATATAAGAAGTTATTTTGGAAAAAAAATGTTGCTGGGTCTCTGGGCTAGGAGAGCAGTGAATCATTAATCTCTCAAGATGGTTAGCTTATGCTTGCTGCTGTGATGTTACCAACCTCACCCTCCAAAAGCACATCCAAGGTTGTCTGCTGACCTGAAAACTTTGTTTGAACACTCTCTGCCACTCTGCCCTTGACCTCATATGGACACTGATGTCTCTTTGGCTGATGATAAAAGTCATGCATAGCTAACACATGCAGTCTGACAAAATTACCAGCTCCAAGCCCTGCTAATTTTTCTAAAACTATGTGTAATATTCTACTGTTTCTAAAAGTCCATGATTTTACTCTTTAACATATACCATCATTTTTAAAAGTTGGGAAGCATCCTACACAAAATTTTTTCTAATTCTGCAAACTCTCTGTGATCATTCCATTTTCTGAAAGACTTAGAGTCTATGTGCCATATCACTTATTGTAAAACTTATACAATTCTCTTGTTGTTTCACTTATATTAGGCCTGCTTCCCCAAATTAAGTGGGCCCAGAAAGGCACAAACTTAGGGAAAATGCTTAGGAAAAAAAGTTATTTTCTTTATTTGTTATTTTAAAGCAAGAGCAGGGAAGAGCACAGGACCTGCTGAATTGATTAGCTGGCAATCCATTAATGTATATCAGAATTAAGCAGAATTCCCCAGATTTTATCTTATCTACCAAAAAAAAAAAAAAAAGAGGTTTAGACTAGAAAGGAGGTATGGACAAACTTCGGTGAGAGAAACTAGAGCTTATTTCGAGAGTCAAATATAAAACTAGCAAGCTGAAGAGAATGAATTTAAATTCCATATCTCAGAAGAAATGCACTCAATATAAAATTACTGAACTCTTTAGAAAACCACAATGCAGAGAAGAGATCTTAGGAAAAAAAGAAGACTAAAGAGTTTATCTGGCTACAAAGTCAGTACAGTCCATTCATTCAATAATTTATTCATTGACAAATATGTGTCAGGAACATGCTAGTCTCAGGGACTATCCAGTATGTGCCTGGAATTATTTTAGGCACCTTTAACGAGAAAAACAAGACAGATGAAGTTTCTGCTTTGATGGAGCTGACATTCTAGTGCTAGATACAGAAATTACACAAATGAATAAACAAACATGTAATGGAAACTGGAGATAAGTGCCAGGAAGAAAAATAAGGAAGGAAATAAGGAAATAGAGTAAGGAAATAGAATGTGACTGTGGTGAGATATATGAGTTCTATTTTAGATACAGTAGTCAAGTATGGACTTTCTGAGTAATTGACATTTAAGCAGAAAGGAATTAAGGGAACAAACAATACAATGATCTAGGGAGAAGAACATTCCAGGTATAGGACACAGCATCTGCAAGAGTCTTGAGTAATGAAGGAACTTAGTGTGTACCAGAAACAGAAAGAACAAAAAGAATTGCCCAGGTGGCTAAAGCAGAAGGAGATAAAGAGGAGGGTGGGACAGGTAGGCAGATCATGCAGGATCTTCTGAGCCCCAGTAAAGAAGACTAGATTTTGTATGAGTGTGAACTGGATAATCCTGAAGAGTTCTGAGTAGGGAAGTATCATAATACTATTTATAATTTAAGAAGATTGCTCTATCTGCAATGTGAAGGATACATTAAATAGGATCCCAGAGAGGAAACCCTAAGACAATTTAAGAAGGTCTCTCATCAGCACAGAAGAGAGATAAAGGTGACTGGAGTGGTAGTGGTAGAGGGGATGATATCATTGGCAGGGATTGCAGGTGGAACATAGCAATGGGTTGCTTGAGGGGAAGGAGTCAAGAATGATAACCGGGTGTTGCCTAGAGCTAATTGAGTGATTTCTGGGGCTGTCTACTAAGATGAGCTAGATTGGTGGAAGAGCAGAATTGGGAGCAGGGTAGAGAATCAAAAGTTACATGGAAAGTGAAATTATTAACTATGCACTGCAACTGCTAAAAATAATTAATAGGAACTTGGACTATATTGTTGGAAATTTAGTATTCAGATCAAATGACACAATACATCCTCTCTACTGTTTGCTGTTTGTACCACATCATAACCACTCAGTTCAGTACTAGACTTTACATGCTAAGAGGGATATTGGCAAAAACCCACGCTCAGAGAATGGAGTCTGGGAAAGAGAAGGGGCTGACATGATAAATGCTTGAGGAAACTGGTGGGGCTGGAAGTCAGAAATCGAGGCATCATCAGGGTTGGTTCTCTCTGAGGGCGGTGGGGGAGGATATGTTCCATGCCTGTCCTTAGCTTCTGGTGGTCTCAGATGTTCCTTGGCTTATGGATAGCATTCTCCCTGTGTCCTCACTTCCACCTCCCTCTGTAAGCATCCATCTTTTCACATAGCACTTTTTATATAAGGACACCAGTCATATTGGATTAGGGGCTCATCCTACTCCAGTATGACCTCATCTTAACTAATTAACTATAAATGGACCAGAAGAGCCATCACTGATACAGGTGAATACAGCACATAGTGGTTGTTTCTCAACTATTAAAAGAAATTGAACTTATCCTGTGACTACAAAAGGCACTTGAGTAGAGGTGGGTAGAAGATATCAGGAGACAGACTTCAAAAAGGAAGGGCTTTCTATCAGTTAGGAAACTGTTCCAAAAGAGATTGGCCAAGAATTCATCAGGGAGGCACACCAGATAGGAAATTGGACCAGATGATATCCAAGCCCCTTCCATGATGAGGGTACTGTGACTCTAGATGTAAACCCTTTATGGTTAGAAACCATCATAACCTTATTTTTAAAGTCTCTAACAGGCTACATAGTAGAGGCTCAAAATACACTTAAAAATTCAACTTTTTTGACTTGACATTCAAATCTAGCCAATGAAACTTTTTAAATATTTGTATTTTTTATTATTTATTTTTTGTGTAAGGGTGCTGATGGGATATTTGTTCCCTGCAACAGAAAGACTGGATCAACTCTTTCAATTAATAACAGACTAAACCCCATAGTAACCAAGGAAAACACAGAACCCTACAAAGTAACTTGGTAAATCAGTCCTGTCCCTAAAACGACCAGATAGAGAGAGAGCCAGAGTGAGTGAGAAGAGAGACACTCCAGTTAGATACATCTGCCAGTGATCTTGAACAACTGTATTTCAAATGACTGGTGTAAGAATAAAATGAGATTGCCCCTGTATAAAGCACCTAGCAAGTGTCTGGACCCCAATAAATAGTTACTGTTATTTTATCACTATAATTATTCACAAATGTTAAAGCATGTCTATATGTTGTGCTATATGATCTTTGGTTTAAGAATCTCTAGAGAGACGGGGTGAGGCCTTTTCAGGGCCTTCCTTTCATAGTGTTTAGAGCATAGTACTGAGGCTCCCTGATGGATCATCTATAAAATGAGGGGGTATGATGACCTTTAGATCCTTTCTGCTCTCACAGCCAAAGTTTCTATGAGATTTACCACCATGGAGAATAGTCCCCCAAATGTGCTAAGACTCCCAAATTGGAATTAATAAGAAATTTTAGTAAAAGTGGCTGAATATGATATGACCATGTGGAAATAACTTTTCTTCATACTAGTTAGAAAATATCATTAAAAAATCACATTTATAAAACAAAAAATCAATAAAATCCTTAAGACAATACTTAGCAAGACATGCATGAGACCTATGTAAAGAAAATGTCAAAGAGTTCCTGAAAAAATATAAACTAATTATTTAATAATTGGAGACATAATGTCCTCAGATGGCAAAACTAAATGTTCTAATCATGTTAATTATTGACAAATTGAGTTATTTGTTTAAAGCATATCCAATAAAAACCCCAACAGCATTTTTCTCTCATTTAGCATGCCTGACAAAAAAAGTTTCAAAAGTTCATATGAAAGAATGTATTTGTGTAAGAATGGCTAAACACATTTCAAAGAGAAAAAAAAAAATGAGAAAAGACTGGGTACAATATTGTAGACTTTATATTTCAGTACATACACAAACTAAGTTCTAAATATACTCAAAAGCTAAAATGTAAAGTCCAAGCCTTAAAAATAAGGGGGGGGGACCCAATTGGGTGAATATCTATCATCTCTCTAGTAGGGAAAGATGTGAAAACAAGAGAACAAGCAGGAAGGAAGGAAGGAAGGAAGGGAGGGAGAAAGGGAGGAAGGAAGAGAGGAAGAAAGGGAGGGAAGGAAGGAGGGATGTAAGAACCCATGGGAATGTTGATTATTTAAACACATAAAGGTTTACATTATTTGTCAATTAAAATATTATTCGCTAAATTAAAATGCATATAAACTAGAAGAATATTTGCAAAAATATTCAATATATAAAAAGCTCATATGAAGTTTATCTTAGTCCAGATGTCTAAGAAGTGGACGATCAGTATTAAAAGTGGGAGGATTTTATTAGGTATATTAGTTTCCTGGGGCTGTCATAACAAAATACCATAAACTGGTGGCTTAAATGGGAGCTTATTGTCTCACAGATCTGGAGACTAGAGGTCAGAAATCCAGGTGTCCACAGGGCCGGTTCTCTCTGAGGGCTGTGGGAGAGGATCTGCTCCATGCTTGTCCCCTAGCTTCTGGTAGTCTCAGGTGTTCCTTGGCTTATGGATAGCATTCTCTATGGGTCCTCCCTTCCACCTCCCTCTGTAAGCATCTATCTCTTCATATGGTATTCTTTATATAAGGACACCAGTCATCTTGGATTAGAGGCCCATTCTACTCCAGTATGACCTCATCTTAACTAGTTACATCTGCAACAACCCTATTTCTGAATGAGGTCACATTCTGAGGTATTGGGGGGGGTAGGATTTCAACATATAAATTTGGGGGGGCATAATTCAACCTATAGCACTAGGAGAACTGCCTATGTGAAAGGAAATAAGGAGGAAGCCAGGCAAGTTGGGAGAGCCATAAGAGATGGGGAGAGACATTGTAGCCTACCTGATAGTCCAAAGAAAGGACAGAAAATGATAGGAAAGTCCTTGAGACAAAATCAGCCAACAAAGAAGTTCTGTGTCTCCTAAGAATGGGTCTGCTTTAGCATCCCCACCACACTCAGTCATTGGTAAGGAGCAGGCCATCAGTGGTGTGGCCCCAGTGTAAATAGGACAATGGGTTTCAAAGTGCTGCAGTTGGGGCCCTCAGTCAATGATGCTCCTGTAGTAGGAGCTCTGGGAGGCATCTTCTCATGGCTGCCACAATATCATCATAGATAAATAGATAAAGAAAGTATTAAAAAGTTCAGCTTCACTGGCAATCACGAAAGTACAATGTAAGACAGCACCATTTTTTTTCTTTTTAAAATTATCAAAGTAAGGGTACTTTTTTAAAACGAAGATATTCAATGCTGGTGAGGGTTAGCTGTTATTAATGTTATTGATAAGCTGTTATGAATGTAAATTGGTACAACAATTCCAGAATACAATTTGGTAAAAATGTGTCTTTTAAAACAACCATGTGCTTTTACCTAGTCATTCCTTATTTAGAAATCTATCCTGCTCAGAAACACATGCAAAGATGTATACACAAAAATGATTGTTATAGTATTTATAGTCATAAAAAATAGATGCAATCAAAAAGAAAGTTTTAATCACAAGAAAATCTAAAGAAAATGTTGATGCATTTACTTAATGGGATAAGATAAAAGCTATCAAAATTACACTTTTGAAGAGGTTGTAATGTTACAGGAAAACATTTATGATAAAATGTTAAGTTAATGAAGATCATTTGTATTTTCATATATAATTTGAAGTCTACTATGTAAAAAATATGGGCAGAGAAAAAATAACTGGAAGGAAGCATGTCAACATTCTAACAATGATTATTCCTGGGTATAGGAAGATTTTTGCATGATGCATTCTTTGCATTCTTCTTTTTCTTCTCTATAATTTGCAAAATAAGCATTTAAACCAGCCATTTGTTTACGTTAAAATGGGAGCTCTACCACAGGAGGAAAGGAAATAAGAATAAGCCAGTGGCAGGAGGTTTTGGTGACAATGACAGAATTGAGAGGATTAGAAACTCCTATTTTCTCATGATATGGCAGTGAAAGTGGAAGAGGAAATAAAGTCCATAAAAAAAAAAAAATGCACCCTTGAGATTTCCTACTATCAATGGGTTGATATTATTCCTATGCAATCCTTATTCACCATGAGCAAAGAGGACTACAATTTAGTTAAAGCAACTATAATTCTCTCTATATATATTATAATTCTCTATAACCACCTCCCACTTTATATCTAAGCCAAAAAGAAGTGGCAATCCACTTTCAATAAATCCCTCTAGATCCTAGAAAACAAGCGTCCTCTCAGTAGAGAATAATGCCTAAATGCACTATGAGAGACCCCATGGCATCATTCCCTTTCAGTCACCTGGGGCTCACACACTTATGTGATATCCACTGCTCTCTCTGAGAGAGATGGAAATACTAGGGCAAGCTATTGTCTAGATGTCTCCTCCTTCCCAACACCTTCTCTTCTACCCCATATCCACCCTCAAACAAAGCCACATTTCTCTTCCTTCAGAAGAAATCACAACACCAGTTATATCTACAGTGGAGAAAGAGCACATCTACTTGGCTTGGTGACCTTACTTTTCAGTGGTTGGTTAGCTGTTGCTAACCTATCTGGCCAGAGTCAACAGTTCAAGGAAGATGCTGTATTTTGCAAATAGACAAATGGACAGTGAAAACATTTTTCTTTCTTTCCTTTCCCCTAACCAAGAAGAGGATCATC
This sequence comes from Halichoerus grypus, assembly GCF_964656455.1. Taxonomy (NCBI): domain Eukaryota; kingdom Metazoa; phylum Chordata; class Mammalia; order Carnivora; family Phocidae; genus Halichoerus; species Halichoerus grypus. The sequence goes on along the minus strand of NC_135721.1, from coordinate 53,282,771 downwards.
AGAAACAGAGCTTCCTTGCAAAACATCCAGTCTAATTTTTAACACAAATTGTTCAGAGGACTTTTCATCCATTTGACATGGAAGAAACTAATTTATGTTCAATTTTAGAGAAGAGGGAGTGGAAAGAAAAGAGGAAATTCACCATCCCATGAACAATAGCTTGTGAACAAGCTTTAAAACTCTTCTACTGTTATGGTGGCTTGCCTCTGAAACTCCATTTCCAAATGTCTCCTGACCACATTACTCACATGATTTCCTACCACATCCTTCCAACCATTCTAGTTTGTCAAGACATCTCTTCTTTTAAGCTCTCCCCTCTCCCTGGAGTGTCATTTCATTGTTCCTTGGATTTGACAATAGTGCCTTAGTTTGTCCCATCAACCTTTTTCCCTGGGAGGCAGTCGGCACATTTTAGCGACTTTACAGCATTAAAGAAAAAAGGGGGGAAAAAGCCCTTCCTGATGTCTGTTCTGAATTTGTTTGTGTTCTATTCTATGTGTATCCCTCCTTTGTTCTGTCATCTGTGTCAGATGGAAAGCAATCACCCTGCCTGAAATGTATCTATAGCCAAGGCTCCATGTAAATTACAGAGAGAGATGACAAATTTCATGGCCTGGTTATGGTAAAAATGGCAAATTTCACAGTTTGTCATGGATTAATAGAAAGGGAAAACAAACACAAATGAAGTCATCCCAATTGTTAGAAATAATTCCAGAGTGACTATTTGATGAATTTAAGCAATGGGATGGAATGCAGGCCATTCAACACGTAACCCACGATTTTAAATTTAATAAAGAACCTTGTAGTTTTATACTCAAACATCCTCATGCTGAAGTCTGAATTCAAACACACTTGCACATCAGCCTGAGCTCATAATGAGCAAGCCCCAAATTCCAAAAACCTAAGTTTACCTTCCTTCACAGAAGATAATAAGCATCCATGAAATGTTTTCATGATGAACCATGGACTGCAGATTTTTAGGGTCATTGGTGACATCATGATAGATGAGGAGATTTATCTACATGTTTGGAAATGTTACACAGCTCAGTCGATCCACCTGGAAAGTATCTTTAAAAGATTAAGGAACTGAACCCATCTTCATAGTTCATGCTCTTTAGTTCTAGTTTCAACTTTATTCCCTCTCTTTGTTCATTCTCAGTTACCACTTCGACCTTGTGAAAAACGTGTTGACCAGGGCTTCATTCACCATGGGATTCTGAGAAGGGTCTTAGGAAAGAATTGGGTAATCCATCATCATCTCTTTAAACTCAGATTCTGTAGCCTGGGCTTTAGGCCTGGCATTCCTGCGGCTTTGGTAACTGTTTCTCCACATTGTCTACAATCCCTCAAAAGAATTCCGCATTGTTTCAGAACCTGAGCAGCGTTTTTGCACTGTACGTCATTCCTATGTCTATATCTGGTGTATGGGCCATGTATTCCTTGTGTTTTCTCTATAGCATTCATGTCTAGGGTCTGAAAAAAGCAAATTCCAAGATTATAGCACAATTGCAGACAGTCCAAAAATTCATTAAAGCCAATATTTTCAGGTTGCTTGATACTTGTCAATCCAATCAAATTGACCATAAGAAATTTAGTCTGAATAAACCTTTTAGCCACTTTGGATTCTTCAACAAAATAAAGACCTCTAAAAAGAATGTAAACTGGGGCACCTGGGTGGCTCAGTCATTAAGCGTCTGCCTTCGGCTCAGGTCATGGTCCCAGGGTCCTGGGATCGAGCCCCGCATCAGGCTCCCTGCTCAGCGGAAAGCCTGCTTCTCCTCTCCCACTCCCCCTGCTTGTGTTCCCTCTCTCGCTGTCTCTCTCTCTGTCAAATAAATAAATAAAATCTTTTTTAAAAATACATAAATAAAAATAAAAAGAATGTAAATTCTAATAACATATGTACAGATAAATAAAGGTAGAAAAAAATTTAAATGGTGACTTTTGATGCCTTCAAGCACTAAAGATTTAGAGACTGTCCAAAACTCTAAGGTGGAACAGGCACTGGACATTCTGAAGGGTTTATGTCATATAAGCACCATTTGAATTCCCTAATAAAGAGAGCATGGTTCATTTTTCACCATTGCATCTTAATAAACCACTATATGTAAAGCAATCACATTTGGTGTATTGTCAGCTTTGGAAAATCACAACTAACTTGTCTGGAAATTAGACACAAACAAGGAATGGTGAAATGCCTCTCTTTTTACTTTATTGGGAGATTTTCAAGAAAATAGAACAGAACACAAGCAAAATAACTTTGGCTTCACCTTCAATCCCTTCAGTGCCTACATAAATAGTCTGTCTTACTTTTTCACCTTGTTTATATGTCACCTTGCAATGTTCCTGAGTGTATGTCTTACCTATACAACTAGACTGTAAGTTCCTTTAGGGTAGGGCCTTCCCCTTATTTTAACCTATCTTGGAAGCAATAAGAATAATTCAGGGCCATAAGTGCTAGCTGGCTTGAGAAACACTCCTAAGGACCACATCAAGGCCATCGGCTGCACAGCTTGCCAATTCAGCTGTAGTCATTTGCAACAGGTCTTCTTAAATCATTGCTAAGGACACAAGCCTCCAGAGCTCCATGGAATATCACCACTTAATATTCCCAGCACTGCCATAGAAAACAGTTTCATATGCAAATATAGCCACTCAGCTTTCTGATCATAGAAGCTTCACATTAAGGAAAGGCTGCTGGAACATCTGGTGTCCCATCAAGTTCCAAATATCACCATCAGTAAAGAGTGAGCTTGACTTGGAGAGTGAGGATAAAGGCAGTAGCTTCTGGCTGAGCCCCTGTTCCATATTGCTAATGGAATCTGAAGAGTATAGTCATTTGCTCTAAGTCTGTGACAAATGATATAGGTTCTGGCAGATAAGGAAGAACTTAAATCTGAACCTGTTTTAAGGCCACAGAGTCTTATGTTTAATAGTGCTCTATTGTCTTAATCCTCATTCCTTTTCAAGAAAATTCTGCAATTTTCTACAGAAGGGGGTGTAATGAGGGTGGTGGGCAACACCACTGAGCCATTCTAGAGGAAGGAATTTACTTCCAAAAACAGAGAATGAGCAAAGATATTGAGAGTTGGGTGCAAAGCTGAAGTTTAAAGAACCTAAAGCAGTCCTCAAAGAAATAGCTAAAGCCAAGGGGGCTGGAACAAAAATGAGAAGTAGAAACCCAGAGCTAGAAGCTGAAAAGAATCAAAAGTGATAAATCTAATACCAATGAGCTATAATCTAAACAATGGCCATTTTTATTTACTTGTTCTCTTATACCAGTTTAAATCAGATGTTTAGATAAGCCATAAAGTTTAAAGAACAAAGGAAGAAACACACATTGCCTCTTCTTTATGTTTCTTTCATCTCAGAAAAAATGAGGGGACTTTCTAAACTTACCCAGCGGAAAATTCAGATCCAATTTGAGAATTCTTGAAGCAGGAGACTGTCTCCCTTGTCCTTTCTTCTTAACTCTATCCAGTGCATCAGGTTCAAGAATCGGCCCTGGCCTTCTTTGACTGCATCCTTGGGATCCCTATTTTGGATTTTGTGGCAACATAAGAGGTAGAGCTTGGTCTTATTAGGCTGGGTGCAGTTGGAAGTGGTAAAAATGTAGTTGATTCCCTTCAATGGAAGTTATTAGGGTTGAAAGGTGATAAATGCAGGCTGAAGAAACAGCCAGAGCTCTCTTACAAAGCTTGCTCCTCTCCTGCCTGATACCTGTCAGGTGCATCTCATCTCAGGAGCAATTTGTAAGTTTTCCTAACTGACCTAAAACATCTCCAGGTATCCTGCTTCCAGAGCCATGGCGGCGATCAGATGGCAAGTTAATGGCTAATGGTTAACAAATTATGGGTTAATGGTGGCAATCAGATTGTTGGTTAAATTAATTTAAGTCTAGTAATGCAAACCTAGGTTTGCCATTTACTAGCTCTGGGTCTTTAAGTAAACTACCTCATCTCTTTATGGCTAAATTCCCCAGTTTATCAAATGCATCTTGCTTCAAGATGTGTGTATATATTAGGTCTGTAAGACTGGTTGTGATGATGATTGATGATGATGATGATGATGATGATGATGATGATGATAATGATACTTATCAGCTACTTAACCTCAAAACAGTATTTTCTACTGATGTAGGTTGGCCAGCTCTGCTCCAGGTAAGACTCAGGGATTCAGGCTGTACCTAGTAAGTGGTTCTGATTGAAGCGCCCATTAAATCTTCTGCATCTGACCAAAAAGGGAGGAAAGAAACAAAGAGAATCTCATGCAGATTTCAGAGGCCAGGAATCTATTTACACCCCAACCACCAAAACTTGTCCCACAGCTCCACCTACATTCAATAAGGCTAGGGAATATACCCAGGAAGAGGAGGGGAAACACAGACGTTGGTGAGCACTGCTATGATTTGCCCTAGCCACTGTGGAGGCAGTTTATCTATTATTGGCAGTAGATTTGTGAAACTGGGCATGGAGGATCTTGAACACTCGAAACCAAGATATGATCCAAAGAACCAAGAGCTATAAGTGGAGATTAAGAGAGGACATCTTTGTAGATGGGGAGCTGACAAGGGATGAATAAAGCTATTTTAGTGGGCCTGCTCATCGCCCCTCTGCTTCCCTGGATAATAGGGAGTGCTTCTCTCCTTAGTCTGACCCTAACTAATATAACATGAAGCCAGATGTCTTTGTAAAGTCACTTTTTCAGAGACTGCAGAGATCACTATAAATTGGTACAATCAGGAAAGACTTCAAAGCAAGTGAAGAACTTATCTATGTTTTCAAATAGGCAAAGAACTAAACAATTGATACAAGGATTAAAAAGTTCATATTCTGTTTAGCTATATTTGCCCCATCATCACCAAGCAAGATAATGAAAATTAAAGAAGTGACGGTCACTAAAATTTTTGGTTATAGGGTGACAATTATATTAAATGAAAACAGCAACAACCTACCTTCTTCTATTCAAAACAATTTAAAAATGTGATAGGCATATGTTCCACATATGAGTGAAACCATATGGAGAACCATAGGGGAAAAGAGGGAAATCTGAAGGGGGAGAAATCAGAGAGGGAGATGAACCATGAGAGACTATGGATCCCGGGAAACAAACTGAGGGTTTCAGAGAGGAGGGGGATGGGAGGATGGGGTAACAGGGTGATGGGTATTAAGGAGGGCACATGTTGTGATGAGCACTGGGTGTTATATGCAACTAATGAGTCATTGAACACTACATCAAAAACTAATGATGTACTATATAGTGGCTAATTGAACACAATAAAAAAAATAATAAAAATGTGATAGGCAAATTATTTTTTTTTAAAATGATAACCTTTCAGCTTAAGTTCTGAATGTGATCATACAGGCCTCTCCTTTGTAGGTAAAGAGAGAGTTGCATGTGGGAAGTTTTCGAAGAGCATTCCTAGTCTGCTTACAGAACTTCCTAAGAGTCTCATGACACAGGTGGCTTCTGTTTTAACTGAACAAAGAAAGAGGAGGAAAGTAAGTAGGGTAAGAAGGACTGGACCCAGAAAAAAAGAAATACTCAGGAAGTGATCAGTAGTTCTCCATATTGTCTTCTAGGGTACAGGGAAAAAAGTCAAGGGATTTACCACCAAGTTTAGATAAAATCTTGTAGCTTGAGAAGTTTTCATGCCAAAATATCAATGTTCCATTCCCTAAAAATACTCTATGTTATGTTATAAAAAGGAAATAGAACAAACTATAGTTCATGCACCTACAGATCTTCCTCATTCAAGTCACTTCTTCTCAATTATTAGAGGTCTATGGGTGAATGAAAATGTAATTCTGTTACATAGCACCTGATAACAGGAGAAATATGGAGAGGCTGATACATACATAATACCCAGTTATAATATTTATTATATTTTACTTCAATTAGCTTTTCTCCTAATGTTAGAACATGATCATAGGTAGTGGAATTTAATTAACTTTTACAGGTCTCCAACAAATAATGTATCCTATTTTTAATGCATTTCTAAGAGCAGAAGCATTTACTTTTCTCTGTGATATGTTATCCATAACAAAAACAACTTATTTTCTCTAAAACCATTTCTTCCTCCAGAAGCTCCTAATTCTTTTAAGGTTTCCTCCCATGCTGGTGATTTATCATTTGCTTCACAGCCCCACAACCTGCCCTTCTATACTCTGCTCTGTATTGCTGGGGCTGGAACGCTGCAAACTACATTTCCCAGATACCCGTGCCAAGTGGAGGAACTGCTGGAAGATTAGGAAGTGGGTGGAAAGACAGAAGCAATGTTTTTCTCAGCTTCTGATTTCAACAGCACATTGGTTGCTAAGAGTTTCTGGTGGTAGGGCAGCAGCACGGGCAGGGGGACTATAACCTCTAGAGCCCCAGAACAGGCAGCCCCTCGTACATGGTTCTTGTTACAGCTGAGGCAACTCCTCATTGGCAGTTCAGCAGCAGCAGATTCTAGGCTCCTGGACTCCAGTCCAAGAGCACTAACAGCTCCCTCTGTTTTCCATTAGTCCAAATTTAAAAACTTGAGGTCATTCATAACCATTCTCCCTCTATGTTACAGCTTGTCAATCATCTTTTTTGTCACAATATGTCTCAGAGGAATATATTCTTTCTTTTCTGTTTCATCTCCACTGACCACCTATTTCTTGAGCCACTGCAATATTCTCCCAGACACTGAAACTTGCAGAGAGCTGAGTTTAAATTTCGGTTCTTCCACTTATTTGCTGTGTGGCCTTGGACAAGTCATTTAACTCCTTTAAAACTCAGCTTCCTCGTTTGTAATAATAGTAAACAAAACTTGCTAACCGTTATTGAGCACCCACAATGTACTTGGGGTTTTGCTAAACACTTTATAGGCATTCTCTATTTTAATACTTTTAATCCCATGAGCTGCGTGTTATTCTCCTTCTCATTTTTGCAGCTGAAAAAAAAAAACAAAGATTTAAAAGAGTTAAGAAATTTGCTTAAGGGCGCCTGGGTGGCTCAGTTGGTTAAGCGACTGCCTTCAGCTCAGGTCATGATCCTGGAGTCCCGGGATCGAGTCCTGCATTGGGCTCCCTGCTCAGCGGGGGGTCTGCTTCTCCCTCTGACCCTCTTCCCTCTCGTGCTGTCTCGCATTCTCTCTCTCAAATAAATAAATAAAATCTTTTAAAAAAAAAGAAAATTGCTTAAGGTCTCACAGCTAGTAAATGGAGGAAGTGGGAGTTAAACTCAGATATCTCTAACTTCAAATCCCATAGTCTAAAGCTTATTTAAGTGCTGATCACAATATAGTTATTGTAAGGTTATTGTGATGATTAAATGAGACATATACAGCACTGATAGGGCCAACATATAGTAAGCATTCAATGAATATTAGATATTATATCATAAAAGTGCTATAATAGTTTTTATATTTTACACATTACATGTGTGCATCAATGTCCCAAAATATTCTGCTTTGTCATCTTAACCCAGATAATTAGGTGTTTATTACCCACAGAAACATATACGAGAGTTAATAGGAAAACAGAATTTGCTTATAGTTAGTTTTGCTGAAACATGTAAGTTCTGTAGACAGACTCACACTAGCATTAAGTATACCCTCATAATTCCTTATGTACTAATTTGTTCATGCCTAAATATATCCTTTTCTTTTTGTGTAGGCATAGTCTCAGTTGACACTTAATATAAAAACTTAGACTTGAATCTTTGAGTATTTGACATTAGAAGAACAACAAGACAAATGAAAAATCCATCTTCCAGGAAGGAGGACATGCCCAGAGAGATAAGGAGCAGCCCAATTATAGAGAAAAGGGAGAAAAACCTAAAGGCAGATCCCATGCATGCCTAGAGTTAGAATTGTGAATTGTGAATTGTGTTTCAAAATACACTCAGGATATCTTTTTCGGTGGTTTAGCTTTGTGCTTTGCTGAACTGTTGGCTTCGTTTGTTCTGATAAGAATATTTTATACCCAAAGGTCAAAAATTAGTAACTAGCAATGCAAATAAAGCTTCTTGGTTATCTTCTGTCATCAATTCTTAAAACTTCTGGAGCATCACCTTATCCTCAATGGATTTTGTTCATTTTTAAAGCAACCTGTCTCCCCTTTTCATTAGTAGATAATTAGAATTAGTTCCTCAGTAGTCACTGTGGTGCAGTAAAAAGAGGAGTGGACAGGTGTCAAGAGATCTGAAGTCTGATGGTGAGTCTAATGCTAAATACCTTTGAGAACTTTCTGGGTATTCATTCTCTTTTTTACAATGAGACCTGCAGTTCCATCTTGTGCAGAAATTTTATGATTCTAATTAAGAATGATTTTCCATTCTGATTCATTGCAATGAATTGAAGCACACCCAAAGAATGAATTTGGCTGCATTCCAAAATGCTGCCTCTGGGAACTCTAATCTTAACAATTTCGTAGAAAATTCAGTTGGCCAAACACTCTCTGAACAACTACTATGTGTGCAATTGCTTAATGTTCTGGAGGATATAGGTCCTAGTACCAGCCCCCAGAGATCTTAGAGTCTAATTGGCGAGGCAAGACACACACACCAAAAAAAAAGATGTTAAGTATAAGGCAGAATAGGACATGTATCAGTATCAAAAGTGCTAAGAAGACAACATGGCATAGAATAATAACTGACAAAGAAAAGAGCATGGGCACTTACAGGAAAGTTCAAAGGCAAGTTTGACCAAAATGGAAAGTATGGTAGAAGAATAAGATGAGCCAGAAAATAGTTTGGTCAGATAGTGACAATTGAATGCCTGTACAAGGAAACTTGACTTCACTGACCACCCAATGAGGAACTATTATGAGGTTTTGTGAAGAAAATGCTAATTTCTAGAATCATGCTGAATTTCAAAATTGTGTTAGTTTTCACGACATACATATTTTTCACACATCTGAATGAACTTCTAAATCTTTAGAATTTGGTCTTCATCTCATTTAAATTGGATGGGCTAGACAGATTCTCATAATCTGCAAGAGCACCATTTCAAACATACAAGTCAAACTTATACACATTCCCTTAAGTGGCATTTGCTTCAATTAAGATACTTTTAACTTAATGTGAATAAAGATCAAAACTAGTAGCTAGTGGCAAAGTAAAACCATCAGAGAATTCCAGTCTCTCAAACTTTCTCTTTCTCCTCATTTATTTTTTTAACTAGATATCATTTCATAGGGGTCTATTGAAGACTTGCACACCTCTCACACCCCATACATATGTTGCCTATTCATTTCTGCAGTCTTAGAATAAAGTTAAAACTGTGTCTTTATCCTAAGAAGACACTCGATTATATTTTAGATGGTGACCATCCCAACCACCTGGGTGGCTGATGGATATTTCCTGGTTTTGTTGTATTTAAAAGATCCAAACCAAAAGCTTCCAGCATTCACCACCAAGGGTTGAAGAGAGAAGAAATCTCTATCTATTAGCATGAAACTTTGCTGTTTTCTCTACTGAATTAACTCCAATCATTTTCAAGAAAGAACATTTCAATACATTTTTCTGACAGGTAGGAAATTAACTACATACCAGAAGCTATTGAATTCAACTTTAACAGTATCAATAAACATTTCTGATTAAATTATGAAATTGATTTTATAATTTTGACCATTATGTTTTTACATCAATATCATCATATGACAGTAAATGTAGTTACTGCTTCCTTATTGATCTCAGGCATAGCACTCTAAAGTACTCATTTGACTATATTACAAAATCAAACTTGATTTCCTGTAGTACTGCAGTAACTTCAGGTCATAATCTAGTCTGAAGAATCAAAATAGATGAATTATTCAGTTATTAAAAGATATATTTTTCCTTGGAGGAAAAGGAACACTTTGGTCAAGCCAACCTTAATGGTTGTATTATAGGATATTTCTCCATGTGGGAATACTTTGTATGGGTCTCAAGTAAATACACTATTGCCTCCCGCTTGTATGTTATCAATCATGTTTCTAGTGGATAACATAAGCACCATTTGAAGAAAAAGAAATGTTTGTCCTTCCGACATAGGAATGCAACAAAAATGCAATGTTTCCATGACTTTAAAACCCATGTCTTGCTCTCACCAGCCCATCCCATCAAAATAATATTAATACATTGAGCCATCTCCTCCCAGGAGAGCTACAGGTCTCATGTATCTTTCAATGGATTAATTTTAAAAGCAAACCAAAAAATGATGCACAGTGTGTAGCAGAATTAATACAAAGCTGTGAGTGCTCATCATAGAGGCCCAGCATCCCTAGATAAGCCCACATAATGACATTTCATGCTTGTCAAAACTTTTTCCCAAAATAATTGATTTTCAAATTATAGTATGGGGAAACCATTCAAACTGTCTTGTCTACTACTCCATTAGGTAGATAAGGAGAGCAAGGCCTACAGTCATTAAGGGAGACAATGAAGGAGACATAGTCTATCATATCATAGACTAGGACTAGACCCAAATGTCTTATCTCCCAACACAAATCCTTTTTTTATTCCAGGTGCGCCTGATTATAATGTTGGAAGTAGCCCATGAAGTAACAATTAACATATCAAACCCAAGGTAAATTACATCCACCCCAGCACCAAACAAATCAGTCTATACTAAAGAAGTTCTTAGGCTAGACTTCTGGGATACTACTTTAGGGGTTTTGTTTGTTTTTGGTTTTTTGGTTTTGGTTTTGGTTTACTTCCTACTTCCATGGAATTAGGAATTCTTTGTAAGGACTACTAAAAAAGAAAGAAATGAAGAACCAAAGAAATCTTCCATGCATTTCATAAAGAACCAAGGTATGAATTCAGTGGTTCAAAGTACCAAAAGAGATATATATACACCTATTCTATGAGGATCTGCAACCACTTTGAGTTTGGAAGGTCAGATTACATCTACTCCCTCTTTGCTTCTCTTCATCCTTGCATTAGCATTTGTTAAACATAACTTCCTTTAAAAAGGTTTCTGTTATATGACCAATGTTTAAAAACAATGGGAATAAAAACATCAAATAATAAGTGTTCAATAAATAAAGTTCCAGGATCTTCAAGTCGGATGCAATCATAAAGCTCACGTCACCCAACCCTCCCCAAAGTAGAAATATCATGTGTACCATCTCAGAAAATGCCCACCTGATTTTGTCTCATAGCTCTGGAGCCAGAGGACCTTCTCTTTTCTAGATAGGTCATTCCATTTATGAATAATAGTGAACACTGGAGGTTTTTCTTAATAAAATATTAAAGTTTATTAACTGATTGATTTAATGCCTCCAGAAAAAAGGGGGGGCATTAAAACTGTCACTTTAATAAACCGTGAGTCTAGCCCTAGATATTAGTCACCTAATTTTATTATAAGAATATCTTCCTGGTTTAGTTTGAGTAAGATAAGCAGATCTCTGAAAGGAAAAGATATTTCCAGAAAGCTTGGAAGAGACAAAACAACAGAAATCTAATGTTTTTTTTTTACTGACTCAGATGTTGGATTTCTACAGAGCTGAAGTCTTGGAAAGGACATGGCAGCACCAATGGCTCCAAGCTAATTATCGGCACTGCTCTAACCAAGATGATACCTATTCATTGCTTTAACAAAGACCACTTTGAATGAATAGGCAGGCTCTGAGGTAGATCAATTCAACAATTGATTTGTTAGGCAATTTTATAGAGTGTCTTCTGTGTGTCCAGCTCTCTACAATACTCTCTACAGTAGTCTTTAGTTCAACCCTCACGAGCCGCTGAAAGAAACAGATATGTAGATCTGCATGAAGAACACAGAGAATAGGTTGGTGCAAAGAGAAGGGTCAGTGATCAAAAGGAGAAAGCCCAGTTTCCACCAGGGGTTCCATCTTGCTCTGCTTCTCTTGCCTGGATTCCTAGCCTTCTAACAAACAGTTAAATGTTCCACTCAAATTCATTTGTCACACTGGTTCTTTTTTTTTTTAAAGATTTTATTTGTTTATTTGACACAGAGAGAGAGAGACAGGAGAGAGGAAATATAAGCAGGGGGAGTGGGAGAGGGAGAAGCAGTCTCCCCGCTGAGTGGGGAGCCCGATGTGGGGCTCGATCCCAGGCCCCCGGGATCATGACCTGAGCCGAAGGCAGACGCTTAACGACTGAGCCACCCAGGCGCCCCTAAACACTGGTTCTTAATGACTTTTCTAAAATACTAACCTGATTAAGCTATTCCTTGCCCCCAAGTAAAAATGCATGTTCCTCGGCGTAATATACAGTCATTGAAAAAAATCCCCTACTGTTCTCCAGCCATGTCTCCCAGCAACAGCCCCACCTCAGACTTTGTTCTCCAGCCATACTGACCTCCTTGTGGGTGCCCAGATCCCCAGAGCTCTCTCACCTCTGGGTCTTCACCCACATGACTCTATTCACTGAGAAAGACAGTTCTTCATTATATTCTTCATAGAACAAATTCTAAGTGAAGCTTCAGGTCTCAGCCCAAGTATTTTATTGCCAGGAAGTCATCCTTACCCTCCCAGTCAGGGTCTGGCATTTCTCTTCTTGGTTCAAGCGCACCCTGTGTTTATCCTGGTTATAGATTTGTAAGCTATTGAAAATCTATAGCTGTTATGGTCCATACCACTTAGGTTTTGTGATCACCTTACCCAAAGGGGGAGAGAGAGATAGAGAGAGAGAGAGAGAAAAACAAAGAGTGTGATGGAATAAGGAAGGAAAGAAAGAAGGGAATTTTTCATAAGTTATTATTAAACAGTAAATGATAATCACTTAATTGATAAAATTTAATAGATGAATGAGTTAGTGAGATGATGTCAGTGGCTTTAAGTGGCCCAAAGTATTTACAGTGTCCATAGATTGTATTCCAAGCCCCATCTGCTCAGACATCCTTTAAGTAACTTAGTACTATGAAAACTCCAATTTGGCTATAGGTGAAGGACATTCAGCATGGGTTTCTTTAGAATGAAAGTAGCTCTAATAATGACAGAGGAAGGTTTGGTTCCTCAAATATCATGACTAGCACAGCGTCATTCTTTGCTTGTTAATATACTGAAGTCTATCCAACGACAGGATAAGGTAGACCAGACTTTAATGGAGCCAGGTTCTACATTAGCACAATCCACAAGCAATCTGAAGATGCTTATACCCTTAACTTTTTTCATAAGAGAAGTTTCATTTTATGAAAAATAATCACTGGTACTATCCCTAAGTCTCAGAGCTTGAATTCAATTTAGAAAGCAAGAGGGCTTTTTATTTTTCTTCTGCCTTAGCTGTTTTCTAACTTTTGATGTTTTAAAAGTTTAAATAAACTGTTCATTTAAACTTCACAACAAAGTTTTCTCTACTACTAAAACTTCAGGTCCAGCTTTACAGATTAAAATAACATAATGGGTCAAATACTCCTTTTACCTGTCTCTATGATGTTCCCATGGAGAGTGGACAGTAAGCAGTTTGAGCTTGGGGGCATTGGAAACTCATTCTGGAAAGTATGCACAGCATAAAATTTCTTTGGGCAAACTTAATAAGATCTAAAATGGACACACTAAGAATTTCCTACTATTCTTTAACCAGTGTTCATACTGTATAAATTCACCAAACTCTTGGAAGAGGGTTTGCCATGTGTTTCTGTAAAGGGTCAGATAATCAATATTATAGGCTTTGAAGAGCATACGATCTCTACTGCAACCACTCAACTCTGCCAGTATAAGCAGAAAGCAGTCATACAGATAATATATAAACAAATGAATGTGGCTGTGTTTTGACAAAACTTCATTTATGGGCACTGAAATTTGAATTTTGTGTAGTTTTTACATGCCACAAAATCTTTTGATTTTTTTTCAATTATTAAAAACTATTCTTAGTTCCCAAGCCATAGAAAAACAGGCAACCAGCTGAGTTTCTGCTGTGGGACTATACTTTATCCGCCCCCTACTCTGAAATATACAACCATACGTCTCTGGGCTATTAGGTAGAAGCCAAGCTATGCTGCAGGTAAGGTAATAGATAAAGATTAAACTGTTTCTTCCCAGGATTGTGGGTACCTATGGGAAAGCTTGCAGGGACTCTCTGGGTAATACTCTGCCAATTCCCAGAAAAAGGATAAAAATGAATTCAAATATTTTTACATGCCTGCTGTATCTTGCACTTTTCATATGGTGCCTTATTTAATCCTCACAATAGCCATGTGAGGGCATTTTTTAAATTTCCCCCCATTTTATGGAAGTATAAACTGAGGCCCAGAAGGGTTGTATGTAACTTGGCCAAAGTCACACAGCAGCAAGCAGCAGGCACAGGATTTTCACTCAGTCTGTCTGACTGCAGAGTCCATATTCTTTCTACTCTACTACCCACAGCATAATACTCCTGAATCAGCCACTAAGTTTGGAATTCACCATGTATACCAGCAAGTGAATGAATGATGTGGGAGTTACTGACACTGGCATGCAAACAACTTCCTTGACGTCCTCCCATGACATCCATGATCTGGTATCAATCTTGATATCCAAATTCTTCTCCCATTGTTCTCTTACATAAATCCTTACATGTTCCTCTTTGAATCCTGAAGATGTCCTGCCTCTGTTTTTGCCTATGCCATTTCCTCGGCTAGAAATTCCCGACCCTTCAGGCCCAGTTCAAATATTACCAGTACTGGGAGCCTTGCCCTGCTTTCCCCCTACCAGAACCTGAAAGTGATCCTTTTATTGTGTGGCTTCTCAAAGCACCTTGTACCTCCCTGCTGCACTTAACATCATAGTCATTGAAGTTTAGGGCTTATTCACCTGTTGATTTTTAGCTCTTTGAGGGCAGAAAAAGTATCACGTGATTCTTTGAATCTTCATATATATTGCATAGGTTGAACACTCAATAAATTTGCAATTTGGGTTAAGAATAGGGTTCTTTATGCAAAAAAAAATCTATTACCATCTTCAGAAAAATATAATGTAGATCCTTTAAGATGAGCAATGGAGGGATGCTCTGCAACAGGGACAGGTGATCAGGCCACTCAATTTTGTCTCTCACATCTAAAATGCAGCCCTCCCTTGACTATCTAGCTCAACTATGTTAACCTTAGACGGTAACCTTAGAAGCTTCTCCCTCTTTAACGTTCTGTCCCAAGCATGGACACAACCTTTTCCTGAATTTCCTGCAGCACAGCTGATGTGAGGTAGAAAGCAGTTAAACAAGAGTTTATTAGAGGCCAGAGGATGACAAAAGGGAAATAAACGTAAAAAGGGAAATGAGATTGTATGAGTTACATACAATGCACAGCTCTGCAGCTTAGTTTAACCACAGGGAAGCTTGCATGTGGCTAGGGCCATCTCAAACTCCTACTCCTGAGAGTACACATCCAGAGTGCCTCTGAATTCTTTGAAATTGAGACCCAAGATACTTGGTCCCAAAGAGACGATAGTTTGCCTTTACTTTGGCTCCCAACCTGCCGCCAAAATTTTCATGTCTTTTGTTAGAGAATCTATACTTTTATCAGAAAAGTAAGTTCCAGGATGTCCACCTCCTTTAGGTCATAAATCATCCTTATCCAATGCAAAAATTCAAATTTGGGGAGAAGAGTGGGATGAGAATCAGAATCTGGTACTGGATAAAAGAAGAGAAGAGTGGTTTGCAAATTGCATTGAGAACAGAATAAGGTAAAAGTGGCTCAAATTCCAGAGGAAAGGATTTGGGTAAGTTCTAATAGAAATTTCTTACTAAAAGGATAGTTGAACCAGAGAAAGCCTATACAAAGTCAGGATATGGCAAAAATGTTCCAATAGAATTGAGGTCAGTCACTCTCAAACTGTCCCAGTCTATGACAGTTTGAATATAGGGACTGAGAGGTCAGGGTATGGACTAGGTGATGTTTAAATTTCTTTCCAGGGTGCCTGGGTGGCTCAGATGGTTGGGCGTCTGCCTTCGGCTCGGGTCATGATCCCAGGGTCCTGGGATTGAGTCCCGCATCAGGCTCCCTGCTCCTTGGGGAGCCTGCTTCTCCCTCTGCCTCTCTTTCTATCTCTCATGAATAAATAAATAAAATCTTAAAAAAAATTTCTTTCCAGCTTTTGGTGTCTTTAAACTACAGATTGTGGAATATGACACTTGAAATGGGAACTCAATTTTTAATATAAAATCACAGGCAACATTTTAATATGATTGCCTTTTTTTTTTTAACTATAAGAAAATGTACTGAGTGGTGTTAAGAAGAAACACTAAAGAGATGCCTAAACTTTAGTGACTTATTTTTCATAGTTGGGAGACAGAAAGACTGGAGAAACTGGTTGTGTGACCATGAGCAAGTCAATTTCTTCTGGGTTTCCTCATCTGTAAAATGGGAAATGTTTCCCAGGGCTGTTAGGATAAAATGAGATAACAGAGGTGAAAGAGCTTTGAAAAGTAGAAGGCACTCTCCCAAATGGAAGGGATTATTATTAGCTAAATGCATTACAGACCCAGCAGCAGCAGGAAGGCTCAACCTCTGCAAACAGCAGTCCAACAGGTGATTTGAGTAAGAGTTGAGGTTACATTTTGATTAACCCATATGAAGCCCTTACATCATATAACGCAACGTGATACACCTAAATGGAGCCCCTTAGAGCCAAATTGGGCCTCTAGTTTCATGTTGTTACGATTGTGTTTTTCATTAATTTCAGTGACCCTTGCAGTTCCTCATCTAAGGAATGGGGAGGAGGGGGGATCTGTAAGGAAGACTGGGACATAAGAGAGAAATTTGGATGCTAAAACAAAGGGACATTAACTTTTGCAAAGCAATAAATTAAAAAAAAAAACATAAACAAAACCATTAGGTCAGTTAAACAAGCAGGCTATTGAGACTTGCCAAAGCATGTAATGAAATAGATAAGGACAAGTGTTAGGAGGGTTGTTTTGTTGTTTGGTTTGTCCCCCAAAGGAAATATCTGGCAGGGTTATGCCTTGTTATTAATTTATCCCATGGCTGATATCTTTGCTTGGTTTTATGTATAAATAAAACAAGAGGCCAAATCTAATTTACTTGGCAATATGTAATGAAACTGTTATTAGAAAAGCAAGAGTGGTGAAGTATTCTTTGAATACTATTTTTGTAAGTCCATTATTACAGATTTTTAAAACGAGATAGGGAGACAATTTGCAGAAAAAAACACTAACTCAAAACCAAAGCAAAGAAAGAGCCTTGGTTTGGACCTGCTGGGTTTGAAAAGTGGCATTCAGTTCAGCATGACTAGCAAGATAACCAGGCAAATGATTCACTGGGCTCGTAACTCAGCAGGTGTATTGCTGTGAGCTCCGCCAAAGAACCATTCACGGCTCATTTCAAGCTGTGACTTTCTCTGTGTGGCAAGAACAAGAGAGGAAGATCAGGCACTCGGGTTTCCTCCTATGGGTGCATCACACATCATTCCATTCAACTATACTCAGAAAATATTTACCAAACACTCATTCTTTACTACTAAATGACACTGGTTGCTGGTAGGAATGGGAATGGAGGTGAGGAAAGGAGAAGGGGATAAAAAAGGAAAAACTATCCTTGCACTCAAGGAATTTATGATATGACTGAAAAGCCTGGTTTCCCCCAGGAAAACAATTATTCAAGTACAAAGCAGTGTATAGGAGTATAAACTCAAAAGCAAGAACACAGGATGTAGCACTAAATGAAAAGATATACAAAACTAAGTATAAACTCTAAACCAAAATTGGGTTTAATAATTTTGTGTATGTGCATATCCATATGTAAAGATTCACATACATACTAACAGAATAATAATTACAAATTTACATAGTGAAATGTTAATACTGGTTACCTCTGCATATGAGATTATAGCTGATTTTTTCTTATTTATACAGTTTTGTATTTTAACTTTCCTTGCAATGAACAAAATTCACTTTTGAAACCAAGAAATTACTAAAAAATATACTAAAAATTACTTTAAAAAACTATATATATATATATATATGTATGCATATATATACAAATGCAAACACCAAACACATGTGGCAAAGACAAATGCTGTGAGAGGAATGAGAAATGTCCTTCAGGCATTCTGACTGGAAGGGGCAGAGGCCCTTGGAAGTGGATATCCCCTGAAGGAAGCCTGAGAGCAGAGATTTTCCATCTGAGACCCATGTGAGGGGAGTGGGCAGTCATCTCTGTGAGGTTACATACAAGAAGAGAAGGTGCCATGGAGAGTTCTGAATTCACATGAAAATGCTGGGAGTGTATAAAGGTGAGCTGTAGGTGAGTCTTCCCTTTTAACCACCATCAAACAACTCATTATTTAACAGGAGCAAATTATATAGTTTTGACCAAGCTATGAGCCTCCTCTTTACACATCTCTCCTAAAAAAGACTCCTTTGGTGTGAATTCTGGGTTGTTAGTGATAAACAGTTTGCAGTAAACAGTAAAAAGAGCTGTCAATTGGAATGAGCTGAGTCAGGGTCGAGTTTTTGGTATTCAGGGAAAAACAAATGAGAATTATTAGTGGAGGGAAGGATTTTATTCAAAAGGAGGTAAGTAAGGATGAAGAAGTTAGGAGCTACCCAGGCTGGATTTCAAAAAGGGATTTTTGATAGGAAGTTGAGAGGGAAAAAAAGGATTATTTTCATTTTTGAGAGACCAGCAGCTGTCCCTGTGAAGGTCCCTACATGCGACAGAAATAGGGAAAAAGTGTTTTCCTGTACATTAAGAATGTTCTCCCCTCCCACCCGCCCCTCCATATCTTCTAAGACGGAGGTCAGCAAACATTTCCTACAAAGGGCCAGATAGTAAATATTTTCAGCTTTTAGGATTTATGATATCTGCCACAACTACTCAACTTTGCCATTGTCACTTGAAAACAGCCATAGAGAATACATAAACAAATGTGGCTGTGTTTCAATAAAACTTTATTTTAAAAAAAGAACCCAAAAAAAGAATCACTGATAGAGTTTAACAATAAAATGAAATCATCTGAAGATTAAGTTAGACATCAGGAAGATAAAGAAACTCTACCAGAAAAAAGAAAAGAAAAAAATAAACTCTACTAGAGCATAGATCAAAAAGACAAGGATAGAAAATACAAGGCATTCCAGGAGAAAACAGAAACATTAGAAAAGAAATTATCAAAGAAATAACAGAAGATTTGACTCCCCTAAATAACGATACACTACTACTATGGGGGTAGAGTATATGAAAAAAGTCCACTATCTAGACACATCCAAATGATAAGCATTCCAAGGATTAAAACCATCCTAAAAAATTCCAGAGATTAAAAAATACTTATCAACAAAGAGAAGACAATGAGATGTATATGAGACTTCTTATCAGTAATAATGGATTCTAGAAAATAATGGTTGTCCTCAAAGTTCAGGAAACATACATTTCACGTGAAAAATACATTGTTAATTTTAAATATTGTTTGTTGATTTTCAATTTTTAGGATCAACCAATTGACACAGTAGACTTAATTTTAGGTAGAGAACAGAATGTTGATGTCATAAACAACAATATTATTAACAAAATTTGGGTAGTAGAGGTGGAATAAGGAAGAAAGAAAATATTGTAGGAGTACTGGACTCCTAAACTTTCAAATAGAGAAGTCAACAATTTTGTAACTTGGCAAATCAAGAAATGGAGGAATATAAAGTATATATTTTTTTAATTTTTATTGTTATGTTAATCACCATACATTACATCATTAGTTTTTGATGTAGTGTTCCATGATTCATTGTTTGTGCATAACACCCAGTGCTCCATGCAGAATGTGCCCTCTTTAATACCCATCACCAGGCTAACCCATCCTCCCACCTCCCTCCCCTCTAGAACCCTCAGTTTGTTTTTCAGACTTCATCGTCTCTCATGGCTCGTCTCGCCCTCTGACTTCCCCCCCTTCATTTAAAGTATATTTTTAAAAGATATAATTGTAACTACCAGGAAAAATAAAAATGGAAAGTGTTAATTTGTGAATGATTCCTCTGGAGAATGGAAGTATACTGTCCTAGAGTGTATGATTTTTTTACATGCATTATGTTATATACATACACACATATGTATTTATGTGTGTGTATGTATAAGAGTGATGTCTGAATAGGATCAAAATGGAGTCAAGGGAGGAATGAACATTACTAGGAAGCTGTGGCTTTTGAGACAAACCTGCAGCTTTGGTGGCCTCAGGATGTAGATGTGATTTTTGGATTGCATCACTGCTGGGAGGTCACAGATGAGCCCAAAATTGCACGCACAATGTTTAGATACTTTTGGGCAGGGATATCTCTAGCAATGTAGATATAGGATGTGTGCATGTCAGCCCAGGGCTGGATGGTCCTATATGTGTCATTCAACGTGCCTGCTGTGACCTGCTCAACCTGCCCTATTCAGAACATCATGTTGAAGGATGAAGAAAGCAGCATTAAGGTTGGTCTTTGCACAGGTAAGGCCAATGACTGGATTACAGTCAATCAATAGCCTACTCTTTAGTGCATGGTATGACCTGGTAACTAGAGTTGGAAGAATTCAGTTGAATTCCTTTTCTCAGGAATTTGAACTCAGAATGTCAAGAGATTTGGCTAGAAGTGGACAGTGTCAGGGAGTTGCTGTGAAAAGCTTTACAAACTGCAACTGTGAAATCCCAGAGCCATTTGAGTCCACAGTGGTCCTGCAGTTCCAGTTGTCCAAGGCTCTATTGTACCTCCTGTGTTTGCTTTCCAAGGGATTCCATCTCCTTCTTAGACTGTATGTGTCCTTCCAGTAACTACTCCTTTTACTTGAGCTAGCTTGAGACAGACTCTTTCATGTAACTAAAATCACTCTAACTGAAAGAGAAGCCTGACAACTGTTTCACTTTGCATTCAGAAGGGAAGAGGGGCCTAGTGACTGCTGTCCCCTGGGACAATAGGGTGAGCTGGTTCTACATTAGTGCAACCCCACCCTGTACCATAAGAACGGCATGCACGAGGCTAAGATTGCTTTTTCAAGAAGAGTAGACTTTTTTTAATTGCTCAAATTTTTTTCTTTATTAAAGATTGCTGGTCTATTGTATTGGATATCTCAAGATATTTCTCAAAGCCTCCAGTCTTCTAAAACGAGCCTAGGAGAAATTTTTAAAGAAATAACCTTAAAATTCTCCTTAATGACAATTTCGTTTTTCAGATCCATAGATAACAGAACCTACACTGAATTTAAACCTTCAGAATAGGGGACAATAAAGATGTTTTAAAAGGAAACAAAAACCTTTATTAAAAAAAAAAAACAAAAACAGATTTGGCCTAGGATCCATAGATTGCCAACCCGTGTTCTATGAGATTAGTCAGACTGAAACACCTTTCCATTATTTTTCCTCTGACATACTGCTCTTTCTTTGAATCTATATTATGCATAGACAAGGCCATGTAGTATATTAGTTATATTCAGGTTACAGCAATAAACAAAACAAGTTCTTTCACTAGCCACTTTAGAAGGAGTTAGAGCTATAGAACAGAAACATGACTATCAGAATATTGTAAGATTTTATTTGCTATTTTTATATGTGATTTCCTATAGGGATCAGAAGGGGAAACTTCATGATGACAAAGGGCTTATCTTAGTTGGTTTGGCCTACTGTAACAGAATACCATGGAGTAAGATGGCTTATAAACAACAGAAATTTATTTCTCATAGTTCTGGAGGCTTGGAAGTTCAAGATCAAGGCACCAGTAGATTTGGTGTCTGGTGAGAACCCACTTCCTTGTTCATAGACAGCCATCTTTTCTCTGTATCCTCACATGGCAGAAGATGCAAGGGAGCTCTCTGAGGTCTCTTTTATTAAGGCACTAATTCCATCATGAGGACTCCACCCTCACAAAGGGTTGGCCATCAAATTATCACATTTAGGGATTTGGTTTTAACATATGAATTTTTGGGAGATAAAAACTTTCAGTCTATAGCATGGACCAAAAGGAAAAGAAGAGCTGACACCATACTGTATCTCCTTATTCCAACTTGCATGAAGAAGAACTCCAAGTGGCAGAAAAGGTGGTGATAGATAAAAACAGGATACTAAAGTGATCTAAAGAAGAAAACAAGAGGATCTGGAGCAGGCTGGTATGATTTAGAATAGAAAATTCTATGTAGTTTTTAGAGAGAGTATCATTCACTCAATCCATATCTATTAAACACCTCCTATGTGCACAGTACCAAGGCAGCCATGGAGAACAAGGCAATAGGATATGAATTTTGTCCTTGGGGAGCTAGTCCCACAGGAAGAGAGAAGAGACCACTATGAGAGGAGGGGGAAAAAATCATTCACAGCTGGTGAGAAGTGAGGTTCTAGAGAGAAGTCAATGTTGCATTGCTCCTTTATCAGGAAAAGGAGACATAAATTGCTTGGCATTACCCATTTTTGCATTCACATACATTTCTTAAGCCACTGAACACATGAGAGTCAGGAAGGAAAAGCCAGTCTTTGCCCAAAGATAGATTTGCAATTTCAGGGCAAGACAGGCCTGACTTTCCAGACAACCCATGTGAGATAAGTTTAGATGGGTTGTTCTTACCCATTTACTCACAGAGACACAGGCATCTATGGTAGGAAGAAACCATTCTTTCCTCTAAGACTAAAGTGCTAATCAGCTGCACAGATGTTTGTTGTACATGCTGCTACAGATCCAGACACTTAGCGATGTCTAGTTCACTAGCTGACTTTTTCACTTTACAGTTTACCATTGGTATTCCTTAAAAAACAACCTGAGATGGGATTACATCTACACAGGTCAAATCAAGTGTATTATTTGCCAGTTGACTTTGTAATAAAATGCTGTTCCCAGGGGCGCCTGGGTGACTCAGTCGTTAAGCATCTGCCTTCGGCTCAGGTCATGATCCCAGGGTCCTGGGATTGAGCCCCGCATCGGGCTCCCTGCTCCGCGGGAAGCCTGCTTCTCCCTCTCCCACTCCCCCTGCTTGTGTTCCCTCTCTCACTGTGTCTCTCTCTGTCAAATAAATAAATAAAAAATCTTAAAAAAAAAAAATGCTGTTCCCTATTTAAATAAGAGTATGCCCCTTATGTACCCTTCAGAGATAGACATGGTCATGTCTGTGCCATTTTTTTCTCACTATGGTCCAGCCTGCTATCAGGCTCATGAGAAGACCTTTCTGTTTGTGGCGAATGATTATGGCAGAGAACACAGAGGCTTTTTCCTGGTTTGTATGCCTTCTATTAGGACATTTTTCTTAAACACTGGTCGTGTTTTCTGCAGCCCAGTATAGACACTGCTGCTGCACAAAATCCCCAAGCATTGGATCTGCTAAAGAATTCTAGAGCTCCTAAAGAAAGGAATGAGTCACAGGAGGCTTCTAACATGTGTCAACCTCATACTTGTTTCATTTAGATGTTGCAGGTTTTAGTGAGATAAGAGAAGAGCAGAACAAAGAACGACTCCACATTGCACTGACCTGCTAGGCGATCACTGAGGCCCCATCCCTTTTATGCAGGGAGAAGATGGTCCAGCCAAGCAGTGAAAGGTTGCCATAAATTTCATAACTTATTGCCTTCTCTTCCTATATCTAATCCCACAAACACTTACCGTTAAGGTAACCTTGTGTTACCTTGTTTTCTATATCCTATCAGCAAGGGTATGATGGCAATCTGTAGAACAGAGAAGTTAAGAAGCCATAATTCCCAGGTGGCTCAGCACTTCAGATTTTAAGATGTGTGTGCTTTAACCTGGTATTCCTAAAAGTACTGGCCCTTGGCATCAAATTTTTCCAGTCCTCCACTCACTGCTTCACAGTGAGTATAAAACTCTCAGAGAAGAGAAATTACTTTCAGGAAACCCAGTGAATCAATCATGGATAAAAGTCAAATTCAAATCCATTGTTATGCTCCAAGACTTGAGGGCTATTGGGCCAGAACCTCTTTAATGCTCAGACCATGAATATCTCATGTATTTCCACTATATCTCATGCTTCTGGCCAGCATCTCTTTGAAAAAACAAACAACAACAAAAACAAAACAAAACAGAGTGGAATGAGATTTTTATACCTTTTGAGTCTTAAGTGGAAAAGGACATCATATCAGCCCCCTCCTTGTGTCTTGGGTGTCAAGCTGTGTTCACAAGGAAGTCACATTCCTTTAGGTATTTTTATATTTCTCTCATCCTCCAGTCTCTCTCCTGACCGATTTCTATTAGCTCCCCTCACACTCTGTTTAATTATCACCCTCCGTTTCCTTAACTCTTCTGCCAATTCCTGATACCAAGCCTCTTCATCTCTTTGAGGATTTCATCTTCCTTCTCAGTAGTTTCTCTGATTAGTCTTTTTCATTCTTCTAGGAAAGAAGGCTTAGGCTTTTATTCTCCAAAGCTTACTGTCTTGCTAGTAAGGTAATCTCTGTTTTCCCTTCCAGACCAGCAATGGCTACCTAGTGATTCTTTGGCTTTCAGATTGGGCCTTTGCGGCTATGCAACTTTGAAATTTGATTTTTAAAACTGGGGGTAACATGGCATGCTCTTGTCTGCTGGTATTCACAAGGCAAACTGCTTCTGGTTCCACCTGACTTCTCACCATTCCTTTCTAGCAATGCTAAACTAACATCTCATAGCATTCCTTAAGAAATCAACTTCCAAATCTGTCTCCATCTGAAACATCTACTATCACCCTCTAAAACATGTAATGTCTATTTATGGAATCATGAAATCTTAATCTGGGAGGAACCATTTAGTCCATTCTGCTCATTTATAGTTGAGGGAACTGGAGTCTAGAAGGCATAGTGACTTGACCAAGGTCATACAGCTAAGACTCAAGACATTCAAGACTAGAACCTGTTCTCCTACCCCCCTTCCTACATGTTCTTCTCACTATACTGTCACCTCCCTCAGTCTTGCCAGCTTCTCTTCCAATAAAATATTGCATCGGAGTGCTGACATACCAGTTTTACCGCCTGTAGGACCTTAACGCAGAGCCTACTAAATTGGGCAGTAATTAGATAGCAGTATAAACACAGTGGCTAGATCTTTTCCTGACGTCTGAAGAGTTCTCATCTTTCCCCTCTTTGACTAACTCACATACCTTCTCAGGTGGTAAATGATGGTGTTTCTGACCAACTTTCCCCAAAGTGTGCTCTAATGAGATGCTTCAGTCAAGAAGGGCCCTGTGTCAAATGTTTGCAACATGCTCATAGTATATCTGATCCCTGCCTTGAGAATTCATAAGGCATATCAAAGTCTCTGAGAGTGCTATAATCAAGAAATTTTCATGACTTTGTTTAATTTAATATTTGTCAAGCGTATTTGGCTATGGAACTCTTTTCCTAACAATACACCTATTGGACTCTTGCAGTACACAAGGAAAATTAGCTCTAGACACCATGTCTGTATTTCCGTCTAGGTTCCCTGCTTTCTTGCATTCTTGGCATACTTACACTACCCTACGAAAGCATTCCCATTCTATGGACTATCTTCTTAAGTTCCTACCATGTTAAAGTATTAATAAGGGCTCACTATGCCCAGGAAAAGCACCGAACTTGGAATCTAAAATGGGCTGAATTCCACTTTCACTGGTTGCATGACTTTGAATGAATAGCTTTACTTTATGTGAGCATTGATTTCTTCACCCATAACTTCAACGTTGTAATTTCTGCCCTGCCTATATCAGTACTGCTTGGAGAATCAGCAGAAATAACAGATGGGAAAGCATGTCATTCACTCTAAAAGGTGGTATAAATGTTAAAAAATTATTATCATGATAATGACAATGATGCTAAACCTCTTTCCTTAAGTAACACGTTTATGTTAGTGCCAAAAGTTCCCAAAGATGATTAAAACCTGTCATATCTGTTTAATCTGTCAAATGAGCATAGGGAAATATGGCTGAAGAATCAAAAGCAAAAATTAGCCAGTTGCAAAAGAAAAAGAGAAGGGAGGTACAGCACTGATGGGGAGAAAGGTTGAAGAAATTTAAAATCATTTGAGAGTGCAAAGCTCTTGCGGAATTTCAGTAAGATATTTCCCCTGACCCGGGGCAGGAGTAAATGGTGCAGCCAGGAGCTAGGTGTCTGCCTGGTGGAACCGTACACAAAATCGTTGCTGAAATGGAAGGATTTGGTGCAAGCAGTAAAGACCCCTCCTCAGTGACCCAAAGGAAGCTAGAAACCCTGTGAGAACATGCAAAAAACAGTCTTTTGTGAAACATCCTGGAGATTTATCCCTTTGCCCCAGAGGGAAGAAGGCAAATAGGAGTGGATGTCAGTAACTGGAGTTCAACAATTCAGAGCTGAACCAGAGAAATACTAGTTTCTTATAGATGAGTTTATATGAGTGTGTTCTTCTTGTCTACTAGGCTGGTGGCCAGAAAAACATCTGTTACACATTTTAAGATGGGTCTTCTGAACACATGACGCTGTAACCCAAAGGAGTGATGTAAATGGTGGGGAAATTTAGAGATCACAGCCGGCCAGAAACCAAACGTGACATTGGCCCTTTAAGGCTTTGTCTTTCTGACCATTCCAGGTTTCTAATCCTCCTGCCAAGCGGGCTGGAGGCCAGAATATTTCTTAACTTTGCATTTATTTCAGGGCGTTAATCTCATAGGCAACCAACTCTTATTTAATAAACTCAAACTCCCCAGGCCCTTCCCTTCGAGGATGGCTATGTCTGTTCTCCCAACGGCTCCGCATACATGTGCCTGCCCCTGTCTTTTCCCGACTGGGGAAGGTGTTGACATAGGAGTGTCAGGGCATCGCGCAGCTGTCATCAGCCCCATGCCACAGATGGTACCTCAATTATGCGTCCCCTTCCCAAGGTACTTGCCTCAGCCACATGAGCAGTCTACCTGCCTCTGGGACTCACTTTGGGTTCCCGAGGCTCAAGAGGCAGAGTAGCTGAACTCAAGAAGGGTTCAGGAGCCTTTAGCTCTAGGACTGAGCATAGAAGGAGTGGGCTTTCCTTGCCCCTGCTTCAGCCCTATTTTTAATCACTAACCATGAAGGTAATGAGAAAGTTCTAGAATTATAAAGATTCCCATTTATTACTCTGGCTGCCCCTTCACAAAGTGTCTCTTTTCCCCTTTGGCAAGAACAGATCACTATTGACACTTTAAGAAGGCCCTGGGCCCCTCTCAATTATTGACCTAATCTCTGCCTGCTCTGAAAGCAGAATTCTTTTCTAACTAGCTTTTTTAGAAAGTTAAGAGGCTACTCTTTGCTTTATTCATTGGAATGACTTCGTGAGCTAATGTATTCTCCTGTCAGTGTATTTCATGGGTTCAGCAACATCTGCAGGATGTGGAAAGAACAGAAACAAACCAGATGTTTCAAAAAGGTAGCTCCACTAAGCCTTCTTAACATAATTATTGCAATATCGCATCCGCATTTTATTGTACGTCTTCTATATTTATATGCTGCTAAGTTTTCCTGTAGAAATCCAAACCCGTGGATCTGAGTTCCTTCTAAACAGATTTGCAATCTTAAAAAAAAATTTGACATATATCCTCCATTAAATCCAAATTTCCTTTATCAAATTTTAGAGGGGAAAAATAGATTAAGGAAATGTAGATATTTATCTCAGCCTTCAACATTTACACTCATTTAGTTAATTAGCACTTAATTACACTGTCAAAGGGGAAAATTTTACCACGACAGACCAGACCAATGCCCACCCCTCAGGCCTTCACTTCTTCAGAGAGGCAGACCTTTGCTCAGAGCCAACTCCTTCCTCCACGAAACATTTGTAATGATTACTTGACAAGGAGTGCAGATACGAAATTGCGCAACGGAGAGCCATCACTCACCAGAGCCCTGCTGGAGTTCTCAAACTGGAGCAACAGTGCCCCCCAAAGCAAGCAGCAAGAAACAACCTGTAAGCAGACACTAGGCTGCCCAAACTTCTATTTTCTGCTTCATAAGCTGAGAAGATATTTTAAGAGTTGCTGGCTGAAAAGCAGGCTCTATTACAACCAGACGAGCATTCCAACCAAGCTGGGGAGCCTCGGCTGGAAACAGAGAATGTTTCCACCTATTTTAACTCAGACGCCAGAAATTCTCTAAGGAGAAGAGGGGGTGGGGAGCAGAAGAGACACAGTAGAAAATTGGAAAACTTCAGAAGTTTGCCAAACTCAAGGGAACAAAGTATAACTAGATTAATGCATAAATCTTATTAACCAAAATGCAGCTGAATAGAGTTGTTTGTCATCAGAGTTTCTCCATCTTTTAACAAATGGCAATATTTTTTGGTCTTACAGGTTCCCTGCCAAATGGAAGACCTCATTAAAGCTGTTGGAAAATAATAGCATTCTAATTAGTTTAATTATGATATGATGAATTATCAACCCAATTTTTTTTAAAACAATATACAATTAGCCTTTTTTTTTTTTTTTTTAAGCCAAAGTCTCTGTTTTCCAAAACAGGAAATGAAGCATAACACCCTTAATTTCATTGTTAGGGCAAAATCCTAGACACCCTAATGTAGTGGTATAATGAGCATATAATGAAACCAACAGTCCCCACTCCTCCAGCGACTCCCTTTGTGCATTGACTAGACGGCATTTTGGCTCGAAGAATGGAAACTGCATTAAGCTGGAGCCTAACCCAAATTTTCTCTTTCAAGTTCTAAGCCCTGTTTTCTATTTTCCCTTCTATCTTGGAATAGGGTCACCCTATAAAAGATGAAATATCACATTCCTTAAAAACAATGAGCTGATGATGTCATATCAGCATGCGTGGCTTTTATACTGCTCTTGGAGGGTACTGCAAGGGGGGAAAATGTGGTATTAGAAATAGGGAATGAAAGCCAGGAAGCCTGAAAACCAAACTTTCAAAACCAAACCATATATTATCAACAACATAATCATAAGCCCCAATGAGAAACAATCCCTCTCCTCCCCACCAGAAAACCACAGTAAGACCCCCACCCACTACACTCCCACTAGAATGGCTAAGATTAAAAGGACTGATCATACCAAGTGTTTGTAAGAATGGGAAGAAACTAGAATCCTCATGTGTTTTTAGTGGAAGTGTAAATTGGTACAACCACTTTGGAAAACTGTTTGATGGCATCTACTAACTACATAAATCCTAAGACCCAGAAATTTCACTCCTGGGTTTATATACAACCTAAATGGGCATATACTGAAAGGCATGTACAAGGATGTTCATAGCAGCTTTATTCAAATAGCCTGAATTGGAAACATCCCAAAAGTCCATCAGTAGTAAAACAAATAAATTATAAGATATTCATGCCATAGAATATTACATAGTAATAAGTCCCAGACACAAAAGAGTGCCTGCTATATGATTTCATTTGTATTT
The DNA here is from genome assembly GCF_964656455.1 of Halichoerus grypus. Taxonomy (NCBI): domain Eukaryota; kingdom Metazoa; phylum Chordata; class Mammalia; order Carnivora; family Phocidae; genus Halichoerus; species Halichoerus grypus. The sequence goes on along the minus strand of NC_135721.1, from coordinate 53,253,600 downwards.
TGTTCAAAAATAGACAAAACTAACCTGTGGTGATAGAAGTCATCCTAACAGTGGTGGAAGTAATGAATGGGCAGAGCATGAAAAAACCCTCTGGGGGCGCCTGGGTAGCTCAGTCATTAAGCGTCTGCCTTCGGCACAGGTCATGGTCCCAGGGTCCTGGGATCGAGTCCCACATCGGGCTCCCTGCTTGGCGGGAAGCCTGCTTCTCCCTCTCCCACTCCCCCTGCTTGTGTTCCTGCTCTCGCTATATCTCTCACTGTGTCAAATAAATAAATAAAATATTTTAAAAAAAGAAAAGAAAAGAAAGAAAAAGCCCGCTGGGGTGTGCGGGAATTTCTCTGCATCTTACTATGGATGTAGTTACAGGGTATATACACATATGTAAAATTCATGCAGCTAGACAGTTAAGGTGTGTGCACCCCCCAAAAAGCAAAAGCAAAAGCAAGACAAAGAATAAAAGAAAGAAAAGGAAAAAACCTCCTGCTGACAGCTAGCGAGATCGGCTTCAAATGTGACTCATATAATGTCACTTCCCTACATCAAGCCCTCCAGGGCTTCCCACTTCCTCTGACAATGAACTGCAAACTCTTCACTTGGCCTACAAAGGTCATGCGTGTTCTGAGCCCAGCCTACCTGACATCTCTCACCACGTCTGCCCCACTTCCTCTTGCTGATCCCCGTTCTAGCCACACTGATATTTTTCTCCTCTAAAACACCAAGCTCATTCTGACCTAGGTCCTTGGCACTAGCTCTTCACTCTGCAGGGAACACTTTTCTCCCAGATTCCCCCAAGACAACCCCCAACTCATCACTCAGATCTCAGCTCAAGAGCTCTCCTCAGAGAGGCCTCTGCTGACTGCCCTAGCTAATGTATCAGCCTTTCCACACCACTGCCTCTCTCTAGCCTACCACCCTACATATCCTCTTCAGTTTTATATGTAGCACTGTCATTCTCTAAAATTACTTTGTTTACTTACTTGTTTATTTTCTGGGTCCTCCACTAAAATGCATCTCCTTGTTAGAGAGGACAGTGTCACTCTCTCAAGGTCACTACTGTATCTCCAGGACCTAGGATAGAACCTGGCATCTAGTAGACACTCAATGAATATCTACTTAATGATGAATAAATAATGACTTGATAAATGAATAAATCATTGCCCTCAAAAGTTAATAGGCATGGTAAAAGTAATAAGGAATAGCATGAAAGTCAAAAGAACACTGGATCAGGAGTCCAAAGACTGAGAAATCTGGAGTAGATGATCACCCGTTTTAACATCTTTGATATTCATCTATCTACATCTAGTTGGGAGATTAGACAGTCTAACATGAGAAGATAACAATCTAAAGTGGCCAAGGGCCAAAAGAGACCTCAAAAGAGAAAGCTATCAAGTCAGTTTGGTGTGGTCCAGGGGACCTTGCAAAGGCAGTGGGGTTTCCACTGGGCTGGAAGGCTGGGTGGAAGCCATGAGAGTAGATGGGGAGGAACAGAAGGTCCTAAATAATGGACTTGGGTCAACAAATATACAGAGGTGAAAAAGCCCAAGGTATCACCAAGGGCCAGGAGCAGATGTCCACTCAAGTGGAGGACTGTTATAGAAGATTCAATTCCCAATAGTGTCCAAATAGTGACTTCTTCCTCATTTTTTAACATACCCAGATCTCAGAAGGGGGCTTAACAATTACCAGTGAACCAGCCTTTTCCCAAAGAGAAGCAGCTTGTATTATATAATGGATTAGATGAACCTCTCTTAAAATTGTGGCCTAAAAGGTCATATGAATCAAATGTCAGAAATTTGTATTATCATCTCTGGCAGGATAAAATTTAAAACATATCTACCCTGGAGAGAGAGGTTTGTACACAAAACAACTTGTGGAGATACATTATTTTACTCATTTGCTTTAATATTTTGACTGAATAGAGCTAATATTATTGCTTAATTTTGAGAGTTAACATGCTATCTTGGTATCTCCATCTGCTATCATTAAGCCAGTCATAAAGCTTTAAAAAAGTACAATTAATTTTCAAACTATAAATGTTTCCAAATAAATGATTTGACTTTAGGAATCATTTGATTAGACTGAGTATGTTGTCCAGGAATTATGAAATGTGTGTGTGTGTGTGTGTGTGTGTGTGTGTGTGTACACAGCCAGAGTGTGACTGTGAATAACACTTGCCCACTGTTTTATAAGTAAAAAAGTATTTAGAACCCAGACAAGCTCAAACTATCAGCAGTGGGATGCAAGCAGAGATGAAGAGGAAGTTCACTCTGCCAACTATCCCTCATTTGAACACAGTATGGAGTTTGATCTGGAAAGAAGAAAGAAACAGGGCTTGATTCAATTGTTATTTTTTCAGAAACGATTCATTTCTTCTTACTGCACAGCTGGAAACACATGGACAGAGGTGAGGGTTTTACTGAGAAAAGTTCAGTTGGAAGTTAATTTGTCATTGAGCTCATAAACTGTGAATATCAGACCTCCAGTCCTAAAGTTGGAGCCTAAGATTTGCAAAGCCCACCTTTTGGTTACAGAACCAAAGGATTCCAATGGGTTATTTGCTGGGGATTCTCTCTCTGACTCCATAAGGTTGGCAAAGTTGGGGCTGCTTTCCATAGAACCAATCTTATGAGTTACCCAATTGGATTAAACTTTGGTGCTTTGGAGTCTGGTCCATATTTCAGAAAACTCTCAATGGGTAGAGCTATCACCATTTACAATATCTGTACATTCTGATAATACTCAAGAAAGTTCCAACCATCACAGATCAGATGACTACCACAGTCAGAAAAATCAGTAGTATATTTAAAGAAGAAGGCAAAGCAGGAAAAGGAGGAGGGAGACAAAAGATGTCTTTCGTTTATGTGAAGTGGTAGAAAAACCTCCCAACAATGAGAAAAATTTCAAATTCTGCTTCCACCATTTGTCTCAGGCTGTGTGTACATAGTTGGCAATGAAACCCTGCTGTCCCTAATTTTTACTTAAAATGATTGCTACAGTGCATGTAATGTATGACATCAATTCCCCATTTTTAATCAATAGCTTCACAATGATGACAAATTGGTCTGTCTGAAGGTTGCCATTTAGAGGTTTTGCACTACCATTCAATCATTCTAAGCTGACCAACTCCACCTCTAGCTACCTATTCAAAGCCAACTCTCTTTGGGGTTTATTTATTAATACACCATGGTAGTTTAGTTATCATTCCTTGAAAACCATATGGGAATCCCCAGTTCCAGGTCTTTGCTCACACCACTCACCCTCCACACAGTGCTCTCTCTTTCCCTGTCAAAGTATACTCTTCTGAGTTTACATTCCTTGCAATATCCTCCTCCTCTGCCTCTGAACTTCTATAACATTTATTGGTATCATTTAGGTTCTAGCTAACATAATTTTTTAATCGTCAGCTATCTTGCCCTTAATGACAAAGACTATGGTTTTATACTTTTTTATATTCTCATGACTAGTGAGATATACCATTCATAATGGGTGTCTAAACCTAATAATGGCAGCACTGAAAGTAGAAAATTCCAGACTCAGATGAACCTGGATCAAATCCTAGCTCCCCTGCTTTCTAAACTCTTCCTTTCCTGGCCCCCACATTCACATCTGTCATCAAGCCCTGCCAGTACTACTTCCAAAATGCTTATTTAGTCTAGTTACTTCCTTTCTTCTTACTGCCATTGTGTCTATTCACACCACCATCGTCTCTTGCCTTAAGCACTGAAATAGCCTTGTGGCTCACCTTCTTGTTTACATTCCTGCTCCTTACCTTCAATTCTTCATCCTACAGCAAAATTTTCTTTTGTTTAAGGTAAACCAGACCATCTCACTCTCTTGCTGAAAATCCTCAATGTTGTCCCACTGTCTTAGCATGAGCTCCAAATCCCTGATCATGGCTTCAAGACCCTTCATGATCCATCGCTTCTCGGCCTTTTGGCTAAGATCAAGTGAAGACCCTTCATGATCCAACCTCTGCCCCAGCACCATCTCTCACCTCTCTATCCATCCCTCACTATATTTCAGCCACACTGTCCCTGAGACACTCAGTTTCTAAAAATGGCTGAGTTCTTATTCACATTCAAGGCCTTTGCTCAGAAGTTATCTCAACCTGCGATCCTCCTCCTGAATCTCAACTGGGCTGGCTTCTTCTCAACTCTCATGTTTCAGTGCAAATGTCCCCTCGTCACACACAACTTTCTTGGTCACTCTAAGTTTTTCCTGTACACTTTGTTGTTCTCTATTATATCATCCTATTTGTTTCCTCTGTGGCACTTACAACAATCTATAATT